>NC_066585.1:286752211-287067836 GCF_024323335.1 Lathyrus oleraceus
TCTAGGGATCAAACCCTTATTATTTCAACATCTATCTTTTTTGCTCAGTTTCCTTCAAAATCTTATCTTTCAACAAACTTTTTCACCTGTTAAATTTATGTTTCTCATTTTGGTAAAAAAAATATAATGAAGGATGAAAAAAGTGGAGGAGGGTTAAAATAAAATAAATTGTAAACCTCCGCAAAAATTAAGTATGCCAACATGATACTCAAAGTCAATTTAAATGCATATTATCAGAGTTGTCAATCTTAAAACTTTCATTAGGCCCATGATTAAATAAAAACTTTGCACATATTCACAAATTTTATATGCTAATAATAAAGATAAAGAAGCTAGTTGTGTTTCATCTACCTAGAACCATTGAATTAGTATTGAAATTAGGAGCTAAGATGCATTATATTAACAATGAATATTGATTAAATAATGATATGAAGTTGGGGACACTTGTGAAATATAGCCATCATAATGTACCAATTGTATTGATTCCTAAACAAGAAGATTCGTCTTGTTTAGGCAAACGTGTTGAAAGAGTGCATGATTTGCAGAGATGCTGTTTCTCCATGTGATGCATTCTATTGGGATGAGTTGGAAGATGAGAATCAAATCAAGATGATATAATTGCTTTAGATTAATATATATACCTAACTACATATTTTTCTTGATCAAATATTCAAAGTACATGATTTCTGAATCAGAGTTGAGATCTGACATCCGTTAAAATATATTGGTTGGTCTCTTTTTCATTCACAAGTTTCCAGCTTTATTTTAATGCATTGAAACAATAACTGAAACAATAACTAATGCAGTTCAGTCATCTATCATAGTACATGCAAATTCCATCAGAAAATAAAAATTAAATGCACCAGCCGGGAATCGAACCCGGGTCTGTACCGTGGCAGGGTACTATTCTACCACTAGACCACTGGTGCTCGTTGGCAATCTCCGTGTAAATTTATGTCTTTATAGTCTATATGCCATGTAAAATATGATAATGATTTTCAACAAGTTGTTTGCAGATGAAGTATGAACAGTGCACCATACAAAATGTTAGAACTCTAGCATAACTTTATGGATTAAATAAAGGTGCAACATCATGCCAATATAACCAAAAGAAACTCGAAGTGGGTTTCAAAACTAATTACACAAGCTCACTAGAGGCATTCCTATGTCCTTCAACCTCACCCATGGGACCATCAATTTCGGGATCATGCATCGGCATGAGATGGCTCCCCCTCTTCTTGTTCTTATTTCAGACAACTAAATGGTAAAACTAAGCTAATAATTTGACAGTCGAAAAAAAGAACTCACTTGCGGTTCTGAAGAAGTCGTGAGTAAGCATTGTAGAAAGTATGGCTGTGGCACAATTCGACAGTACCGGCTAACAGCCACCGCCGCAACAGCATTCACATTTGAGCATAGTCGCCAATATCGCTTGTTTCCTCCAAATTTGGGAACCCTAGCCTCCTTGAATTGAGTTGATCAGAATTTGAATTTTTTTGAATTATAAGGTATTATTATTATTAATATTTTTATAAATTGACCTATGGCATTTTGGTCAATTTATATTTTCAGCTTTCCTTTTTTTTTTTTTTTTAAGTGATACTCTTTCCGTTTTTTATTATAAGTTGTTTTTTATTTTTCACACGTATTAAAAAAATATAATAATTGTAGTATGAAAAAGAGAAATTATAAATGATTTTATAAAATTATCCTTCATTAATGGTATTGAAAAGAGAAATTGACATAATTAAAAGGAGAGAGAATAATAAATATTTAAGGGTATAATAGGAAAAATATCATTAATGATTCATTGATATAATAAAATGACTTATATTGTGGTACAAAATATTTTTCCAAAACTACTTCTAATAAAAAACGGAGGTAGTATTTTTTAACTTTTTACACATATCAAAAAAGTTAATCATTATTATTACTTTTTTAATAATAATTCTATTTTTATCTATAATACTCTTAACTATTTATTACATTCATTTTATTTTTTATCTCTCTGTAATAATTACCTAGAGATAATTTTGACAAAATGCAATTAATACTAACTTTATACTTGAGCTTTATAAGTGACAATTAAAAAGCAACCAATTTTTTTTACAACAAAGAGACACTTAAATTTCCTTCTTCCCTTTTGAAAATTCGACTAGTGATAAGGTATCATTGTCTTATATAGATTTTGTCTCATCCACCATAGCTTTCATTCACCTTGAGTCTTTCAATGCTTCAACTGCATTGATTGACTCAATATCTCCATAAAAGACATAGTGTACTAACTCACCTTTATCATCGACCACATCATCAGATGTGATTACACATTCTTGCAGTCTTGCAGAGATGTTTCTTATTCTTTGAGGTTTGCTTGTGCTAGCTTGACCTTTGACAGATTCTTGCCTAACTTCTCTAATAGGTTGTCGAACATCTCTAGCAGCTTCACTAGATGGTTCATCACACATGATTCTCACTGAATACATCTTGATGTTCTTAGTCCAATCACACTTCTTAAGCTTATCTACGATCACATCCCTTCTGATCACGACTTTCTTGTTCACTAGGTCGAATAGTTTGTATCCACTAGTCGAATGATATCCTACTAGAATAATTTGACTCAACTTATCATCCAATTTTCTTCTCAGTTGATCTGGAACTTGTCTATGTGTTATGGATCCAAACACCTTCAAGTGGCTTAAACTAAGTTTGACACCATACCAACATTCTTCTGGTGTGATACCTTCAAGCCTTTTTGTCTAACATTTATTTAGTATGTATGTTGCAGTCGACACAACCTCACTTCATAGCTCATTTGGGAGGTGTTTGCCTTTCAACATACTTCTCATCATATTCATAATGGTTATGTTCTTTCTTTCAGCAGTACCATTTTGTTAAGGAGTGTATGATGGCACACCTCATGCATAATTCCTTCTTTTGTACATAGTATGTTGAAGTATTTTGACACGTACTCTCCACCTCCATTTATCCTTAGAACCTTAATCTTGTGATCACTCTATCTTTCGACCATTTCTTTGAACTTGGTGAAAACATAAATCACATCACTTTTCTTCTTGATTAAGTAGGTCCATAGATTTCCGTTGTAATCATCAATAAATGTAACAAAGTACTTGTTACCTCCAAGTGAATATATTGGGAGCAGACCACACACGTCTGAGTATATTATCTCGATAGTAGATTTCGACTTGCTTATTGCATCCTTGTTGAAGTTATTCTTGTGTTGTTTTGCTTGAACACATTCTTCATATACTTCTTATGGAATATTGATTCCTGGTCGCCTGAAATCATGTTCTTCCTCTTCATAATACTAATGTTAATGAAATTCAAGTGACCAAGTCTATAATGTCATAACTATTCATCTCTGCTAGTTGCAGTCGCCAGGAACTTGTATTCCAACACATCAAGTTCAATCCAGAAGGTTCTATTTTGAGACATATGAGCCTTCAAGATTAACCTATTACTCGAGCCAATCACTTTCATCATTCTATCTTCAATCAATAATTTGTAATTCCTCTCGATCAGTTGACTTATACTCAGCAGATTACTCTTCATGCCAGGTATGCACAACACATTAGAAATTATTGATTGTTTACCATCCTTTCTCCTGATCAGAATATTACCAATACCTTCAGCAGATATGGTATTGACGTTTGCAAATTTTATCTTGTTCTTCGACGATGACTGATGTTGATAAACCAATCTTTTCTTCCAGTCATGTGTGACAAACAGCCTCAGTCGAAATAGCATTGATCTTTGAATCTTTCTTCTTCCTTTATTTTGACCATTAGCATCACTTCGTCTTCTGCAAGCTTTGCATCACTTTTTTAATCTTTCTTGCCTCCTCGACATTGACTTGCATAATGGTCATACTTTTGGCAATTGTAGCATTGAATATGACTTTTATTAGGTTTTCTTCTATTGCGTCTTCCTCTACCTGTACCACCGCCTCTGTGATTTCCTTGTTTAGAATATTGTCTCTGATTCGATCAACTACCTTTTTTATGGTTTCCTCTACCAATTGAGTTGGTGTAACTTCCTCTGCCATTGTTACCATTTCATATTCCTTTGTCTTTCATTTCTTTAGTCGACTGAGCCTGCAAAGCTACATCACTTGCTTGCAGTTTTTTCATCCATTATTTGTTCGTGAGATTCAAGAGTCTCTTGAAACTTTTCTTTTGTCATACTTGACAAATCCTGTAACTCTTTTATGCCTACTACCACATGATCGAACTTTGGAGTCAATGACCTCAAAATCTTTGACACTATAGATTTTGATGTCAACACTTCTCCACATGTTTTGATTTGATTCACCAGTTTCGTTAATTTAGTGAAGAAACCAGTCACACTTTCATTGTCTTCCATCTGAAGCAATTCATACATTCTTTTGCGAGTTTGTAACTTCACCTTCTTCACTTTCTCAGCGCCTCCAAATGATTTTTCTAGGATGTCTCATGCTTCCTTTGTCAAATCGACATCACCAACTTTCTCAAAATTGTATGGATCAACGCGTTGATGGATTAAAAATACAGTCTTATAATATTTCTTCTTCGAATCTTTGTGTGCAGCCTTCTGTTCATCCGTAGCATTCTCTCCAATTGATTTTACTCTATTTTTCACAAGATTCCAAAGATTTTGATAACAGAAAACAACATTCATTTGCTTACACTAATTTTCATAATTCTTATCATTCAAGATGGGAAGATTTGTAGAAAAATGTTTGTTCGAATGATTCATCGTGATTCAATGTGTCCCAAAGATCGCACAGTCAATGCTCTAGATACCAGATATTGGGAAAACTTCAATCTTGAAGTTAACCGAATCAATTTTGATGAACAAGGATTGATATTTTTTATTGATCATGTCTCTTGTTCTTCACCCTTCACTCAGGTGAAACAACCACTCATTTATTACAAGATGATTATACACTACACAGAGAATGAAAGAAGAAGACAAAACAATTGAAATTGAGAGAAAATAGAAATTCTGGAGGAAGATGATGAATGTATTATTGTGCAAAACTGCACTCTGATTGTTTGATACAATGTGTGTTAATCACACATGTGATTTCTGAAACTACACAATGTAACTACAAAATTGAATTCTTACATTACACTTGAAATAGAGCTTTTCTCTATTTATAGATGAGAGTACATGCACTCCAAATAATCACAAAATAACTACTCAACTAAAGTTATGCTAAGTTAATCTATTTTCGACTCTTTAGACTCCTTCGACAACTACATGTTTCGATAGACTATATTTGACTTTCTGTCAAATATAGCAAATACATATTATGTTCGACACAAACACCTTTCGACACCCGTCGAATACAAACACTATTTCTACTTTGACACAGAATTAAAAATTTAATATTTATCGACTTTTTTGAAAAATGCGATAACCAGCATGCATTTTTATCGGTATTTTCGAAATTGTTGGAAAGCATGTATACATTTTTTCCAGATATTTCAAAAATATCAATAAAAATGCACGTTGGGTATCATATTTTTCAAAAATATCAATATATATGCACGTAAAATATGAGATTTTATCGAAAAATTTAAAAATACATATTTTTTCCTAAAAATTCAGTATAAATTCTAAATTTCCATTAAAAATGCATAATTTTAATGGGAAAAAAACTTGTAAATATCTGGTAGATAATTCAAAAAATGTAGTAGATATCAGACTTTTCTAAAATCTCTTAAAAATAACAAATGAATAATGGAAGTTGTGTATTTTAAGTAAGAGGGTATCATGGTAAAAACAGTGGTATATATAAAGAGGGGGTGCAGGGTCCAATGATATGGGTGCAAGGTAAAGAAGCCATTTTGTCAAGACTCAAGAAAACTTTTGTAGAAACCAATAGATAACTTTAAATGTAAAGCACTCTTTTTAATGCAAAATGTGAGCAGAGATCTTAAAAGTTATACTTAGGGTCAGAGAATTATATATAATCTTTTTCCCTTCACAACAGCTCTTACACTCCTTTGAGAGGTGAGACTCTATACAATAGTATATTGTAAAATTGGCAAGAAACAAAGCACGAGTGTTTTTTATTTTTCCTAATTTTCAAATCAACAAGATCATAGAAAGTGCTACAAGAAATTATTAATCACAAGTTGAAAAAATAGTAATAATACTCTTAAAAAACTATGGTTTTGAACGTGAACTTCTGCAAAACCAGTATGCATCAACTAGTTTGAGACAAGTAACTGCAACAAACAAAATGGTAACATAAACTAATAGGTGTCTGAGTTGGGAACACTGCATAAACATCGCCACCAAGAACTAACCAATGTAACAGTATCTGAAGATCAAGAGACTTTCCTTGCCTACAATATGTCCTGTTGCAGGCAGACAGTTTCATATACTAAAAGATAAATCATGCTTCAAAACAGCATCTTCTCATCTTCCAACTAAACCTCCATTAACAATGCATGCATAATGCACTTCTGAGTATTATATTGTAAAATCGACATTTTGTCAGAATCAACATGATTCCAAAGAAAACAATTGAGGGATGAGTTGGAAGCTTGGTGCATGGAGAGTATTATTGACAGATCATGGTAAGGTAGCTCAGATCCAAATCAAGATGATCTAATTGCATACTAATTAGGTGACATTCAACAAACAAAAGTATTCTTCTTGTCTCCTTGATTTGTATGCTATATATATCAAGGGAAAAAGCCAACCAAAACTCAAGTATTCATATAAACTCTTGTATATTTTCCCATTCTAAACTTCTGTTTTCTGAGAAGAAAAATGGCAATCATTGAAACAAACACAAAAAGCTCTCTGCATCTTCGCAGTAACAGCTTACCATCCACATCTCACCCTCTTATATCACAATTTGAGGTCAATTTGCAAAGATTGAACACTTCGGAAGCTGCCTCTTCATCAGAGTCATCATCTTCAATATGCAACAAACTTAATGGCATGCAGGATTTGCATGATTGCATCGATAACTTACTTCAATTACCAAATGAACAACAAACCTTAGCACAAGAGTGCAATGAAAAATGTATTGATGACCTACTAGAAGGATCACTTAGGATCTTGGATATCTGCAGTATAGCTAAGGATTGCCTTTTGCTATCAAAGGAAAACACGCATGAACTACAGTCAGTCATCAGAAGAAAGAGAGGAATTGAAACCGGATTCAAAGTTGAGTTTGTAAAATACATGGCTTTGAGGAAGAACATGAAGAAACAAATTCGGAAGGCGTTGGTAAATTTGAAAGCAATCAAGTTGATTGCTTCTTCCTCAAACAACAACAACGACAATAACTCTTCGACCATGTTTAGAATCTTGAAAGAAGCAGAAACAGTCACTATAAGCTCACTAGAACATTTGCTGCTATTTATCTGCGATCCAAAAGGACACTCAAATAACAGAAGATGGTCAGCAATATCCAAGTTGATGCATTCTAAAAGAGTAGTTTGTGATTCTCAAGAATTAGACACAAATGAATTTGAGAAGGTGGATGCAGCTTTGTTGTCTCTCATCAACCACAAGTCTTTATCTACTGAAAATTATCAAAGTCATATGGAAGATTTGGAGATGTGCATTCAAGACCTAGAAATAGGAGTCGAACAAATATCAAGAAAATTAATTAGAAATAGAGTTTCACTTCTTAACATATTCAACCATTAATCATAGTGTCTATATGATTTGTGTGCACTCAATTTTCCACCATGAGTGTTACACAACTGTACATGATTATGATTATATCTTCTTTTATTGTGAATATTATTATCTAGGGATCAAACCCTTATTATTTCAACATCTATCTTTTTTGCTCAGTTTCCTTCAAAATCTTATCTTTCAACAAACTTTTTCACCTGTTAAATTTATGTTTCTCATTTTGGTAAAAAAATATAATGAAGGATGAAAAAAGTGGAGGAGGGTTAAAATAAAATAATTGTGAACCTCCGCAAAAGTTAAGTATGCCAACATGATACTCAAAGTCAATTTAAATGCACATCAGAGTTGTCAATCTTAAAACTTTCATTAGGCCTATACTCACAAATTTTATATGCTAATAATAAAGATAAAGAAGCTAGTTGTGTTTCATCTACCTAGAACCATTGAATTAGTATTAAAATTAGGAGCTAAGATGCATTATATTAACAATGAATATTGATTAAATATTGATATGAAGTTGGGGACACTTGTGAAATATAGCCATCATAATATACCAATTGTATTGATTCCTAAACAAGAAGATTCGTCTTGTTTAGGCAGACGTGTTAAAGAGTGCATGATTTGCAGAGATGCTGTTTCTCCATGTGATGCATTCTATAGGGATGAGTTGGAAGATGAGAATCAAATCAAGATGATATAATTGCTTTAGATCATGGTTATAATGCTTTAAGTTAATATATATACCTAACTACATATTTTTCTTGATCAAATATTCAAAGTTGAGATTTGACATCTGTAACCATCAAGCAGTTTAATTTACACGAAATGAGATGCATAAATAACACATATATTGGTGACCATGAAAATTGGGTTGGTCTCTTTTTCATTCATCCCTATATAGCTGTATTTTAATGCAGTTCTTGTCTCTTCAACAGAGACACGTGGATAAAAGAATTGCAGTCATGGTTTCATCTATCAGAATAGTCCACATGGCCATGCAAATGAATTACATCATCATGGAAGTGAAAGAGAAAAATAAAACAAATGTGAGTGTGTTACTCTAACAAATGTTGATGTGATAGTGATAATAGAAACCATTTGACTCACATAACACAATCATCCGTCTTGAAGAAGTCCGGTCCTGCAAATTAACATAGTTATTTGTAAAGGTAACAAACAACAGTTATAAGAAAGAACGAGTCAATCGACTAATCCACATAATATTAATTGAACATCCAGACACATGAATGACAAATGCATACCTTTAATTTTTACACATGTCCAACTACACTTACACTCAAATTCTCCCTTTGAATCATCTCCATTTGGAAATGTAACAGTACTCTAAGAGTTATTTAAAAATAAAATAAAAACTCTACAAACAAAATGGTAACAGTACTCTAATAGCATCAATTGTTTTCTTCACATGTTAATGAGAAAGGTAATTGCAACAAACAAAAATGGTGACATAAACTACTAAGGTGTCTAGCTGGGGACACTGCATAAACATCGCCACCAAGAAGTAACAGTGTCAGTAGCTGAAGATCAAGAGACTTTCCTTGCCTTCAATATGTCCTGTTGCAGGCAGACAACTCCATAGACTAAAAGATAATCTTGCTACAAAACAGCATCTTCTCATCCTCCAACAAAATGTACATTTACAATGCATGCACAATGCATTTCTATGTATAAAGTATTAAATTGTAAAGATGCTATTTTGTGAGAAGGGATGAGTTGGAAGAGTGGTGCATGGAGACCATTGACAGATCATTGTGAGGTAGCTGATATAATTGCATACTAATAAGGTTCCATTTAAGAAACAAAAATATTCTTCTTGTCCCCTTGATGTGTTTGCTATATATAGGAAGCAAAAGAGTCAGCCAAAACTCAAGTTTTAAACTCTTGTATATTTTCACCTACTAACCTTGTGTTTTCTGGGAAGAAAAATGGCAGTCATTGAAATAAACACAAAGAGCTCTCTGCATATTCGCAGCAACAGCTTACCCTCCGCACCTCACCCTCTTGTATCACAATTGGAGGACAATTTGCATAGATTGAAGACATCAGAAGGTGCCTCTTCAGCGTCATCATCTTTGATATGCAACAAACTAAATGGCATGCAAGATTTGCATGACTGCATTGATAAGTTGCTTCAATTGCCGATTCAACAACAAACCTTAGTACAAGAATGCAATGAAAAATGTGTCGATGAGCTACTAGAAGGATCACTTAAGATCTTGGATATCTGTAGTATAGCTAAGGATTTCCTTTTGCTATCAACCGAAAACATCCATGAACTACAATCAATAATCAGAAGAAGGAGAGGCAATGAAACTGGATTCACAGTTGAGGGTGCCAAATACATGGCTTTTAGGAAGAACATGAAGAAGCAAATCCGAAAGAAGTTGGTAAATTTGAGGTCATTGAAGAATGATTTGATTTCTTCTTCCTCAAACAACAAAGAAAACAACTCTTTGCCTATGCTTCGATTCTTGAAAGAAGCAGAAGCAGTCACCCTAAGCTCACTAGAACATTTGTTGCTATTTATCTGTGATCCAAAAGGGCACTCAAAGAATGGAAGATGGTCAGCAATATCCAAGTTGATGCATTCTAAAAGAGTAGTTTGTGACTCTCAAGATTCAGACACAAATGAATTTGAGAAAGTGGATGCAGCTTTGTCGTCTCTCATCAGCCACAAGTCTTTATCTACTGAAAATTGTCCTATGGAAGATTTGGAGATGTGCATTCAAGATCTAGAAATAGGAGTTGAACAAATATCAAGAAAATTAATTAGAAATAGAGTTTCACTTCTTAACATATTCAACCATTAATCATAGTGTCTATATGATTTGTGTGCACTCAATTTTCCCCAAGAGTGTTACACAACTGTACATGAATGTGAATATATCTTATTTCCAATACTGAATATTATTATCTTAAGGATCAAATCCTATTAGTTCAACATCTATCTCCCTTGATCAGTTCCCTTCAAAATCTTTATCTTTCAATATCCCTTTTTCTTCCAAATGCTCTGCATTAAAATATCTGAAAGGAAAGAGAAGTTAAACCAGTCAGCAAATTTTTTCACTTCAAGAGTCACCAAAGAAGTAATTAAGTAACTGATTAATAAAATTAAATCTATTCATTGAGTCGCATATAAACGTAAGTGAATCTCAAGGTCAACTTAAATGCATATCCTAGTTGTGAATCTCAAAACTGCCATTAGGTTCATGATTAAATAAAAAGGCTTATACGTGTTCTAAAGTTTTCTATGTTAATAGTAGCGATAAATAAGCTAGTTGTGTTTCATCTACCAAGGAGCATCCAATTAGTATTATCAAATAACATGCATTATATTAATAATTGATTAAACAATAGTAGATATGAAGTTTGGGAGATTGCAAAGTATAGTCATCATAATGTACTAATAATTGTATTAAAACCAGGACAAGAAGATTCGTCATGTCTCCAATTGATCCACTGAAAGTGGACAAATTCAAAAGAATGCATGCTATTTGAGAATTGAAAATAGTTTCTTCTTCTGCAACCAAACGATATAATAGCCATTAAGTTGCATGATCTGCAGAGATTGAAATTTTATATTAGCAAAATGCAGAGATGTTGTTTATCCATGTGATGCCAAGTTAAAAATAAAAGAATGAGTTAGGAAGCTGAGTGAGTGTATAGTAAACATTACGACTTCAATCAGAGAATAGCAAGGAAGGTGAGAAGCAAATAAAGATGATATAATTGGTTTAGATTACTTTATATGGATCATGTTTATGATTCTTGTCATTACTTTAATGCTAACAACCTGATTTTGGTGATCACCAACAATCTCCCTCCTTATTACACCAGTTCGAGCATGTCCGTAGCAGAAACATTAGTACCTAAAGTAGCATCTTTGAATCCGAGTATATATCATGCAGATATTTTTTCCATTAAAAATAAAAAATTGATGATATTTTTTCCATTAAAAATAAAAAATTGATGCACCAGCCGGGAATCGAACCCGGGTCTGTACCGTGGCAGGGTACTATTCTACCACTAGACCACTGGTGCTTGTTGGCAATGTCCGTGTAAATTTATGTCTTTATAGTCTATACGCCATGTAAAATATGATAATGATTCTCAACAAGTTGTTTGCAGATGAAGTATGAACTGTGCACCATAAAAATGTTACAACTCTACCATAACTTTATGGATTAAATAAAGGTCAATGAAGTTCTATAAATTGAATTTCGGTATGGGGAATTATATATTTATCTATGGTATGGATGAGGACATATTTTTGCATAAGAAAACATGGATTATATGAGACCGTCTGTTTTATCTTTTGGATCATCATGGTTCCATATGAAGCCTTAATAGATGCAGATCAAATTTGAACACTTCTCTAATGCAAGATCAAAATCAAATATTGAATCCCAGTAAAAAATGCAAATTTGAGACCTAAGCTAATGAATTCAATATATTATAATCATCAATAGATAATAAACAGATCATTTGTCAGATCAAAATCAATGGTACAGCATTCATGATTTGGCAGAGATAATAGGGACCATTTGACTCGCATTTGGCACCAATCGTTTGTCCAGAAGTCCGATCCTGTAAAGTAATATTGTCATTAGTAAAAGTAACACATAAAAGTATACATGCAAATTACAGGAAAGGACAGATACAAGTGGTGGAATCAATTCACAATAGCATCATGCATCAAGTAGATCTATATTCCGTGCGACAATAAATGAATTGCCATGAAACAGCATCAGAACTCAAACGGAATTAATAAAATGATAAAGCTTTTACTATATCTTGATCAGAGACTGTTAATATATTTACTGGACTCATAATCACTATATTTTTGGTTCATCTCTTCTTCTTTTTCAGAAAAAACTAAAATTGAATTAAAATTACTGACCCAAGCACATCAAGCCCAACCAAAAACAGTAGTAGCAACCATAGAAATACAGCACACAACCAGCCACATAGAATACACCCAAGCAGGGTTCAATCCATCTCTACATTTTTATGCAATTCCACATTTGAAACAGCATTTTATTGGCACATTACATGCATATATAGAAGAAATAAATCAGTATCCATTGCCTCTCGCTGTAACTCAATTGATTAATATAAAAAAAAAATAGAAAGATTGGTTAAACTATACTTTTGTTCCCTTCCATATTTACCCGTGTTCCAACTACGCATACACCCTTTTGATCAAGTCCATTTGAAAAATAATAATAATCTTATAAAGGTAACATAAATTAGATTTTCATATGTTAATGAGACAGGTGATAGCAGCAAACAAAATGGTAACATAAATTAATAAGTCTCTAGCTGGGGACACTGCACAAACATTGCCACCAAGAAGTAGCGGAAGATCGAGACTTCCCTTGCCTTCAATGTGTTCTGTTGCAGGCAGACAATTTCATAGACTAAAACTATTATATTGTGAAGATGCCATTTTGAAAGAGTCCATGTGATTCCCAATTAATATATTTAGGGATGAGTTGGAAGCTTAATGCAGAGAAACAAGTGGTGAGGTTGCTAAGACCCGAATAAAAATTAGGTGACATTTGAGGAACATAAATATTCTTCTTGTCTCCTTTAATTTGCTGCTTAGTTTGCTATATATATGAAGCAAAAAAGCCAAGAAAAACTCAAATTTTGAAACAAACTCACCTTTCTAACCTTATAACCTTCTAAGCTTCTCTGCAAAGTAAATATGGCAATTTTTGAAACAAACATAAAGAGCTCTCTACATCTTCGAAGCAACAGCTTACCCTCCACACCTCACCCTCTTGTATCACAATTTGAGGACAATTTGCACAAGTTAAAGAGTTTTGAAAGTACCTCCACAGTGTCATCGTCTTCGGTATGCAACAAACTTAATGGCACGCAAGATTTGCATGACTGCATTGATAAGTTACTTCAATTGCACTATGAACAACTAGCCTTAGCACAGGAGTGCAATGAAAAATGTGTTGATGACCTACTAGAAGGATCACTTAGGATCCTGGATATCTGCAGTATAGTTAATGATTGCCTTTTGTTATCAAAGGAAAACATTCATGAATTACAGTCAGTCATCAGAAGAAGTGGCCATGATACTAGATTTAAAGTTGATGGTGTAAAATACATGGCTTTGAGGAAGAACATAAAGAAGCAAATTCGAAAGGCGATGTTAAAATTGAAAGCAATGAAGAATGAGTTAAAGGCTTCTTCCTCAAGCAACAAAAACAATAACTCTTCGACCGTGTTTGGAATATTGAAAGAAGCAGAATCAGTTACCCTGTGCTCACTAGAACATCTGTTGCTATTTATATATGATCCAAAAGGATGCGCAAAGTACAGCAGATGGTCAGCAATTTCTAAGTTGATGCATTCTAAAAGAGCAGTTTGTGACTCTCTAGAATCAGAGACAAATGAATTTAAGAAGGTGGATTCAGACTTGCAGTCCCTCATCATCCAGAAGCCTTCATCTACTGAAACTTTTCAGAGTCATATGGAAGATTTGGAGATATGCATTCAAGACCTAGAAATAGGAGTTGAACAAATATCAAGAAAATTAATAAGAAATAGAGTTTCACTTCTTAACATATTCAACCATTAACCATAGTGTCTGTATGATTTTTGCGCACTCAATTTTCCCCCAAGAGTGTTACACAACTGTAAATGAATGTGAATATATCTTCTTTTTAATACTGAATACTATTATCTAGGGATCAAACCCTTATTATTACTTCAACATCATCTCTCTTGCATAGTTCCCTTCAAAATCTTTCTTTCAATTTCATTTTTCTTTCAAATATTCTCCATTAAAATAAGTGAAAGGAAATAAAAGTTAAACCAGTCAATAAAGTTTTTCACTTCTAGAGTCACAAAAGAAGTAAAGTAATTAAAAAAAATCTATTTCTCGTTTTGGTAAAAAGTAAAATGAAGAATGGAAAAAGAGGAGAAGTAAAATAAAATAATTATAAACCTCTGCAAATTAAGTATGCATATCCTAGTTGTCCATCTCAAAACTCCCATTGGGTTCATAATTAATTAAAAACTTTGCACAGCATCCCAAGTTTATTTGCTAATAATAGAGATTAATAATCTACTGAGTACCAGCTAATTAGTATTAATATCATAAGCTAACATGCATTGTATAAATATTGATTAAATAATAGATATGAAGTTGTAAATGGTCATAATTATGTCCTAATTGTATTAATACCCAAACAAGAAGATTCCGCCTGTTCCCAATTGACCCATGGAAGGCAGACAAGTTCAAAGACTGCATTCTTCTTTAGAATAGAAAATAGCTTCTTCTTCTACAAACAAATGATATAATGGCAAATTATAAGGTGCATGAACTGCAGAGATTGAAACTTTATATCAGCAACATGCAAATAGCTCAATAACAATCATATTTGAGACAATTAAATGGTAAAACTACGCTAATAATTTGAAAGTGAGAGGAAAAAAACTCACTTGCGGTTCTGAAGAAATCGTGAGCAAGCATTGTAGAAAGTAAGGCCATTGCACCATTCCACTGTACCGGCTAACGGCCACCGCAACGGCTTGATGTCAATAGGTTGAGTCAGAATCATGGTCGCCACTATCGCTTGTTTCCTCCAAATTTGGGAACCCTAGCCTCGTTGGTTTCGTTTGTAGAGAGCGAAATGAATTGGGTTGAGCTTACTTCAGACTCACGATTTGGGAACCCTTATTGGCATTTTTTATCAATTTACTTTTCCCGCTTGTATGAGTGGCATTTTTGTAGCTAGCTTCTTAATTTTCCCGCTAACTTCTTACCAATTCATGATGCATATATTGTGTCTATTTTTATTATTGTGATCTTAATTTTTATATTTTTTTAATTAAAATATTTAAATAAACTTCATTTTTCCTTGCATTGCTATTAATTTTGAATTCTTATTTGACCGGTTTTAGTGAGAACTAATATAATACATTTGTGTCTGCATAGTTGGTTTAGTAGCTGAATATATATAGTAAATATACATATACAAAAGGTAGATTTAATGTTAAAGATTCGTAACTATGTGATTAATGATGTTGAGACAGTCTCTATAATTTTTATATCGTAAGGTTTAGTGTTACATCATGATAGATCATGAGCAAATAAGAAAGATGGATCCAAAGAGTGATGAAGGGATATTCCTAGGTTATTCTATAAATAGCATGGCCTACATAGTATACAACACTCGTACCAAGACTATGATGGAATTCATAAATGTTGTCATTGATGATAATCATGAAGAAAATGATATTAAGGAAGAAGATGATGTATCTCCTCAACAGATTGATGTCCCAGCATATCTCCTAGATAATAGGTTCGATATTGAGTCTGAAAGCACAAATGCAGAAGAAACTCCCACCAACAAGGGACCATCTATCAAAATTCAGAAGGATCATCCCATTGAAAATGTCATAGAAAATTTGAATGATTGAGTCATCGCCAGATCCAGAGATATAATTTTCAACTCTTGATTCATCTCTAAGATTTAACCGAAGATTATAAAAGAAGCATTGAACGATGAATTTTGGACAAATGATATGCAAGAGGAACTGTGTCAATTCATAAGGAATAATGTATGGGAGTTAGTTCCAAGACCTAAAGATGTAAATTTCATTGATACTAAGTGGGTATTCAATAATAAGTCTGATGAATGTGGTAATGTAACAAGGAACAAGGCAAGGTTAGTTGCTCAAGGATACACTCAAATAAAAGGAGTTGATTTTAATGAAATATATGCTCCAGTTGCTAGACTTGAGTCCATTAGATTATTACTAGAAATTTCATGCATGATGAAATTCAGATTTTATCAAATGGATGCTAAAAGTGCATTTCCAAATGGTTATCTTAATGAATAACTCTATGTAGCAACCAAAGAGGGTCATTGATACCAAATTTCTTGATCACGTGTACAAGTTAAAGAAAGCTCTTTCTTACTTAAAGCAAGTTCCAAGAGCTTAGTATGTAAGGTTAAATGAGTTACTGGTCAATAATTGATACAAAAGAGGTGGAATAGATAAAATAATCTTTGTGAAGAATCATATAGGAAAGCTCATGATATCTCAAATATATGATGATGACATTGTATTTGGTGGAATATCATACCACATGGTGGAACACTTTGTCTAACAAATGAAGTTTGAATTTGAGATGAGTCTTGTAGGATAACTCACTTATTTTCTTTGTCTTCAAGTTAAGCAGATGGAAGATAGCATTTTTTTATCTCAAAGCAAGAGTGATAAGAGTATGGTGAAGAAGTTTGGGCTTGACAATGCAAGCCACAAAAGAACTTATGTTGCTACACATGTGAAATTGACCAAAGATAAAAATGGAGTTTGTGTAGATCAAAGTTTATATAGAAGTATGATTGGGAATTTGCTCTATCTCACAACAAGTAAACCTGACATCACATTATTTGTAGGTGTATGTGCTAGATATCTAGTTAAACCCAAGACTAGTCATCTTACTAAAGTGAAGATAATATTGAGGGTATATCAATGGGATAGGATAATGTAGGTTTCGCCTACGCGAGGTGCATGTTCTATATCTGTAAGGTGCAATGGGATAATTGTAATATTCAATTGCTAAAACAATGGGTCAAACTTAACTAAACAAATTCTAATAAGATTATATACGTTTAGAAGAAAGAGTTGGAAATGATCCATATGATGGATTGGAATAAGGAGTCATTCACCCAACTAAAATATTCGAGAGTTGTATTAGATACAATTGGAAGGAGTTTCTACCTAAATAACCTAGTTTTGTGTAATCTGCCTACGCGGACTTAAAACAAAGTGAAATGTGGATCTCGACCCACTAGAAAATCTTCCAACGGGATTTTCTGAATCAAATGGTGAGGGTCATTTGTTTTTAGTAAAATAGTGGGAGTATATTTAATTAAAGGCCTAATTAAATATGTTATTTTAGTGATACTAATATTTTCATACTTTTCATGTAGATTACCATGACAACAAACACCTCTAACAACATTTTACGATCAATCCTTGATAAGTACAAATTGTCTGGGACAAATTTTCTGGATTGACACCGAAGTTTGAGGATTATCCTCAAGCATGATAGAAAGTTGTATGTCTTGGAGAAACTTGTTCCTGAAGAGGAACCTCCTAGTTATGCACCTAAGACAAAAAAAGATGCTTATAAGAAGCATGTTGCTAATGCCAATGAAACGGTTTACCTCATGCTAGCTACCATGAACTCAGAGTTGCAAAAGCAACATGAGAACATGGCAACGTTCGATATGATCGGACACCTGAAGATGCTCTCTTAAGAGCAAGCAAGGCATGAAAGGTTTGAAGTTTCAAAAGCCCTTTTTCAAGGCAAGTTAGCTGAGGGATCCCCTCTAGGTCCCCATGTGCTCAAAATGGTTGGTATGTGGATAACCTTTAGAGGTTGGGTTTTCCCCTCGAAAAGGAACTTGGGACTGATTTGATCTTGCAATCGTTTCTAGATAGCTTCAGTCAATTTGTCCTTAATTTTAACATGTATGATATGGACAAAACTCTTCCTGAACTGTTAGGCATGTTAAGAATTGTTGAGCAGAATTTGAAGTCAAAAGGGAAGTCCATTCTGATGATCTGAAATGGAAATAGACAGAACAAAAGGCCCACCAAGCAGGGTGGTAAAGGGAAAGGCAAGGAAGTTGCCAAACCCAAACCCATTGCTCCTGCTTTGAAGTCTAGTGGAGGCATAACAAAGGAAGACACTTGCTTCCATTGCGGTAAGACTGATCACTAGAAGAGAAACTGCCCAAAGTACCTTAAAGATAAGAAGAATGGGGTAGAGACTTCAATTTCATGTATTTTTGTTATTGAAATTAATTTATCTACTTCTGCATCATGGGTATTAGATAATGGATGTGATTCTCACATTTGTACCAATGTGCAGGGGCTAAAGAGGAGTAGAGATCAGGCAAAAGGTAAAGTTGACCTACAAGTTGGCAATTGAGCAAAGGTTACTACTTTAGCTGTAGGGACTTATATATTGACTTTACCTAGTGGTTTAATAATTCAGTTAGAGAACTGTTATTATGTACCTGCAATTAGCAAGAATATTATTTCTGTTTCTTGTTTGGACAAGTTTGGTTTTTCATTCATAATAAAGAACAATTGTTGCTCCATTTATTTGAATGATATATTTTATGCTACTACGCAAATGAACAATTGACTATATGTCCTTGATCTTGAAATGTCTATTTATAACATTAATACTAAAAGGATGAAACCAAATAAGTTAAATCTAACTTACCTTTGGCATTGTCGATTAGGCCACATAAATGAGAAACGCATTTCCAAACTCCATAAAGATGGACTCTTAGATTCTTTTGATTATGAATCATATGAGACATGCAAATATTGTTTAATTGGAAAGATGAAAAAGTCTTCATTCACAAGAAAATGTGAGATCTTTTGGCCCTCATACATACTGATGTATGTGGACCATTGAACATACCTGCCAGATGAGGTTTTCGGTACTTCATCACATTTACTAATGATTTCAGTAGATATGATTATGTGTATTTAATGAAACACAAATCAGAGTCCTTTGAAAAGTTCAAGGAATTCAAGAATGAAGTATAAAACCAACTAGGTAAGAATATTAAAACTCTTCAATCAGATCGAGGTGGTGAATATTTAAGCCTAGAATTTGATGACCATCTGAAAGAGTGTGGGATTCTATCCCAACTTACTCCTCCTGAAACACCCCAATGGAACGGGGTATCTGAGAGAAGAAATCAAACCTTGTTAGACATGGTCCGATCCATGATGAGTCACACCGATCTTCCAAGATGCTTTTGGGGACATGCATTATTGACAACAGCTTACACACTTAACCGTGTTCCATCCAAAAAGGTTGAGAAGACACCATATGAAATATGGAGTGGTAAGAAACCACATATGTCTTATATGAAGATTTAGGGTTGCAAAGTTTATGTGAAACGACAAATTTCAACTAAGCTTGAGACCGAATCTGACAAATGCTTATTGTTGAAAAGTATATCTTCGGAAAATATTTTTATATCGTATCCACAGAGATTGGTTGTTATTACCGCCGTTCTATAATCCAAATTGTTATAAGTTTAAAAAGTAACAAAGTTATTTTGTTTGGAAAATTATCTTGTGAGTAAATGTCACTAAAATTAGTAAAATGGTTTTAATCAAATGTAAAAGCTTGGCAAGATTGGAGTTCACTATTCTAAATGCTTATGATTCCTTATGATAACTATATAGATTTAAGATTATTGATGATGTTCAAGTATCCTCTCAAAGTCATTTATGTCTAAATGATATTGTGATAATCACTATATTGATCCTTAGACGATCTCTCCACCTAACTATCAATATAGCAATGTTTAATGTTTGATACCAAAGAAGAGTAATGAATAAATCTATCTCTACAACTTATTCACTACTTGAAAATCTGTTTTATGTCAAGACTCAAATAATCTCTTTCAACAACTACTCAAATCTGGTTTTCAACTTAGGGCAAAAACAGTATTCAATACATCAACAATCTTTATCATATATAAAAATCAAATGGAATACATAGACAAATGAGAATAGCTACTACCTCCAATATTGACAAAATGGGGTTTAGCTCCTTATCATCATTTTACAAAACAAAATGCAATGGAAGAAAAACTCTGTTTTCTCTCTTACAAAAATATCTCAATGTCTCAATGTGTGAATAATAATGAATGTCTTGGAATAATGTGTTATCCTATCCTAAAAGAGTTGGCATTTCCTTAATTGATAATTTTCATCCAAAACAGAAAAGTTATTCCAAGGCAGACACCAAAATGGCAAAACAGCTGGTCAAGGAAAACAGCACCCTTGGCCCAAAATCAGCTTGCTGGATTCGCAGCCTTCGCGGCGCGAACTGAAGCTATCCCAGCTTCCTTGCTTTGCAAGCTTCATCCAAATTCTTCCATATTATGATGTTGCATTCCAAAAGCTCTTTCATCCAAAAATTCTACAAAACTAACAAATCTGTGAAATAACTATTCAAAACAAAATAAATTAAACCTAATTGCGTTTATATAAATTAATGAGAATAAAAGTGTGTAATTACATCAAAACTTGGTAAAAGGGACCAATAAAATGATATAAAAAGTAGTATTAATTGGTCCCTAACAACTCTCCCCAACTTAGCATTTTGTTTGTCCCTAAACAAAAGTTTCCACCCTTACAACCAAAGCAATTACAAAAGATCGAAGCAAGGATTTACCAAGGACATTCAAATGGTTCAAAAGTGTTTGGCAATTTCTCAATCCACCTATCTCAATTCTAGACAAAATGTGAATAAGGAAAATGGTTGAGTGCAAAAATCATTCCAAGGAATTCAAAGCCATATATGTCAAAATTGAATCAAACTTACACACACATCATAATAATGATGAATAACATGAAGGGTTACTTTCACTCATCCAAACAATTAAATCAACAACAATTCAAATCATGCGGTTATCACAACAAATACCAAATCATGTGAAAAATGAGAATCAAGAAGTCTTTCAAAGGTTGTAATGTGACTTAGGTTACAAGAAAGGATATGATTAAGAGAATTTACAAAGTTGTCTATCCTAAGGGAGCATTCCCAAACATTTAACTCTACACAATTTCCCTTTCTTTGATCCCTATTTTTTTCTTTTTCTTTTTACATCCACACAACCATGAGCATTTACTTTGCTTTTTTTTTTCTTTTTTTTTCTTTGCTCTATGGTTTCAAGGGTGATTTCTTTTTCTTGTTTCTTTTCATATTTTCACCCTTTCATAAAAACTCACTTTTCCAAGTTTCTAATCAACTTTTCACTTTACTCTCCCCAACTTTAGATTCCAAAACCAAATTTATTCAATAATGCTCCCTACTTAGAAATAAGCAAAAGGCAAAATTTGCAAACAACTCGATTTGAGGTTTCAATTGACACGAAAGAAATTAGGATTCATTTATTCCACAATTTTCAATTGATTTTTCAATGATCAATAAAATGAATCCTAAAATAAGCTCAAAGGGGTCTAACTAAGGATTATTCCTCACAAGGTTAGTTGATTCAAACTTTTTGGTCAAGTGGTTTTTCTCACAAACAATGCCTCTATCATTTTCAAAATTTTCACACAAAAATAGATTGATGCATGATTTAGCATGATAAGAATGAGTTAAAATAATGCTTGGTTTCCCGCTTTTTAGTGTACAATGGAAAGCTTCTTCACAATTGGTTAAGTCCTATATTGATTCAAAGGTGACATACATTTCAATGAGTTTATGATATGAAATTTGCACACACCATCAAACTACTCATGTTAAGTCTAGAAAGCGATAAAGTGTACCTTGAAATGCCGACACTAATTCTTATCATCACCACTCGAAGTGTCCTATGCTTCTTTCTTTGCGATCATTTCTCGGTTGCTTTAAGCTTGACTTAAGAGTAAGAACAATTAAACAAAAATGTTGGTAAACTAATTTGATTGTAACACACTTAATTCTCAAATAGTATTCATGCAATTATTAAAACAACTAACAAAAAACAAAGTTTTGGTGAACTAGAGCCACCCCAAAAGTACATCAAAAAATTTCAAAAACAAAAATAATACAAAGAAACTCAAAATGACAACAACTCCTCAAATTTACCAACTCCTCAATCCTCCTCCTCTTGGCCACCACCTACATCACCAAGGATGTCCTCCATCTCATCATTAGGGTTTGCACCACCTCCTGCACCCCCCATAAAATCTGGCCTGCCCTCAGGCCAATTAGCATAAGCCACATATTCCGCCTGAGAAGGAAATGTGCGGGCTTCGGGTGCAAGGAACGTGTTCTGGAATTGTTGTTGCATAGCATCGAAGATAAATGATTGAGACCTCCTAGAGGCCTCAAAGCTCTCGCAACAATAATTGGTAAACGCCATCTGGTTAAAGACTGGAGTAGTGTGGGGTCGGGGTCGGGGTCGGGGTCTGGATGACGAAGTTCCCGCTCCTTCGGTTCTATCCATTTGGCTTTGGCAGAACCTATTCAGATAGGCATCGTTAATCACACTGGTGATAGAGAAATGTACTTCCTCCGGAATGGCAACATTCGCCCGACGACAAAGTCCCATGATTAGCCCCGGGTACGCAAGCACACCTGCTTTACCACCGAATTTGGTTCCACTTATAGCCATCTTTCTCATTTCTCCCGCGATGATTGATGCTACATCCACAGATTTTCCGATCATAATGCAGTACAACAAACATCCTACATCCAGAGGAATCGTGGTGGTGTGGCTCCTTGGCCGAATATTGCTCAACAGCAGCACAAGAAAAGCTCTAGCTCCCAGATTTAAATTTTCTCTTTTCCAAGATTTGGGATGTCCTTGATCATTTAGGTCAAATGATTTTCCTTTAAGGCACAAGGTAGCATTTACCGCTTGAAGATCCCACACATTAGCTAATTCCTGGGTACGATACTCGCACCGCTCGTTCTCTCCAAGGGTTAGAGGATTACTAAGATATGAGTTAATGGCATCCCTCCCAAAAGAAATGATCCTGCCTCTTACCCTTGTTTGGTAGTTGAAAGCTACCCCCTCTTCTTGATGCATGGCGTTTGCATAGAACTCCCGAACAATATCATAGTTGATTGTCGCTTCTGGTTCACACAGTTTCATCCATCTTTGTCTCTCAAAAGTTGAAACCAAACTCTGATAAGTCCCACCCGGTGCTAAACGGATGAACCTCTCCGGCAGGATGGTTCTCTTGATTAAGCTCTCGAATCGTTCTTCGTGTTCGTCACTTGTGAACCTTCTTAATGAACGGGGTTGAACGGAAGTCGTGGTTTTGGTTCTCTTTGACATAACATTGGGTTGCCTCCCAACAAGCGCTTTGTTTAACGTCGTTTAGAGCTCGACGGTCTACTGATTAGCCCGGTTCAGATAGAGACACGACACACACATCACGATTTACGTCGCCACTATGGTAGACTTTGAGTCTTTGACCATTTACAGTCCAGCTCTCTTGTGACTTTGGATCCTCGATCACAATGGCTCCATAATTGCGCACCTCTTTGGCAACGAACGGTCCTGACCACTTTGACTTCAACTTACCAGGGAATAACTTCAACCTTGAGTTGAAAAGCAATACCATTTGTCCAACATGAAACTCCTTATGACGGACCTTTCCATCATGGTATGCCTTTACCTTTTCCTTATACAGTTTATTCGAATGGTAAGCATTATTCCTTGATTCCTCCAATTCATGGAGTTGTCCTTTTCTTCTTTCTCCAGCTAGAGTGGAGTCGAAATTCAAGAATTTAATAGCCCATAATGCCCTATGCTCCATTTCCACTGGAAGATGACAAGTCCTCCCATACACCATTTGAAACGGAGTTAGCCCAATAGGTGCTTTGTAGGCGGTACGATACGCCCACAAAGCTTCATCCAGTTTTAAAGACCAATCTTTTCTTGAATTCGAGACTGTTTTCTCAAGAATCCGCTTGACTTCCCGGTTTGAAACCTCCGTTTGACCATTCGCTTGTGGGTGGTAGGGAGTGGTCACCTTGTGCTTTACACCATAATGTTGCAAAACTTTTTCTAGAGGTGTATTGCAAAAGTGTGAGCCTCCATCACTTATCAACACCCTAGGCACACCAAAACGTGAAAATATGTTTTCTTTAAAAATTTAATCACTGTTTTGGCATCAGCCTTAGGTGAGGCAATTGCTTCTACCCACTTCGAGACATAGTCAACGGCCACTAGTATGTACTCATTTGAGAAAGAAGAGGGGAATGGGCCAACAAAATCAATACCCCAACAATCAAAAACTTATACTTCTAGCATGTTGGTTAGAGGCATTTCGTCCCGTTTTCCTATTCCCCCACTCCGTTGGCATGTATCACAACTTTTTGCATGTTCATGTGCATCTTTAAATAAAGATGGCCAATAAAAGCCCGATTGGAGCACTTTAGTGGCTGTTCTCAAACCGCTATAGTGACCTCCATATGGAGAGTTGTGACAATGCCAAAGGATGTCTTTTGACTCCTCACTTGTTACACACCTTCTCAAAATATTGTCTACACCCACTTTAAACAGATACAAATCATCCCAAACATAATATTTTGCATCCGCCAAGAATTTCCTTCTTTGATTGCAAGTGAGGTCTTCCGGTGTTAAACCGGTTGCTTTGTAGTTAGGAAAATCAGCAAACCAAGGCCTCACTTGAATCGCATACAGTTTTTCATCTGGAAATTCTTCTCTCACTTCCTCTTCTTTGTTTGTAATGTCCACATTGACCAAACGAGACAAATGATCCGCAACCAAATTTTCGGAACCTTTTTTATCCCGGATTTCCAAATCAAACTCTTGCAGTAAGAGAATCCAGCGAATTAGTCTTTGTTTGGAATCCGATTTGGTTAGCAAATACTTTATCGCCGAGTGGTCAGTGTAGACTACAACTTTTGACCCAATCAAGTAAGCTCTAAACTTTTCCAATGCGTAAACTATGGCTAGTAATTCTTTTTCAGTTGTTGCATAATTGACTTGTGCTTCATTTAACACTTTACTAGCATAATGAATAGCATGAAAAACTTTATCTCTTCTTTGACCCAACACCGCATCAACCGCATAATCGTTTGCGTCACACATAAGTTTAAAATCAAGTTTCCAATTTGGTGCCACGATTATGGGTGTGGTGACTAACTTTTCTTTTAAATCAAGGAAAGCTTTGAGACATGACTCATCGAAAAGAAAATGCGTACATTTGTTGAGCAAGTTGCTCAATGGCTTTGCTATCTTTGAAAAATCTTTGATGAATCTCCGGTAGAAACCGGCATGTCCGAGAAAGCTCCTTATTCCTTTTATATTTGTTGGGGGTGGTAGTTTCTTGATAACTTCCACCTTGGCTTTGTCAACCTCTAATCCTTCGGAGGAGATCTTGTGACCGAGTACAACACCTTTGGTGACCATGAAGTTGCATTTTTCCCAATTGAGCACTAAGTTGGTCTCCACGCATCTTCCCAAAACCACATTAAGATGTTTTAAGCATAAATCAAAAGATGATCCATACACAGAGAAATCATCCATGAACACCTCAATGCATTCTTCTATTAAGTCCGAGAATATAGCTTGCATACACCGTTGAAATGTGGCTGGTGCATTACATAACCCAAAAGGCATTCTTCGGTAAGCAAAGATGCCAAAATGACATGTAAAAGTTGTCTTCTCATGATCCGCTGGATTGACCGAAATTTGGTTGTACCCCGAGTACCCATCCAAGAAACAGTAGAAATTTTTGCCGGCTAACCTCTCCAACATTTGGTCCATGAAGGGTAGTGGGAAATGATCTTTCCTTGTAGCTTGGTTCAACCTTCTATAGTCAATACACATCCTCCACCCGGTTACCGCTCTTGTCGGAATCAACTCATTTTTATCATTTTTGATAATTGTCATGCCACCTTTCTTGGGAACTACTTGTACTGGACTCACCCATGCACTATCGGATATAGGATAAATCATTCCGGCTTCCAAGAGTTTGACAACTTCTTTCCGAACTACCTCTTTCATCAATGGATTTAGACGCCTTTGAGGTTGTGCAACGGGTTTGAAATTCTCCTCCATCATGATCTTATGCATACAATAGGCTGGACTAATACCCTTCAACTCGGATAACACCCACCCTATTGCTCCTTCATTCTTTTTCAGCACTTGAATCAATTTATCTTCCTCTTTTGTGGACAAGGTGTTGCTTATGATCACCGGTTTAGTACATTCGTCACCAAGGAACACATACTTCAAATGTGAGGGAAGCATTTTCAACTCTAATTTTGGTTCTTCCGTTTTCTTCATCGCATCCAAGTCCTCCTTTGTTCCTTCTTGATAAGTAAGCTCACCACAAGATTCTAACTCATGCAACATTGCTTCAATCTCTTTTTCCTCATTTTCGGTCAACACATTGTATGCTCCGATAAGAGATCTTTCTAGAGGATTAGAAATATGAACTTGGTTTGCGACCTCCACTACTTCCTCTTCGATTGCGTTAATTCGGAAAGAATCATGCTTGTCATTTGGATGCTTCATAGCTTCAAAAAGATTAAAGGTCACCTCTTCGTCTTGCACTCTCACCTTCATTAATCCATTATCTATGTCAATCATCATCCGGGCTGTTTTCATGAATGGTCTTCCAAGAATTAGAGGAACATCACGATCCTCATCCATCTCTACTATCACGAAATCTACCGGAAACAAGAATTTGTCCACTTTCACTAACATGTCTTGAGCAATTCCGTATGGTGAAGTGGTAGACTTGTCGGCTAGTTGTAAAGTCATCCTTGTCGATTTGATCTCAACATTTCCCAATCTTTTAACAATGGAGAGGGGGATTAAATTGATGTTATACCCCAAGTCAATCAAACCATTACCAATGTATGTGCTTCCAATGGTTACCGGTAAAACGACTCGGCCCGGATCGGATTCCTTCCTTGGGAGAGTCTTTTGAATGATGGCACTACAACGTGCGTCAAGCAATATGGTTTCGTCTTCCACGTGTCTCTTTTTCTTTGTAAGAATGTCCTTCATGAACTTTGCATACTGTGGCATTTGTTCTAATGCATCGGCAAATGGAATATTGATTTGAAGTTGTTTGAATATGTCCATGAACCGTGCATAATGCCTAGCATTGTCCTTCTTCGATGGAGCATGTGGATAAGGTAGATGTTGGGTTGGAATGACGCTCACACCTTTCTCTCCTTTCTTCTTCTTTCTTGGTTCAGCATCCTTTTTCACCTCCAATTCAGGTTGCTCATTTGCTGACAAATCCTGCTCTTTTCGCGGCGCGAAGGGGGATCGCGACGCGAACTGTGAAGTTTCAGCCACTTTCTCCCCTCCACCAACCATGTCCTCTTTTTCCAGTACTTCATCCATATCATTTTCTACTGTAATTTCCTCAATTTTTTTCACTTATCAACTCTTTACCGCTCCTCGTGACAATTGCTTTACAATGCTCCTTTGGATTGGTTTGAGTGTTAGCGGAAAATGACGATCCTGCATTTTGTTCTGATAGTTGCTTCGCAAGTTGGCCTACTTGATTTTCCAGATTCTTAATTGCTGCTTCATTACTCTTCTGATTTGCCATGGAAGCTTGCATGAATTGTTGAAGAGTGTCCTCTAGCTTGGAACTTCCTCTTTGTGACTGCTGTCCTTGAGAATTTGGATGTTGATAAGGACTTTGCTGCTGAAAATTTTGATTGTTGAACCTTGATGGTTGATAGCCTTGATTGTTTCTTGGTTGGTAACCTTGATTGTTAGGAGGTTGTCTTTGATATCCCTGATTTTGATTGTTCACATAACTCACTTCTTCTAGTGGAGGACAAAAACCAGTAGGGTGACCCCCTTGACATAATTCGCAACATGCTACTTGATGCCGAACTTAAGACCCTTGAATTTCTTTCATTTGATGTGGAAGCTTGGCCATTTGTTGAGTGAGCAACTCCACTTGTTGAGAGAGTAGCTTGTTTTGAGCAAGAATGGCGTCATTGGTATTCAACTCAAGAACTCCCGGTTTACGTTGTGAAGGGCTACGATCATGTTGACTTTGGCGATCATTGAGTGCCATCCGATCAATAATGACTTTAGCTTCTTTCGCATTCTTTGACATAAGCGAGCCACCCGCGGTAGCATCCAAAAGTGTCTTGTGAGTTGATTGGAGCCCGTTTAGAAAAATATGGATTTGAGTGAGCTCATCAAAGCCATGACCCTTGCATTTTCTCAACATTGACTTGAATCTTTCTCAAGCCTCATTTAGAGACTCGTTGCTTCCTTGAGTGAATACCGCAATAGCCGTTTTGGCTTCCATGAATCGGGATTGAGGGAAATATCTTTCTAAGAACTTTTCTTCTAGCAAATTCCAATACGTCATCACTCTCGGTGCTTGATCAAGGTATCACTCCTTTGCCTTTCCTACTAAGGAGTGTGGGGACATCCTTTTGAATAATGCCTCTTCACCCGTTTCATCAATTCCCGTAGAACCCGCAATCTCATAGAATTTGATGAGATGGGTATACGGATCTTCATGGTCCATTCCGGTGAATGGATTTGCATAGAGAAGTTGGAGGATTCCGGTCTTCATCTCCGTATTTCTTCCTCCACGGGCAAACTGAGCATTTCTTCTTGGACTATTAGCGGACATTTCGGTACGATTGTCATCCGCCATGTTTCCTATGCAAACCTCTACACCCACTTCTTCGATTTGAACAAGTGCGGAAGTAGATGCTTCTTCTCTCCGGTTCCTCTTTTCGGCTAGTTTCCTTCTTCTTCGTGTTTTGCTATTGAGCTTCCGAAGTGTTCTTTCAATTTCGGGATCGAATTGAAATTTCTCCTTGGTAGCTTTTCCTCGCATGCACTAGAATCTACAAAACTAACAAACCAAGTGAAACAAAAGAGGGATAGTAATAAAAGTAACAAAACTTAAAACAATGAATTATTGCAATGCTTGTAATATCGAACACCAATCCCCGGCAACGGCGCCAATTTATTGAAAAGTATATCTTCGGCAAATATTTTTATATCGTATCCACAGAGATTGGTTGTTATTACCGTCGTTCTATAATCCAAATTGTTATAAGTTTAAAAAGTAACAAAGTTGTTTTGTTTGGAAAATCATCTTGTGAGTAAATGTCACTAAAAACAGTAAAATGGTTTTAATCAAATGTAAAAGCTTGGCAAGATTGGAGTTCACTATTCTAAATGCTTATGATTCGTTATGATAACTATATAGATTTAAGATTATTGATGATGTTCAAGTATCCTCTCAAAGTCATTTATGTCTAAATGATATTGTGATAATCACTATATTGATCCTTAGACGATCTCTCCACCTAACTATCAATATAGCAATGTTTAATGTTTGATACCAAAGAAGAGTAATGAATAAATCTATCTCTACAACTTATTCACTACTTAAAAATATGTTTTATGTCAAGACTCAAATAATCTCTTTCAACAACTACTCAAATATGGTTTTCAACTTAGGGCAAAAACAATATTCAATACATCAACAATCTTTATCATATATAAAAATTAAATGGAATACATAGACAAATGAGAATAGCTACTACCTCCAATCTTGACAAAATGGGGTTTAGCTCCTCATCATCATTTTACAAAATAAAATGCAATGGAAGAAAAACTCTGTTTTCTCTCTTACAAAAATATCTCAATGTCTCAATGTGTGAATAATAATGAATGTCTTAGAATAATGTGTTCTCCTATCCTAAAAGAGTTGACATTTTCTTAATTGATAATTTTCATCCAAAACAGAAAAGCTATTCCAAGGCAGACACCAAAATGGCAAAACAGCTGGTCAAGGAAAACAACACCCTTGGCCCAAAATCAGCTTGTTGGATTCGCAGCCTTCGCGGCGCGAACTGAAGCTATCCCAGCTTCATCCAAATTCTTCCATATTATGATGTTGCATTCCAAAAGCTCTTTCATCCAAAAATTCTACAAAACTAACAAATCTGTGAAATAACTATTCAAAACAAAATAAATTAAACCTAATTGCATTTATACAAATTAATGAGAATAAAAGTGTGTAATTACATCAAAACTTGGTAAAAGGGACCAATAAAATGATATAAAAAGTAGTACTAATTGGTCCCTAACACTTATTTGTGAGGTATCCTAAAGAAACAGAAGGGTATTACTTCTACAATCCTTCTAAGGGCAAAGTGTTTGTCGCTCGAACTGGAGTCTTCCTAGAAAAGGATTTTATTTCCAAGGAATAAATGGGAGGAAAGTAGAGCTTGAAGAAATTCAAGAATCACAAAGCATTGATACACCTATGGAGGAATTAGAGTAGGAAACACAGTTAGTTGTGGAAGAGCAACCTGCTCAAGTAGAACAAGACCAACGTAGGTCAAGCAGCATATGTCACCTACCTGAGAGATATGGATATCTCATAACTGATCAAGGGGATGTATTACTCATGGATCAAGATGAGCATGTGACCTACCAAGAGGCCATAAATGGTCTTGAGTCTGAGAAGTGGCTAGAAGCCATGAAATCTGAAATGGATTCCATGTACACAAACCAGGTTTGGACCTTGCTAGAGCCTTCTGTAGAAGTTAACCCTATAGGATGCAAGTGGGTCTTCAAAAAGAAGAATGACATGGACGGTAAGGTACATACCCATAAGGCAATACTGGTTAAAAAAGGATATAAACAAATTCATGGGGATGACTATGATGAAACCTTTTCACCAGTTACAATGCTTAAATCTTTTTAGATTTTACTTGCTATGTTGCATATCATGATTATGAAATATGGCAGATGGATGTCAAAACTGCTTTCCTTAATGGAAATCTTCTTGATGATATGTACATGACATAACCTGAAGGATTTGACATATCAGAAGAAGCCCAAAAGATATGCAAGTTATATAGATCAATTTATGGATTGAAGCAAGCTTCCAGAAGATGGAATATTCATTTTGATGAAACAGTAAAACAATATGGATTCATCAAGAATGAAGATGAGCCTTGTGTCTACAAGAAGGTTAGTGGGAGCATGATCATCTTCCTGGTATTATATGTAGATGACATATTACTCATTGGAAACGATGTCCCTGTTATGCAACAAGTGAAGACTTGGTTGGGGAAATGCTTTTTTATGAAGGACCTAGGTGGAGCAACCTATATATTAGGAATCAGGATCTATAGAGATAGATCATAAAAACTGCTTTGCCTAAGTCAGAGTACATACATAGACAAAGTGTTGAGATGCTTTAATATGCATGATTCCAAGAAAGGATTCATACTTGTGCAACATTTCATATGTCTATCAAAAATACAATCCCCTTCAACTAAGAAAGAAAGGGATCGCATGAATAAGATTCCATATGCATCTGCAATAGGATCTATCATGTATGCCATGTTATGTATTCGACCAAATGTCTCGTATGATGTAAGTGCAACGAGTATGTACCAATCTAATCCCGATGATGCTCATTGGGTAGCTGTCAAGAATATCCTTAAGTATTTGAGAATGACTAAGGACTCATTCTTGATATATGGAGGTCAGGAAGAGCTTGTTGTAATTGGATACACGGTGCTAGCTTCCAGACAGATAAGGATGACTTTAGATTGCAATCTGGTTATGTGTTATGCTTAAACGGTGGAGCTGTGAGCTGGAAAAGTTCAAAGCAAGATACAATTGTTGATTCTACAACCGAGACCGAGTTTATTGTTGTCTCAAGTGAAGCAAAGGAAGTTATTTGGATCAAAAAGTTCATTACTGAGCTTAGCATAGTTCTATCATTGTGTATCCTATTGATCTCTATTGTGATAACAATGGTGCTATCGCATAAGCTAAGGAGCCTAGATCTCACAAACGATCCAAACATATACTTAGACTTTATCACCTAATTTGAGAGATAATAGATAGAGGAGATGTAAAAATACGAAGAGTACCTACACTTGACAATATTGTTGACCCACTGACAAAGCCTCTTGCGCAGCAGAAGCATGATGGTCATACTAGATCTATGGGTATTAGGGGTATGCCTGATTGGCTCTAGTGCTAGTGGGAGATTGTTGGTGTAAGCCCTAGAGGCCAATACTTTTGGTACTTGTATTGAATTATTTATTTATAATAAAAAGATTTTTTTCTTTATTATGTTTGTTTAATAAAGTCCCTAGAATAACTAGTTTGTTTAATGTATCAAGTGTGACTTAATCATGAGATCACATTAAACATAAGGACATTATTCTTAAAGTATCCATAGTCGAGCTTTGTTGTGAAGTGGGACAATATTAAAGCATTAAGACTATTATGTATATAGACTGATGATCACATCTCATGGAGCATGGATAAGGAGTTATCAAGTCTTAAACATAGGTATGAATATTATGAGTAATATTTATATTGGATTGACCCGTTATGAGAATACTATATAGAATGTTATACAAAGTGTCATAAGTTACTCTAATGGTGATAGTGGTGTATACCACCCTTCGACCTGAAACCACTATGGACCCTAGATGTAGAGTCGAGTGCTTTATTGTTGATCAAACATTGTCCATAATTAGATGACCATAAAGACAGTTGATGGGTACTCCACGAAGCATGTTGAGGGACATGAGTGGCCTAGATGGAATTTTCTCATCTTGAATAACATGATAAATGTATAAGGGTCAAATATTGAACTGGACAAGGATGACACAGTCTATGCCTTATGTTCAATATATACATAAGGGCAAAAGGGTAATTATATACACAAGTATTATCACAAAAAGGGATTTGTCAGATCACATGACATTTTCGTGCCTTGGGTAGTAGTGATGTGTTGCTAGATACCGCTCACTGTTTATTATGTTAAATACGTGATTTTATATAATTGTCAATGTCGCGAAAAACCTACATGGTCACACACAAAAGGACAGATTGATGAGAGATAAAGTAAATAAGGAACACCGTAAGGTACGGTGCACTTAAGTGAATTGTGGAACATCGTAAGGTAGGGTGCACTTAAGTAAAATACGAAATATGGTAAGGTACCACGCGCTTAAGTGATTTTTTGGTATACCATAAGATATGTACCACACACACTTAAGTGTGCTTTTTAGCTTGCAGCCACACAAGTGGTTCTATAAATAGATCCCTTGTACAAAAGCATTTCATTAGATGAAATTTCGTTTCTCTCTATCTATCTATCTATCTATCTATCTCTCTCTCTCTCTCTCTCTCTCTCTCTCTCTCCTCTCTTTCTCTCTCTCACTCACTCAAAGCCTTCATTCGTAGCAGCTGGCACTAAGACTGAAGGAATATGTTCATGTGGGTTGAGTAGAGGCGTTGTCACCATTTAACATTCGTGATCACTCATTAAATTTGCATCAAAGGTTTCAATCGCCACAAGAGGTAATGATTTCTATCGCTGATCATGCCCATTCGTAAGGATCACTAAAGGAGAAATTTTTAATTTCCGCTGCGTTTTGGATCGCGATTCTCCTTCACAATGCTACTCGCCTTCGTGAGCTAACCCTCACCCACAAACTATAATATACCTACTAGGGCCTCTTAATGTCTCTGCCATTGCAGGGGGACACGCACACCCTATACTTGTTGGACAATACAAAACCATTTTACTCACATCCATCACAATCATCTGCCCCAAAGTATGATCTTGCAAATTAACACTGCCATTAATAAAGGTAACACTAGTCATAAGAACAAGTAAATTGATTGATCAACACCAAATAAAATGGACATTCAGACACATAAATGACATACAACTGAGATGGATGGACAAATAATAATAAATACAAATGGTGGTATCACCCAAATAATACAATAGAGATATGACCATTGGACAAAAATCTCTAGGTGCTTCTAATTCCATTCTCCTTGGTCCCGTCCAAACTATGCAGAGTTGCTCTTGTTTACAAATTAAGCAATATTTAATCCATCATAAGAAAACAATAACACTCATTCAATAATAGATTTATGTACAATTCCACATTTGAAACAACATTTTTTTTGGCACATACACATATAGAAGAGATAAGTCAGTATCAATTATTTCATTGTAACAACCATACTTGATTGACTTATATAAAATATTTAATCATCCCTATTTGAAATAATATCAATACTCTTAAATAATTATTTTAAAAGTGAATTTCAGCAAACCATCACGCATCAATATAAATTATTAAGGTGTCTAGTTGGGGATATTGCATAAACATTGCCACAAAGAAATAGCCAATATGGTAGTGGTTGAGGATCCAGACTTTCCATGCCTTGAATGTGCCCTGATGTAGGCAAACAACTTCATAGCCAAAAATATAATTATATGATTTAGGAAGGTTGGTTATGCGTATCGAAGAAGAAGTCACACATCAAAAAGGTTCGACGGGCTTTGAGCAAATTTGGCGTCCGATGTCAGAATGGCTATTATTATATCTTTCTAGATAGGTAATCAACTCACTTTTCTAACGTCATTTTACTCTTTTACGCCCAAGACATCATTTTACTATGGGCTTTTTAAGCATCTGAGTATGTTTTAGGCCTAAAACGTCATTTTACTATTTTACGCAATTTTCTATTTTATTTACGTTTTGGAATAAAAGCCAATTAGGATTTCTTTGTTTCTGTATTTAAATACTTTTGGCATGGCAGTCAGGATTATCTTTTATCATAAAAATATTTGGTATTGCCATACCCTAGTTTTTAACCCTAAGATCCCACATCTCATTTGCATCTTTTGCATACAAACAAGGTCACATATTGGCCTTTCCCTTTACCATCTTTGGGTTTGCTTCTTGCAGGGATCACCAAACACCTCTTTGTTTTACTTTTGTGTTTATTGCTTATCTAACCACTAATCAAAATACCAAAAATATGTCTTGTTTTCCTTAAGTTTATTATGCAAGGTATGGCTCCCCAAGTCAAAAGCATCTCAAAGTTTGGTGACCCACTTCTCAAGAAAAGTCAAAGGTTCATGTGTTTATTTCCATGCCTTCTTCAACAAGTAACTTCAAGATTTGAGTAATTTAATCAAGAGGTCGCCAAGGACACCTTATCTTGATATCATATTATCACCCATGTGCTTTGAAATGCAAGAAAAGTCCAAGTGCACGAGCTTGTTCCAAGTGATTTGACCTAAAAGTCAACATTTTAAGGTCAAAGTTCCAAGGATCACAACTCCTCCAATTCTCAACATTTTTGAATTCCCCTTTTTGCATATGACTCTTCTAAGCATCCTCTACAACTTTTTTTACATGCCAAGATCCAATTGTGCTTGGAGTATCATCAAAAGTTGGGAGACATTACAAGTCATTTGTGGACTTAGTGAAATTTGACCTATTTTCAAGTGAATTTTTGCCAACTTTCAAGGATCATAACTTCTTAAATTTTCAACATATGGAACTGATTCTTTTTTCACAATGCCATTTGTGATGCCATCTACAATTTTTATTCAAGGACCAAGGTCGAAATATGCTTGGAAGGCCATGGATATCATTGGGACAGTATTTCATGTCAACTTCAACACACCATAACTTTGTGCTCAAACATCCGAATGCAATATTTATTAGCACATTGTAATCTTGACCATGATGTTAGCACATTGCAAAAGGAATGGGATCAACAAGCCTCTTGAGTAGGATGCCCCATTGAGATGAACATGGTGACTTGGAACTGAAGAAATCACCATTTGCCCGAAATTGGATCATGACTAAACTCAATTCTAAGCCAAATTAGCAAGTGTTTTAGTCCTAAACATGTTTTAACAAACCTCCAGAAGTTAATTGACACTTAAAACACATTATTTGGCTGAGTTTTAATGAGTTTCAAGTCACACTTGGATCAAATTCGTTTTGCACGAAGTCAACATCATTTCACACGTATTTGGATCCAATCATATTTCCTATAAATAGAGGAAGCTAATGCCTTCACTTCCAAGCTTTGGAGAGTCAATAAGCACCTGCTGCAACTTGAAGTTTTTCCAGAAAATTCAATTATCGTATTTTGAGTTTCAACCTGCTTCAATCCATTTTCTTGATTCTGTTAGCTCCATCAGCATCCTCTGAAACTTTTGCAACAATTCTCAAGCTCAGAGACCTTTTGAATTGCTCCAACCAGATCGAGCTTCATCAACTTCTGACCACCATCTGGACAAGGTAGTTTTGAGCATCATTTGAACTCAAACAAGTTACCACAATTTAGTCCTTCACTCTCTGATGCTTTCCCCTAACTTGTCTGGTGTTAATTGATCGTGTTCATCATTTTATTTTATTTTTCGCGGCTTGCTTATTTCTGAAACTTCTTTGAAATTATCTTTGCTCAGTTCACATAAATGAATATGAGGCATAAGGTTGAATTCAGGATGAGAAGAGGATCACATTGGTGGTGGTCTCGTGTCTTGAAGTTACCAAATGATGAAACTCCGGTGAGCTCGCTCACCAGAGAAGATTACCGGAGTATTTCTCAGGTGGTTTGAGTTTGGACCAGACATGTTGGCATTTTGAAATGTTTTAATTGGTTAAATTCAAATTGGATCATGTTTTTGATTGCAGCGCATTCCATCGTGTTTCTCATCATTTGGAGTGTTGGATCTGCCACGTCAATTAATGAGACATGATCCAACACTCCTGGTTTTTTCTGATTTTAATAATTTTTCTTTTATTATTTTAAAATTTCTTGTTCATGATGTGTGGGTTGGTGCTTGATGAACTTTCATCATTTCAAATCTACCTTCTAAGTGATCATGAATCATTTAAGGTACTTTGGATTAATGCATAAGTTTCTCCCAAGTGTCATGAAATATGGATTGAAGTAATAGACCATCCTCCTTGCCCTTGTGCTTGACCACCCCCTTTCTTTTTCTTTTCTTATGTGTCATAGATTTAGGAGGATGATTTACATATCATCTCTCTAGCATTTATAAACACAAACATTATTATTGACCGACCTCAGATAGTTGTGACTTCTACATAAGTTAAATTACGATTGCTTAACATAACGCTAAATTTTATAAGTGAGATTGTAAGTTTCCTATTCCTCATGGTATTGTATGAAAATTATACTCCTTTTCAATTTGTGAGAGCTAGTGGCATACTTGTTGATTTTATCCAAGTTGAAGCTCTTCTTATAAATGATGTATAAGTTCATATTTTTATGTTTGTGAGTGGATAGTTGAGTGTTCTCCAAAAAATGATCAAAACATATTTTTTTCATCTTCACTAACATCTTTTACTAACATTTTAATTGTATTAACTTTTACTTCAAAGTCATTTACCTTTATGCTTTTTTTTATGTAACTTATTTTATGCATTATGTTTAAAATTTCATCTCATATTATTTGTGTTTATGTCATTTTGTTCTTTGTCCATTTGGATCATTCTTTATGTCATTGCTAAGAAGACAATAATAAAAAGATCATCATAACAAAAAGGCACAACAAGAGAAAATTTGTGCAAGGATAAAAGAAGAATGACCACTTCATTCATCCACACTCAGGAGAAAATAACTCACATTATGCTCAAGATTGTAAACCTTTATGTACATGCCTTTTCAAGAATCACTCACATGAACACAAGGTTAATGTTAGACTAATTTGATTAAGAGATTATGAAGACTCTAGTAGTTATGTGCAGAGTAAAGTCTTAATCTGATTAATTAGGAAGATAATTCTCTTTTTATGTGATTATGCAAAACTCCTTAACATGAGCTTAAGGTAGGAAAGTCATGAACAAATTGTTTAGGCATTGAAGTCTCATGTTTGCGGGAAGAGCGAGAAGTCTCGGTTAGGGTGACTGAGCAGGAAGTCCTTAACATGAGCTTAAGGCAAGGAAGTTCTGAACATTGTGTTTAGGAAAGAAAGTCTCGATCAGGTGTGGTTGAGCAGGAAGTCTTGAGATGTTGGCTTAAGTAATTATAATAAGTCTGATTATAATTAAAAGTTCTCGTGTTGTAAAGGTACTGGACTACTCTCGGTTTGAGAGGAACCATGATATATTGTGTGTCTATTTATTTACTTTCGCATTTATATTCCACTGTGCAAACAATCTTTAAAGTCAAACTCAATTCTGATTCAGCCTCTTACTCATATCAGAATCAGAGTGTGAAACCTTAGGTTATGAAACAGAGTTGAAAAAAGGATGTAAACTTCTCACTATTCATACGCACTCTGGTATCTGACTCCAAAATCAGAAGTGAAAAGAGATTTTTAGAAATACACAATTCACCCCCCCCCCCCCTCTTGCGTATTTTTCTCACCTTCAATTAGTATCAGAGCCCGGTTGTGCCTATTTCACTTAATAATGAAACGAAAAAGATCTGATGAGAAAACATTGCTCAAGTAGCGACTCAGATTTCCTTGGAGTTTCCTCCATCTGTTCCAGAATGTAAACTATAAAAGAAAACGAAAATTGAGTTGAAGGAGATCAAGAGACTTGTTTATACTCTAAGTCACTTGTTTTGTGAGTATGAAAGAGTTTTTAATCTTTAAGACTGACTCGTGGGACATGTATGCTTTTTGAAGAAATTAAGAAACCTTGTTAGCATCGAGTCATTTGCCTTGTGAGTATGAAAGGATTTCTTAATCCTTAAGACTGACTTGTGGTGTAAATGTGTTTTTTGCATGAATCAAGTTTAATTTTGATCTGCTTATTTAAAAGGAAGACTAATCAGATTTCCAAATTCTCAAAAATTAGAAAAAAACAGAAGAAGCTTATGTTTAAGAAGATTCTAATGGGGATTATGATAGTGAGGAAATGGCCTTCCTTTTGCAAGAGACTTCTATAGATAACCAAGAGTAACAAGAGACTCTCTGGTATAAGCTTTAACCTCAAAGGCTTATGTTCCAAGAACAGAGAAGTTGATTAGAAGATCTGCTACAATTGCAACTAGGCTGATCACTTCTGAAATGATTGTCATAATCTCTAAAAGATAAATCATTTAAGGAAAGCCTTATGAAGGAATGTTTCATAGCAAGTTCAAGAAAGGTATCATGACAGCATCAGATGAACTTGATGATGGAGAAGATTCAGACAAAGAAGTTGAATAAGCCAATCTTGCATTGACGGCTCTTACATTATTTGATTCAGAGTTTGAGTCAGGTTTTGCCTCTAAATATGATGAAAAATATATGGTATACTCTAACCTATCTTAGTCTTATCTTATTCATGATTTCATTAGCCTTTGTCAAGATTAGGCAAGGTGCGTGAAGGCTGTTAAGAAACAACTTGAGTTTCTTAGAAGAAGAATTGAAATATTCTAAAGAAACAATTGAGACATTAGAAAGAAATCTAGCTGTTGCTTGAGCATGATATAGCTCTCAAATATTTCTTAACATTAGATCTCAATAGAACTCTACTTGCACCCATGATTTATGGAGTAAGCAAGAGAAAAAATAAATGGTATAAGCTTTCATGAATTGTGTGGTTTTTAGAACCTTGACATGAAAGAACCCTTCAGAACCATCTTTTTCATGTCATGCTTATGACTTATTGGTGTCTGATACTAAAGGGATTAAAGTTATGAACCCATTAAAGTCAATAACAAAGAAGTCAAAGGTTTTGATAGAACCAGAGACCTCAAGGTCAAAAGTTCTGCAAATGTTAGAACCTGAGATCTCAAAGTTAGTGGTTTTGATGAAACCAGACACCATGATCCAAAAGTCAAAAAGTCAAGGGTATTCACCACCCAAGACTTCTAAATCCAAGCATCTGAAATGATCATAAGCTAATGTCAAAGCTCATCCATGATAGTATTTATTTAAAAATAAAGTATGGATTAAGGTTAGACATTACTCTAAGGCAAGAGCACTCTTTAAGAAAAGGCCTAGAGTAACAAACACAAAAGGACTCATAAGATTATGGGTACCAAAATTTGAATTTGTGTTTGCTGATTTGCTTGTGTTAGTTCATCCGTCCTAATGTCTGGATAACAGATGACTACATCCTCTTTAAGAGGAAAGCATAATTTCTTATATGAACTCTAAAAGAGGAAGGATAGTTGAAGTCTAGAGAAAAGCTAAAAGTACTATGGTCACTAGTACTACTCCAAGATTGTGCGGAGCGACAACCTGATTCAACCACAAGAGTGTTCAATATTGATTCACATCAGTAAGAACATTATTGAAACCAAAAGATGTTCAGAAGCAACATCCAAGGTATGTCTAAACTCCTTCTTTTTATTTAGACAACTTTTATGAAAGAGATGTTATTTACTCCAATCTATGTGTCTATCTCCTTAATGCATAATTTTCTTAGATAATATGTCTGCATAAGAATTTTCAGAACAAGTGGAAAATATTTGTTTGTATCCTTGTTCAGATTCTTTATTCAGAACCAAGTATTGTGAGTTCAAAAGTTTTGATCAGAAAAGTGTTGTTTTTTAGGTAAACTACTTAATGAGTTGTTTTGCTTGTTTTACCACGTGTCTTTTAAAGGCTTAATTCTTATATAAGAATGGGTTTCTCATCTTATTATAACAAGGCTTGATTCTGAAAAATAGAGTATCAAAGACTAATGCTAATCAGAAGCAACTTCATCAAAGTCTTAAACAATCTCTGATTATAGATAGCCTCTCAAAAGCACTAGGCTCTAAAAATCATAAAAAAGAATGAGGATTATTTATAACTTTTTTTTATAAAATCCATGTGTCTGAAAATTGTTATTCTAACTGTGAAGCTATTTAGGCATAATCTATAGAGTTGTAATGTGATCAGTGCATTTTAATGCACATTCTCCTATGTTTGTTCTTAAGCATTTCTTTGATTTCCTTTGCTTACTTTTATGTTTTATAATGTTTTTATATTTTAGTTTATTTTTATTGTTATTTGATTTTCGTATTTAATTTTCAGCTTTAACAATCTGCACTAAAACAATCATAACTTGAGTTCCGGGAATCCGATTGATGCGTTCTTATAATCACCGGAAAGCTAAGAGAAAGAGATACAACTTTTGTGTTGGAGTCGAAGTCAGATTCAGAGCGCTTATTTTCCAGAATTTCGTTTGAAGCTGCAGCATTAGTTTTATTTTAGTTTTGGGTCGTTAGTTTTGGGTTTGGGTTAGGTATTTGACCCAGTTGGGTTGTAAATGGATTGCCTTGGATTTCCCCTAATACCTAGCATCCGAAAACATTATTCACGATTTTTGGGACCATTCACGAATTATTTTTCTTACGCTTGAAAGAACCGTAATGGATAACTAATCTATCCGGACGGATTTGCTGTATTCAGGTTCACTACTTTGAGATTGTTATAATTGCAATTAGAATTCTATTCCTTTCAATAATATTATATGATTGTTGTTTGGTTAATCCAATTTCCATGTAATATTGTTGGCTAAATTTGAATGATATATGTTCTTGACTTTTGATCGCAATTCAACTCTGCTTAACCGTTAAATTTGCGATATCTATAACCGTATGCTTAATCCGGCAATAAGAATATACACCTTACAGTATCGATCACGCTTGTTGAATGATATTGTGTTCAAATAGGATAGAAGCTGTAGTTGTAGCAATCGATGATAAGTCAAACCTGACACAGTGAATCCATTTGTTTTATAATCACCTATTTTATAATAGCTTATTTCAATAATCACTTATTTAATAATCGCTTTTTTTTCATTAATAAATCCTGAATCCACCCCCCCTAAATCTATTTACCTTTGGTTAGTAATAATCAAGAATCCTTGAGAGACGATTCGAGTCATTGTCGCTATACTACGTTTTCAAAATAACTCGGTTCTGATCCGCGCGCGACAGCGAATCAAATTGGCGCCATTGCGGGGGATTCTTGTGATTATTAATTAATATTAGAGTCATAGGTTTAGTGTTCTTGCGTTTAGGCCATAGGTTCCTCGCGATTTTGGCCAATTCGCGTCTAGAGTCGAAAAAATCGGTTTTTGGAAAAATTGAGTCCGATCGAAAATTTGTTCCGTCTATTAGGAGTAGAAAATTCACCCGATCTTTTGTAGAAAAAATCCAAAAAAATTCTCAAAATTCTAATTTTGAAGTCATTAGATTAATTTCGGTGTTAGTTTATTTTTCTGAATTTATTTTAATCGTTTTCCTTCATTGTGTTTGTTTTTTATATGGCTGACCAAAGAACTTTAAGGCAGTTAGTTGCCCCTGATGTGAATTATAATGGCCTGTGTATTGAATATCCTGAAGCTGACACTCCTTATGAACTAAAATCTAGTTTGATACACTTGTTGCCAAAGTTTAATGGTCTTGCATGTGAGGATCCACATAAATATCTCAAAGAATTCCAGGTTGTGTGCTCTACACCGTTGAGGCCTGAAGGAATAATTGAAGACCATATCAAACTTCGAGTTTTTCCTTTTTCATTGCAGGGTGCAACAAATGATTGAATATATTATCTTGAGCCAAATTCGATCACAAATTGGAATGCTCTAAAAAGAGCCTTCTTAGAGAGAAACTTCCCTGCCTCCAGAGCAACCTCGATCAGAAAAGAGATTTGTGGTATTAGACAGGATAATGAGTCACTTGCTGAGTATTGGGAAAGATTCAAGAAATTAGTATCTAGTTGTCCTTAACACCAGATCACCGAACAATTGCTTATTCAATACTTTTATGAAGGTTTGTTACCAATGGATAGGAATATTCTTGATGCTGCTAGCGGTGGAGCACTCGTCGATAAAACTCTAGCCGCCGCCAAAGCTTTGATCGAAAATATGTCCCTCAACTCCCAACAATTTACAACCAGTAACAATTATGTCCAAGCAAAGGATGTGAACGAAATTCATGTTTCCTCCAACAAAGCTTTAGAAACCAAAACTGACGAGCTCACCTCTTTAGTGAAACAGTTGGCAGTAGGTAAGACTCAAGCAGCAAACTTGTGTGGTATTTGTACTTCTCCTGAGCATCCAAACGATACTTGTCCTATTTTGCATGATGAATCGATCACTGTGTTGCCTCAAGCTTATGCATCAAACCTTTACAATCAAGGCAACAATCAGAACAGGTACAACAACATTCCTGACCTGTCCACCAATAAATACCACCCCAATTGGAGGAACCATCCCAACCTTCAATATGGAAACCAATAGCCAACCCAACCAGCAGCTACCCCCAAGCCACCATTTCTACACCCTCTAGACCTTCATTAGAGGACCTGGTCAAACAACTAACTGTTAATAATCTTCAGTTTCAACAAAGAACAGAATCTAGTATTCAAACCTTGCAGACACAGATTAGACAACTTGCCACCTCAATGAATGCCATGCAATCCCAATGATCAAACCAACTTCCTGCCCAAGCAGTTGTAAATCCAAAAGGTCCTAATGCCAATGTCATTGCAATTTCTTTAAGGTCCGGAAAGGTCACAGAACCAGCCCCCGGAAAAAATAAAAAAATTCTTGAGGTAACATCTGAACTTTTTTCACCTTCTTCATCTTCTTCTGTTGTGGTAGAAACTGAAAAGAATAAAGAAAAAGAATATGTACCACCAGTCCCCTTTCCACATAGAGTTCTGAAAAATAAAAGAATTGAGGAAGGAGACAAAGAGAGGAAGATCTTGGATGTTTTTAGAAAAGTTGCGGTAAATATTCTGCTTCTTGATGTCATTAAGCAGGTTCCTAAGTATGCAAAGTTTCTGAAAGATTTATGTACAAACAAGAGGCGAATGAAAGGTGGTGAGAGAGTCAACTTGGGAATAAATATTTCTGCTTTTATTCAGCCCAAGCCCCATTCTGAAAAAGTTACAGGCGAGCAAAATGTTTCAGCCATCTCTCAGGTCTTGCCACAAAAGTGCAAGGACCCGGGAACTTTTACTATTCCTTGTACCATCGGAGATAAGCAATTCGATAATTACATGCTTGATTTGGGAGTGGGCATTAATGTTATGCCTACTTCTATTTATAATAACCTTTGTCTTGGTCCTGTGCAGCATACAGGTTTAATCGTTCAGTTGGTGAACAAGAGCAATGCCCGCCCTGCTGGTATAGTGGAAGATGTCCTTGTTCAAGTTAACGATTTGATTTTTCCTGCAGATTTTTACATCCTGGACATGGAAGGAGAAACTAAGTCAAGCATGGCTTCCATCATTTTAGGCAGACCGTTCATGAAAACGGCGAAGACAAAAATTGATGTTGACGATGGAACCATGTCCATGGAATTTGGTGACATTGTCGCAAAATTTAACATCTTCGATGCCATGAAACATCCCTTGGAGGAGCACTCTATTTTTCATATTGAGTTGATATTTGATTTGGTTGATGAAACTTATTCTGAATTATTTTCACTTGATTTTCTATCCTTGGATTTGATGATGTTTACTCATGTGCTGATTGTACTGACACTAACATTTATGTTGTATGTGCTGAGATTGATGCTGCCTTACAGGATGACATGTTTCCTACAGGTGAAGTTGTTGTAAACGAAGTTGTTTATGCAGCTGATGCTCTCGACATCCCGGCTGCCCCAAACGCCCCATCCACCGAGCAACCCCCGTCCTTAGAGCTGAAACAACTCCCGGATAATCTAAAATACGCTTATTTGGAGAGTGATGAAAAACTCCCTGTTATTATTTCTTCTAACCTTGATTCCGATCAGGAAAATAAACTTTTGCAGGTTTTGAAGAAGCACAAGAAGGAAATTGGTTGGACATTAGCTGACATCCCAGATATCAGTCCTTCCATGTGTATGCACAGGATTTTACTTGAGGACGGTGATAAAACGGCAAGGCAGCCCCAAAGGAGGCTTAATCCTTTGATTCTTGATGTGGTAAAGAAAGAGGTAACCAAACTCTTGCAAGCAGGTATCATTTATCCTATCTCTGATAGTAAATAGGTAAGCCTAATGCAGGTTATACCTAAGAAATTTGGACTCACAGTGGTGACACTACGCCAAATAAGGGAAAAGAGGGCGCTTTTTTTGGCCTATAACAGCGCTTTGAAGCGCCCTCTAATCTGGCGCTGGCATAGGTAAAGACAGCGCTTTTTTTCCTGGTGAAAGCGCTCTCTAAAGTGGCTCTTTAAGCCCTTTAAGGGCCACTTTAGAGGGCGCTTTTTAAAGAAAACGCCCTCTAAAGTGGAAACTTTTAAGGGTTTAGAGGGCGCTTTTACTGGAAAACGCCCTCTAAAGTGGAAACCTTTAAGGGTTTAGAGGGCGCTTTTACTGGAAAGCGCCCTCTAAAGTGGAAATTTAAAGGGTTTAGAGGGCGCTTATTTTGGAAAGCGCCCTCTAAAGTGGGTGGTTATTTAACATTTACATGCATCACATGTCTCTGTGACCATATTCTCATTTCAGGTTATGTTGCAGCCACAAGAGGTAACAAGAAGAAAATGGCATACAGCTGCTTGTTATAATTCACAAGAGCAACTAAAAGTTCTTTTTATGCTTTTATAATATTAAAATACAAATACTGATATATGCTTATTGTTTATATGATCCTCTTGCTATTTGAAATGTCATGAACCGAAACCACTGCTACTCTAATTGAAATGTATAATAACCACTCTCTTTCATTTATTTGTTTATAATCAATCAATTACAACAAAAATGCAAGTATGCTGCTAGATTAGAAAATCACACTGTTTTGGTATTTTTCATATTTAACAAGACCAAAGAGCACAAAAATGAATTGAGTTGATTCAGAAAAAAAAAATATGAATGTGAATACATGAGTGAACACTAGCTGAAGTGCTACTCGAAAGGAAACTTCATCTGAAAAACTGTTGTATTTCTTCAAGAGTTTTTCCCTTTGTCTCGGGGACCCAAATGGCAACAAATCCTGCTGTGAAAACACACACTGCAGTATATATTGTGAAGGTTCCTGATAAAAACATAGGAAGCTTCTGGTTAGAAACAATAGATATTTATAGAAAATTAACATAGACAATGCACACAAACCTCCCGAACTCCAATCCAAGAGCAAATTTGCTGTTAATGTAACCAACCAGGAAAAGAACCAATTGGCAAGTGTTGCAAAACTTCCAGCTAGGCCTTTGATGTTAATCGGAAGAATCTATTATGTAAAATATATTCAACACATCAACTATCACATTATATTACAACAAAGGTTTGTTCATATAGGGTTGTCATGCATATTATTATTGAAGAAAATTGTACCTCAGACATTATAATCCATGGCATTGCTCCTAATCCCAGAGAGAATGCAATAACCATGACCTGAAAGAAATTGAAAGTTTATAATAATGAAGTTAGGGAAACAAACAATAGAAACCATCATTTGTGTAATAAAGTTGTATTTACACACCACAACTCCAGCCACCGATACGAGGCTCAATGTCGCATATAAATCAGAATCTGGTGATATATATTCCTGAGAGCAAATTCAACATAAAATATATTATCCATATAAAAAACCAAAAATATAAAGAAGAATTTACTGATATATAATCCTGTGAATCCGTGTTACAAATTTTTGAACATTTATGCATGAATGCATGTGTAATATCTAGTTAATGTATTATGTATATTTAAAAAATAAACAAAAAAAAATGTTCAAAAAATATAACAAACAAAAAAATTATTATTACCTTCAAGTAGAATGATATTGAAACAACCAAAAGACTCAAAGCCATTGTAGATGAAGAAACCTGCAATAGGAGATTTTGATTAATCTCTTATTACCCTCCAAACAAATAGTAATGTGAATGCAAAAATTATCGAAAAAGCTCAGACTCACAATAAGTAAAAGCCGGCGACCAGGTTTGTCTGCTAACCACAAAGTTAAAATCGTAGCAAGAACCTAAATGACATGTAAATATTGTTCAGATTATGGTCTGATAAATTTGGAACGCTATAAATTTAGTTTCCTTTCGGTCGAACCTGAACAGCACCGACTCCAAATGTTGCTACATCACTCGAAACATGCGTCTAAATCTCGGAATAACAGGAAAATACCACAAGACTTTTGTTGGAGACAACTTGTTCTTATATCGCGAGACACCGCATTTAGGACACTCATTTAACGATGCATACTCATTTCGAAACAAAACACAATCGTTTGGACATGCATGTATCTTATCATAGCTCATGCCAATAGAGCACAACATCTTTTTGGTCTCATATGTTCGGTTGGGAAGAACATTATCCTCAGGAAGCATATCTTTCAAAAGGGCTAATAACTCTGTGAAACTTTTAACCCATAATGCCTAGTCTCCATTGCTAGCATTGCAACACAATAATTATTGTTGAGAATACTCAATAAATGTATGAACCAAGAAAAATGAAACCAAAAATGAACAATAGCGAACGTCAGAAGAGAAACCAAGTAATATGAAGATTAGAAAAATACCTATGGTGTCAAAATCAAACAGCTAACAACGAATTAATAGAAGGAGGAAACGTCGTAGATCTAACAGAGGTGGAAGGAGAATGCCTTAGAAGTAGCGAAAATCGTAGCAGTGAGAACCCTAACGTGAAAAAGAATGAAAATAAGAGAGAGTGAAATAACAAAACGCGCAGTATGTTATAATTTTAATGTTTACTAAAGGGGACCTTAGAGGGCGCTTGTGGAAAAAAAGCGCCCTCTAAAGGGGGCCTAAGAGGACGCTTATGAAAGCGCTCTCTAAGGCTTTCCAAAAGCGCTTTATAAACTGGAAATGCACATGGACTTATAGAGCGCTTTTTTAAAAGCGCCCTCTAAGGGTAACCTTAGAGGGCGCTTTCTAAAAAGCGCCCTGTATTGTTGTCCCTCTATCTCCTCCTTATTTTTTCGCTTCACCTTAGAGGGCACTTTATTACAAAAGCGCCCTCTAAAGTGCGCTGTCTATTCCAGTTGTTCGCTCCTTATTTTTTCGCTTCACTTTAGAGTGCGCTTTTGTAATAAAGCGCCCTCTAAGGTGCGCTGTCTATTCCAGTTTTTGGCGTAGTGTGAAAAATGAAAAGAATGAACTTGTTCCCACTAGAGTTCAAAATAGCTGAAGAGTTTGTATTGATTATAGGAGGTTGAACCAGGCTACCAGAAAGGATCACTTTCCTTTGTCGTTCATTGACCAAATGCTTGAACGACTAGTTGGTAAATCACATTATTGTTTTCTTTATGGTTTTTCAGGTTACTTTCAGATTCATATTGCACCTGAAGATCAAGAAAATACCACTTTCACATGCCCATTCGGTACATTTGCTTACAGGAGGATGCCTCTTGGTCTTTGCAATGCTCCTGGCACTTTCCAGCGATGCATGATTAGTATTTTCTCTGAGTTTATTGAAAATTGCATGGAAGTGTTTATGGATGACTTTACTGTTTATGGTTCGTCTTTTGATGCATGCTTGAAAAGTTTGAATATGGTTTTAGAGAGATGCATCGAGATTGACCTTGTTTTAAATTATGAAAAATGTCATTTTATGATTGAGCAGGGAATTGTTCTTGGTCACATGATTTCTGAAAAAGGAATTTCTGTTGACCCTGCTAAGGTTTATGTAATTTCTACATTGCCTTACCCTTCTTGCGTTCGCGAGATTCGTTCTTTTCTTGGTCATGCAGGTTTTTATAGGCGTTTCATCAAGGATTTTAGCAAGATAGCTCTTCCGATGTCAAACTTGTTGAAGAATGACGTCACTTTCAGTTCCGATGACAAATGCAAACAAGCGTTTGACTTCTTGAAGAAAGCATTGACCTCCGCTCCCATCATCCAACCTCCCGACTGGACCCTCCCTTTTGAGATTATGTGTGATGCTTCTAATTATACTGTTGGGGCTGTCCTTGCATAAAGAGTTGACAAGGCTGACCATGTTATTTACTATGCTTCTAGGACTTTAGATTCTGCATAGTCAAATTACACCACCACTAAAAAAGAACTTCTAGCTATTGTTTTTGCTCTTGATAAATTCAAATCATACTTGCTAGGTTCCAAGGTTGTTGTTTTTATTGACCATTCAACTTTAAAGTACTTGTTGAAGAAGTCGGAAGCAAAACCGAGATTGATTCGGTGGATGTTATTGCTCCAAGAGTTTAATGTAGAGATTAAGGACAAAAGTGGAGCCGAGAACTTAGTGGTTGATCACTTGAGCAGAATAGAGAGAGATAAGGATCCTTTTCCCATCCAAGATGACTTTCGTGATGAGAAACTTTTACTTGTGCATGGTATTACTCCTTGGTTTGTTGATATTGTTAATTATCTTGTTGCTGGTGTTTTTCCTACAGGTGCATCCAGGACACAAATCCACAAACCCAAGAGTGATGCCAAATATTATGTTTGGGATGATCCGTATCTTTGGAAGTTTGGTAGTGATCAGGTAATCAGGAGATGTGTCCCCGATTATGGGATTGCATCCATTTTGAATTTTTCTCATGCATCTCAAGTCGGCGGATATTTTGGTCCTCAAAGGACTGCAAGAAAAGTCCTAGACTCGGGTTTTTATTGGCCCACTATTTTTAAAGATGCCTATGAGGTTTACCGTACTTTTAAAGATTGCCAGATAGCATGTACAAATGTCACTCGTAAGAGTGAAATGCCTCAGCTGCCTATGCTTTTCTATGAGGTATTTGATGTATGGGGAATCGACTTCATGGGTCCCTTTCCTATATCATTTGGTTTTTTGTACATTTTACTTGTTGTTGATTATGTTTGAAAGTGGGTGGAAGCTATCCCCACTAGGACTAATGATTCTAGAGTTGTTGCAGATTTTGTCAGGTCTAATATCTTTTGCAGGTTTGGAATATCGCGAGCTATCATAAGTGACCAAGGCACTCATTTCTGTAACCGCACCATGGAGCTTTGCTCCGGAAGTATGGAGTTGTACACAAAATTTCTACTGCATATCACCCACAAACAAATGGGCAAGCTAAGATCTCTAACAGAGAGATCAAACAAGTTTTAGAGAAAATGGTGCAACCAAACAAGAAGGACTGAAGCCGCCGTCTAAAAGACGCACTTTGGGCTCAAAGAAAAACTTTCAAGACACCCATTGGGATGTCTCCTTATCGACTTGTTTTTGGTAAGGCATGTCACCTTCCTGTAGAGATAGAACACCGTGCCTATTGGGCGGTGAAAAGTTGTAATTTGGAGATGCAACAAGCAGGTATTGAAAGAAAACTCCAATTACAACAACTTGAAGAGCTTAAGCTAGAGGCTTATGAAAAATCTAAGATTTATAAAGAGAAAACTCAGCACTTCCATGATAAGATGATTTCTAGGAAGGAATTCTCTGTGGGCCAACAGGTTTTACTGTTTAATTTCCGCCTTAAGCTTATGGCTGGGAAACACCAATCCAAATGGATTGGCCCTTTTGTCGTTACTAACGTTTTCCCTCACGGTGCAGTAGAAATTAAAAGTGCAGGTACTGACAAAGTTTTCAAGGTCAATGGGCAGCGCCTAAAGCTATTTCATGAGAGTTTAGCGCCTGACAATGCAAGCATAGAGGAGCTTTCTTTGGAAGCACCCAACTACACTGCAACTTGATCATGGAGTTCTTATTCCTTTCTCTCAACTTCAATAACTATGTCCTTTCATTGAGGACAATGCTTGTTTTAAGTGTGGGGGAGGGAATTCCCTTTTTGTTTTGTTTTCTTTGCTTTTGTTTCGTTATTTTGTTTTCAATTATAAAAAAAATAAAATTAAAAAAAAATGTATCTGTTTGAAAGTTCTAGGCTATAGATTAATCTGAGGTTAGTTGTGGAGACTTGGGAAAAGTTCACAAGATAGGTATCGTCTTAACACCATAAGTCTCATGAGTATGGAAATTGTTTTGAATACTTGTTATGACATAGCCTTGAATTTTCATTCTCTTATAGCTCTTGAGTAATTTATCTTTGCAGTCGGCACCATCTCACACATGCTCTACGTAAGGAAGCCGATGAAAATAAGTGAGTGATCCAAGTTTCTTTTGAAAAAAATTAAATTAAATTAGGGAATGCACCTTCTAAGTTGGGTGGCCCTCACCCGGTCACTTAACCCAACGATTGTGGAACCTACAAAAATAAAACATAATAATTACCTATTGTTGGTTGGTTCAGAGGTTTCTGGTGCTAGACTTGGTAGGGCGGATTACGGCCCGATCCCCCACAACTGCAATTGGGTAAATAAGGGGTTACCAATTTTTGTACCAGAACCCCGTGTAAAAAGGATCAGAGTCACTAACCGATTGCCTTACTATAAGTGTGTGGAGATAACGGACTTAATGTGATTGCGCAAGAATGAAAAAGAGTAAAAAGGAGACTGAGTAAGTTAGGCTTTGGTATAATAACATGATTCGGAATGGATTATGTGTTCAGGAGGCTTATGACTGCATAATTATGGATTAGTGTTCCTACGATATCCTTAGTGTGCATGATTAGTACCTATCGGTGCTATCTTAACCAAGGAAGAGTTTGTAGCCTGGAATGAGTAATTGATGTTGTATGTTTCTTGAGTTTTGATTTTGCTCAGAGTGCAAAAGTTCAAGTGTGGGGGAATTTGATCAGTACATTTTAATGCAAATTCTCCTATGTTTGTTCTTAAGCATTTCTTTGATTTCCTTGCTTACCTTTATGTTTTATAATGCTTTTATATTTTAGTTTATTTTTATGTTATTTGATTTTCGTATTTAATTTTCAGGTTTAATAGTTTGCACTAAAACAATCATAAATGGAGATCCAGGAATCCGATTGATGCATTATAATAATCGCCGGAAAGCTAAGAGAAATAGCTACAACTTTCATGTTGGAGTCGAAGTCATATTCGGAGCGCTTATTTTCCATAATTTCGTTTGAAGCTGCAGCATTAGTTTTATTTTAGTTTTGGGTCGTTAGTTTTGGGCCTGGGTTATGTATTTGACCCAGTTGGATTGTAAACAGATTGCCTTGGTTTTCCCCTAATACCTAGCAGCCGAAAACATTATTCACATTTTTTGGGACCATTCACGAATTATTTTTTTTACGCTTGAAAGAACCGTAATGGAGAACTAATCTATCCAGACAAATTTGCTGTATTCAGGTTCACTACTTTGAGATTGTTATAATTGCAATTAGAATTCTATTCCTTTCAATAATATTATATGATTGTTGTTTGCTTAATCCGATTTCAATATAATATTGTTGGTTAAATTTGAATGATATATGTTCTTGACTTTTGATCGCAATTCAACTCTGCTTAACCGTTAAATTTGCGATATCTATAACCGTATGCTTAATCCGGCAATAAGAATATATACCTTACAGTGTCGATCACGTTTGTTGAATGATATTGTGTTCAAATAGGATAGAAGTCGTAGTTTTAGCAATCGATGATAAGTCGAACCTGACACAGTGAATCTGTTTGTTTTATAATCACCTATTTCATAACAGCTTATTTCAATAATCACTTATTTAATAATCACTTTTTTTCCTCAATCGATCCTGAATCCAACCCCCCCTAAATTGATTTACCTTTGGTTAGTGATAATCAAGAATCCTTGAGAGACGATTCGAGTCATTGTCGCTATACTACGTTTTTAAAATAACTCGGTTTTGATCCGCACGCGACAGCGTATCAAATTGGCGCCGTTTTCAAAAATCCATTTTTCTGAAAATTGTTATTCTAACTGTGAAGCTATTTAGGCAGAATCTATAGAGTTGTAATGCTTTACTCCCTGGATTCTATATGGCCTATATTCCTTGTCATGTCTTACTTTTTCTTCGTACTTGTTTATCTTGCTTGTTGGTTTTCCAAAATATTTTATGTGTTTTGTCTTTTAAAAATCTAGTTGTCATCAATCTTTTTACTCTTTTAGTTAAGCCTTTTGTTTTTCTATTTAAACTGATCTTTCTCAGTTTAAGTTTCTTATTCTGGTTTTATAACCTTTCCCTCAAACCTGCTTGATAGAGTTGTGCAACCTTGATCTGGTTTTTCTAAAGCTCATTCTCTCGCCTCTATCCTAAATTGAGATGAACTCTAGCTCAAACCTTGACATAAGAAACCAACTAGAGAACATCAATGAAAGACTAGCTCTTCTTGAAGAATTGGGAGTCTCTGATTGTGATCTCCTGCTTCTTTTTTACTCAGGCTTAAGAGTGAAATTTCACAAAATAATCTTCAACCTCTTGAAGATGACACTGCCTCTCCATGAGAGGAAGGTGTTCCTCAATCCTTCTGAATGAGTTCTAGGTGAACTCGTTTCTATGCAAGGAAAAGTTGTAAGTGTGGGTGAAGTTTCATTTAACCCAGCGCTGAAGAGTTGCTAGTGAAGATCATGTTGGACTTAAGGAAAGTCCAACTCCATCTACTTCTTCTCCTTCCACCAAACTTCAACAATCTTTCTAAGATGCCTTTGTTTGATGTCTTTCTTTTAATTTTTGTAGTCATTTCCTTTCTTTTCTTTTTTAACTTTCTCTTAGATTATTTTTAGTTTCTCTTTTGTTTGATGCATTCTTAGCCTCTGATTGTATAACAAAATCAGTTTTTGTGGTTAAATAGATGTATCAAATGAATTGAATGAAAAAAAATAAAGTTAAAAGTATTGTCTTTCGTTTTCTTTTCTGAATTATGAACTTCTTAAATCAGTTTGTAATAAAGGAATTAACTAATGATTAAAAAATGATATGCTAATTAAAAAGGAAAAATGACTTCATTGAACTAAAGGAATACTACAAAACAATGTTTATCACATTAATCCTAACCATCCTTAGGTCTACAATCGTAGAAAGTTTCTCCAATCTAAATCAAATGTTCATCATCTGAATTGAAATGAAACACTTATTAGAATCTTCTCATGGACCTCTTCTTCTAATCTTCCTATGTGGCTTCAATGTCTAAGGAAGAAAGATTAAAAGAATACCTTCAAATGGTCTCACCTTCCAATCTGAAGTTGCATCAGAGACTAGAAAAGCCTCTGAAACAATAGAAGCAGAAGATTGTCTAAAAGTTGTATTCATATTAAAACAGATGTATGGTTGAGTGAATAAGGATTTGTGCTCTAGCTTGAACATATGTGTTTATTACAAAATTTCTAAATATCAAACACCTCGTGGGTTTAAGTTTCTGATATGTGAAAATCTAAAGGTCAAACCCTAATTAAGCAATGTCATATCGAATCATAATTACTCCTTGAAAACTGTAACGGTAGTGATTTACCATAAGAAGTAAATAATTCCTTCCAGTCTCTTCAAAATAACTTTAATTTTTTTTAAAGTGTCTCTTATGAAAAATGTGTTAATTTTGTTTATGTTCTCTCTTTCAGATTCTTAAACTCGTTTTAAATCGTCTTCTGTCTCTGGAAAGTTTTTAATCCTTTTATTTTGATATCAAATTCGTCCTTAACTGTTTTTGGTATCAACTTCTTTTAAAATTTTGTGTTTTTAAACTGTTTTATTTTTCTCAGTTTTGTTATTCTTTTCTTTGTCTTTCGTAAATCTTTTTGATAATGACAAAGGGGGAGAAAATTCATAGAGTATTTAAAAAGAAAATAAAGCATCAGAACTTGAACAAAGCAGTTTCTGACAAAATAGTTTTTGATTTATAAGCTTTATGTTATTTTAATTTTGTTATAATTTATTCTATTGAGCTTAAATAACTAATTTTAATCTAATAAATACAAGAATTTAAGGAAAAACTTACAAACCTTACCTTAATGAACTGTCAAGACTAAATGAATAGCTTACAAACCTCAACCTAAGGTCTGTTAAACTTAGGGGGAGCTTACAAACCTCAGACTCTGATTTTAGACTCTGTTGATTAAAGTTATAGGATTAAACTAATACAAATAAGGAGTTAAGAAGAGCTCACAAACCTCATCTTAATGGACTATCAGACTTAGGAGGGAGCTTACAAACCTCACCTTAATGGACTGTCTAACTTAGGGGAAGCTTATAAATCTCGGCCTCTGATGTAAGACTGTGTTAATTAAATCATTAACCATTGATCTTAAATACATTTCTTTGTTATCATAAAAAAGAGGGAGATTGTTAGAATAAGATTTGTACAAGATCCTAAAAGTTTTGATGATAACATAATATTTAAAGAACAATATGGTTTACTAATGGTTATTCTAGTGTGAAAGACCAAAAGACATTAACATTGATATAAATCAAGTCAATCACTCAAAAGAACCATTAAAGGAAGAAAAGTTGTTATGAATATGAAGGATCATAACCAGGCTTCCAGACTCTGATGAGTCAACTCAAGTCTTTCAGATAATGAACATAAGCTTACGTAGAATACAAAGATCATAAAAGCTCTAAAGACTGGAAACGTTTAAAATAAGCAGTCCCTGTCACAAGGAATGACCCTGCAACTTCTGAACATGCTTAATCAACACTTCTGAAGGATCTGCTTCAACGAAATTTGTCTGCATTAAGTCATCAACTCTACAAGTGTTTATCCAAACTAGTTCTGATCAAGACTCCGACGAAGAGAAGCTCATAACCTGTGAACTATAGACTCTGAAGTCTCACTCCAACCAGGTTCTGAAGACATACTTCAACTTCTGATCAAACTTGAACTTATTCTATAAAAATCCTTTGAATCAATAAGTTAAGTATAAGGATAGTATTGACTCTGAATAAGCTTTAACAAATTTCTAAAAGAAGTTTTAAAATCTAAAGTTATCCAAAGAAGATCATGTGACTATGATACAATACTTTATGTCTAATCAACATTAAGTTATATTGTCGGGATCTTATCTCTCTAACTGCTTTGAACTTTACATTTTTCTCCCAACGTCTTAATGCTAGCTGATTTTTGGCTCACTCTATTGTACAACGACTAAAGACCTTTATCGGCTACTTGTATCTTTGATAGTTTCAACCTTCAACTGATATATTCTCATTATTTAGAGAAAACATTCAAATTACTGTTTTGACCAAGATAAATGTGAGTTAAAGAATACGTGATTGTGTTCACAAAGATGTGATACCAGTTTACACTATTGGTTGAGAGAGATACTATGTTTTAATTAGAAAACACAGATCTAAGAAACACACATTAAATAGAAAATATAACCATAAGGGTTAAGTGTGTGAGAGCAAAGAGAAAATGATCAAGGAAGATCATCAGAACAAAAAGGCACAACAAGATAAAATTTGTGCAAATAGAGAAGAAGAATGACCACTTCATTCTTCCCCACTCAGGAGCAAACAACTCATATTCTGCTCAAGAGTGTAAATCTTTATGTATCTGCTTATCCAAGAAGCATTCACACGAATACAAGGTTAATGCTAAACTCTTTTGATTAAGAGATTTTGAAGACTCTAATAGTTGTGCTTAGAGTAAAGTCATAATCTAATTAATTAGGAAAACAAGTCCCTTTCTATGTGATTGAGCTTAAGGTAGGAAAGTCCTAAACGGGTTGTTTAGGCATGAAAGTCTCATGCTTGCGGGCAGAGCAGGGAGCCTCATTCAGGGTGAATGAGCAGGAAGTCCTTAACATGAGCTTAAGGTAAGTAAGTCCTGAATAAGGTGTTCAGGAAAGGAAGTCTCGATCAGGTGTGTTTGAGCAGGAAGTCTTGAGTTGTTGGCTTAAGCAATTGTAATCAGTCTGACTATAGTTAAAAGCTCTTATGTCGCAAGGGGACTAAACTACTATCGGTTTGAGAGGAACCAAGATATATTGTGTGTCTTTATTTTCTTATGTATTTATATTCGGTTGTACAAACGATCTCTGAAGTTATACTCAGTTATGATTCAACCTCTTAATCGTATCAGAATCCGAGTGTGAAACCTTAGGTTCTGAAATAGAGTTGAAGAAAAAGAAGTAAACTTTTCACCACTGACATACACTCTGGTATTAGACTCTGAACTTGGTTCAGAATCTGATGATCCAGAATCAGAAGCGAAAAGAAATTTTTAGGCATATAGAATTCAACCCCCGTCTTATGTATTTTTCTCACCTTGAATCAACTCATGAGTCTGACTCATAGATTCGTTGAGATCTATGGGTTTTATAAGTCATATGAGTTTGTTTTAGGCCTCAAAACAATATTTACTATTTTATGCAATTTTCTATTTTTTTAAATTAAAAATCCATTAAAATTTCTTTATTTTTGTATTTAAACACTTGGCGTGAATGTCATGATCATCTTTTATCATAATAATATTCAGTATTTTTCTCTATTTGATGGATTCCATAATATTGTCTATCAGGTTTGTAAATCTATACTTTCATTCTAAATTTAGCGATTATTAATCCATAATGTTTTCAGCTAGCTGCATCATTATACTATGTAACACTATTTTCTCGTCCTTCAACAAAATGTACATTTACGATGCATTCATAATGCAATGATTTGATGAATGTCTTAATTAAAAATATTTTATAAGATTAATAAAAGAAGAAAATTCCGACATCATGAACTTGACACGAGGAAAAAGGATTCGGAAAATACTTAATAAAATAATGATTTATGATCGCGTTTCGATAAGAATGATCCTTAGCCAAGGATCTCGAAGCAGTTATATTAAATTTGAAAAGGAGGACTTCGCATAGGCAGTTATTTATGTATTACTCCCTCTGTTCCTTTTTAACTGTCATTTTTGAGTAAAATTTTTGTTTCTTTTTATTTGTCGTTTTCAAAGTTAAAGGTAACATTAATTGTTGATTTCTCAAAATTACCCCTAATTATTTATTGAAAAGAGAGAAAAAATCAAATAAGTTAACAAATAACCAAGGGTATTATAGGTAAAAAGATAATCATTACTTTAAAAGTAGTAAAAATTATTAGTTTCATTGGTATGCGGAAAAAATTAAAAAGAGACAATTAAAAAGGAACGGAGGGAGTAATATATATAGGGATTCTAGTGTTAAGATTCATGGAGCCAATATCATTACAAAACCTTCAAAAACTCAAAATACCCAAGTAAGAGTGAGAAAGGAGTCGGTGAGCAAACATTTATGATCCTGCACACAATTCTTTACATATTTAAACAAAGTCTTTTTTCTTGTTTTTTCACCTTTCTTTTATTTTACATTTTACAAGAATCTTGATACAGTCGATATCCTTTTTTTTTTTACAAATTATTATCTTTATTTTCTTACAAAACTCGAATCTACTTTTATATTTACAACAAACAACCTAACACTCTTTTAAAAATTTATACACATATATCATAGAATTCACTAATCGACCTTGTAAATATATATTTTTTAAAAACTATATTTAGCAAAAATACAAGTAAATATTTATCTAATTATAAGAAAAAAAAACAAATTTGCTTGCGTAAATTTTAGAGCACTTGTTACCATTCTCCAAAAGAAAAAAAAACACTTTTAGATTGGAACAATGAAAAAAAAGAGGGAAATATTATCAAAAAGATATAAAAAACTTACACCAACAAAAATAAAGGCCTAGAAAATTGATAAGGGATTGATCAATATGCCAAAAAATAAATACTGTAGGTACAAAAAAGTTAGCCTCCGCTTATGTCTAAGTAAATACGACATCGCATGACGTGTGACTGACGCATTATTTACCTAGTTTTGGAAATTCCTCGTCATGTTGTTTTCAGCTCATCTTAGATGCCTTTTGTTTTTGTTATCAAAGTCAACCAAACGGCGTCTACGACTTAGAAGCAGAGTTAGCATCTTTGACGATGCTGTTAACAGACATTCCGGGAGAAGATGACCCATCACCGTTGGATGCGTCGATCAAAGGATTCCTGGCGTGACACGTGGCAGTGGAGATTGCAGTGGCAAGAGAAATAGGCATGAGGCAGAGGCCTTTGCCTTGCATGGCGGATCCCATGTCTTCCTCCCTGAGCTTCGCCACCTGATGCTCCGTCATTGTGAGACTCTCGTTCGACGACGACGACGGTTTAGGGTGGACCCCAGCGTTGCTGTTGGCTTGGACGCAGTCACTGACACCCTGCAAACAGAAAATACTACGTGTCACTGTTTAGGGAAATAGTGGAATTGTGAAAGTAACCACGCGTGATACTTTTGATTTGTCGTTTTGTGGTTATTGAGAATTTCTGAATTGATTGATTTAAAGAATGAGCCAAAGCCAACAAAAAAAAAGATTTTTTTCTTTTCTTTTATTGAAAGAGCAATGGAAACAAGAAAAGAAGAAATTACTACTAGTACCTCGGAGAATATGTCAGTTACAAGGGGAGCGACCGCCAGAGCACCGCCTAGTCTACTCATACTCAAAACCTGTAAATTTTACAATTAACAAAAATTAAAATTCTATGTCTTTAAGTCGCATAGTAAATTTTTGAAAAATATTGAAGAAAAAGAGGGGAATCTCACCTTGACTTGAACCTGTAGGAACTTGACATAATCGATGATCTCATCCAGCATGGAGGCCTTATCTGTCTGTCACTCCACAGACCAGAAAAATTATTAAAATTTCAACAAGGATAGATACACCCATCACATTATGTTTATAATTTTTTTAATTGGGTTATTATTTTTCTTAGAAAATTATTGTCTATTAAATTTAGATGAAATAAATTCTTTGTTGACTAAAATAAGAGGGAATGATATCGCATGATCAATGAAATTGAATATCATTCCTACTACTAATCAAGAAAAGAATGATAATTACCTTATTGGCATTTGGAACAAGCTCTTGCAATGCTTTCATTCTTTCAGCAATTCTTTCCCTCCTTAACTGTCATACATCAAAACAAAATTATCAAATTATCATTTATTCCATAAAAATTAATTTTGTTTTGAAAATTTATTGTAACTAAAAAGCTAGAATTTCCCAATTTTATATCTAAACTTGATACATGGAAAGAAATCTATTGTTCTAACTAAATCTAAATAACTCAACAAAGACTTGTCAAATATAGATATATATATCAATTTACACTATACCAACATATATGAGATTATTATCAGTATTAACCTGTCTAATGTTCCTTTGTTTTATAATCAAATATTAAGAAAACCGAATGAAAACAAAACAAAGTTATTTTAAACTCAAAACAGAATGATAGTAGGGCCTAGCAAATAAGGCTGATATACTATATTAACGTTTTCAGAAGTATATGGAGTAATTACTAGAAAATGACAACTGAAACTATTTTTCTCAATTTTCTGGGCAACCAAACACGCATAGTGAAAAACTGAAAAGCATACCCTTTCGGCAATGCTGTGTGGATCAGTGGCTTGTCCTCTCCTAGCCCTAACTTTCTGCCTCGGCTGAGCCGGTGCACCGCTCACCGGAGCCTGGTTGGTTGCACTCGCTGAACCACCTCCAAAACTTTGCACCTATCATTCAAAATTCTAAAAAAATTAAATCAAATCAATTCTACATAGTCATGAGAAAAATCACAGAAAATGTTAAAGTCTAATAAATTAAGAAAAGAAAAGAATAGTACCTGAGGAGGTTGAAAATGGTGTGGTTATTGGCAACACCGTGGAGAGATCCAAAATGATTGCACGTTTAGTACCTGAGGAGGTTGAAAATGATCCTGTAAAAAAGCTCAGTTTGAAAATATTGATGCACCAGCCGGGAATCGAACCCGGGTCTGTACCGTGGCAGGGTACTATTCTACCACTAGACCACTGGTGCTTGTTGATACGTCAGACCATGAGTACAAATCTGTCTCATGCATCAGTTTCCCTATGCTTTGTTCCTTAGAAACTGCAACTCAGTGTGATAGTTGAAACCTGAAACAACCACAAACACAATGTACTTGTACCATGAAATTCCTTGGTCAAGCTCATTGCTAGCCACATGGTACATCCGATCCAAATCATGAAAAAGGTGATTCACACTGTGGTGTCTAACACTATTCAATCTGTTTTTCACAACCTCACCAACCCCCACCGATCATTTCACACCTTCACCTGTTCAATCATCTTGATTCTGTTGACAAATGGAATCAAGAGATGAAAACAAGGAGAAGAAAAAACAAGGATCGAAAGGCTTTTCTCAACATCTTGAATTTGACTGGAAGATCATTTTTTCATTTTAGATTAAGCATGCATAGAGTGTTTATATATAGAGAGAGAAAAATTCAAATTTAGAATGTAAGCAAACAATTTTATGTTATGTGCAAATTACTTTTTTTTTGTTGCTACTAACAAATCTTTTGCTTTAATTAGACTAACACTCAAGAGATTCTTATCTATTTCTATCTAAATCTGCTTGTTTAGAAATTGGTAACATAAATTAATAACACAAATATTCTTCTTGTCTCCTTTAATTGGTTGCTTTGTTTGCTATATAAATGGAGTGACAAAACAACAAAAACTCAAAATTTGAAACAAACTCACCCTCTAACCTTCTCTTCTCTGCAACGAAAAAATGGAAGTCACTGAAACAAATAGAAAAGGCTCTTTGCATCTTCACAACAATAGTTTTGCCCCCTACAAATTGAGGACTACTTGCAAAGATTAAATATTTCTGAAGCCACCTCTCGACTGCATTGATAAGTTACTTCAATTGCCAATTGAACAACTAGCATTAGCACAAGAGTGCAATGAAAAACATGTCGATAAGCTACTAGAAGGATCAATTCAGATCTTGGATATCTGCGGTATAGCTAAGGATTGCCTTTTGCTATCAAAGGAAAACCCGCATGAACTACAATCAGCCATCAGAGGAAAGAGAGGAATTGAAACTAGATTCAAAGTTGAGGGTGGAAAACACATGGCTTTGAGGAAGAACATGAAGAAGCAAACTCAGAAGGCGTTGGTAAATTTGAAAGCAATGAAGAATGAGTTAGTAGCTTCTTCCTCAAACAATAAAGATAATAACTTTTCGACCATGTTTAGAATCTTGAAAGAACCAGAATCAGTCACACTGTGCTCACTAGAACATTTGTTGCTATTTATCTCTGATCCTAAAGGACACGCAAAGTACAGCAGATGTTCAACATTCAGCAATATCTAAGTTGATGCATTCTAAAAGAGCATTTTGCGAATCTATCAGAGACAAATGATTCTATGGTGAGCATATTAGCTCCATGGTGATCACTTGCAGCACCACATTCTGAAACTTCACATTTTTATTTGAGTCCGAATCATAGTCACCACTATCGTTTATTTCCTCCAAATTTGGGAACCCTAGCTTCGTTGGTTTCTTTTGTTGAGAACCAAATGAATTGGTTTAAATTGAGTTCAGACTCAAAATTTTAATTTTTTGAATGCGTTTTTTTTGTCAATTTACTTTTCCCGCTTGTAAAAGTGGCATTTTTGAAACTAGCTACTTAATTTTCTCCGCTAACTTCTTACCAATTATTGCTGCATATATTATTTATATTTTTATTATTGTGATCTTAATTTTTATATTTTTTTAATAAAAATCGTCAAATGAATTAAATTTTTTTCTAGGTTGTTATTAACTTCGGATTCTTATTTGACCGATTTTATTGAGAATTTGTCGAACTTCAAACAAAATTGTGCGGGTTTTATAAGAGTCATTGTTGAATGCATTCACATGAAGAATGTGATTTTATGTGCTTAACAATAATAACAAGTTTTGATAATAACAAAGGGATCAAAAGAAATGTCATAAACATTATCAAATGAAAAAGAAAGATCGGATCAAATCAAAAAGTGAAAAGGGATAAAAAAGATTGTCACTTGATCATGTGTTCAGTTGCCTTTTCTTTTATGTTAGGTCACCAATTTTAGGGAGTCAACAAAAGGGAACATTTTTTACATATGGGTCTTTTTTGTGAGCAACACACCTTGTGAGACACACGCCACATATTCATCAAAATTTTTAAGATAGTAGGTGTGTGGATTCTCTCACTTATAAAGTGTTCATTCTCCACTTTTCTAATCAATATGGGACTTCTTCCTCACACTTATTTTCTCAACACTCCCTCTCAAGCGGAAGCTCTTTCGTCCACATACATTTGTATCGCAGTTGACACTTTTTCAATGGAACATGTCTCCTACCCACCACCATGTGGGAAGGACTTTCGATACCAGTGAGTCGGTTCTTCACTCATGCCATTGTTAAGTCATCAATTCTAGGGGGTCAACATGTGGGACCATTTTTTACATAGGGGTATTTTTTATAACTGTTATACCCTCACATTTACCCTACCTCTACATCATCTTCTTGAACCTTAATCCATGAGCATACATCTCATACATATCATCTCATATGCATTTGTACTTAATGATCCTCAATAATCCATAAACACAAGGCATGTGATTCATCTGTGAAGCCTCAAGACCCTCTGGCCATGTTGAGGTGTGCCCAAGCCACCTTAACCCTAATTTACATCCTCAAGCATCCAACAAAGCTTGGAGGATCATTCAAGATATCTCACTCGCTCTCCAAAACCCTAATTGGATGGTGAGTCCCCATTAAAGGCACATCAAGATTCATCTGGTCACCCAAGGACCTCAACCTTAACTCTTGACCCTCATTTGCCTTGTAAAAGTCATGATTCACCATGAATATTGGCCATGTCATTGAGGACCCCTAAAATCCAAAGTTTATTTATGATCCAAACCTTGAAACATCTCAATATATCACTTGCGTCACCAAACTCTAATTTCTCTGACCATGGTTCTTGATGAAGCTTATGATTCAAGAAACCCTAATTTGGGCATCATTTGATCATTGAACTTGCTTCATTTTGATCACCCTATCGTACCACCAATCATTCAACATCAAATTAAGTCATTTTAAACCACAACTCACAATTTAACTATCCATTCAATTCATGTTACAAGTATTTGGTTTGGTCATGATTTTTGAACTTTCAAGGCATTTGATTCACCCATGAACTTGACCTAACATCACTCCATAAAGCCCCATGCCTCATTTTACATCATGATATGATCATATGAGATTTAAACATCCATCATTTCACCATAAAAATCAAGAAATCTCAAAGTCACATTTTTAGGTCATGTTGGTTGGCCACATTTTGGCAAGAATGGCCTATGGCAAGTTCCAAAGTCCATAACTTTCTCATCTTAAAATATTTTTAAGTTCCACTTTGAGCCAAATTTCCTAATTGAGTTCCTCTCCAACAAGGTCCAAGACCTAATTCCTTGAGCAAGGACCTCAATTTTTGCATTGGCCAAACTGGTCCAACATGTCTACCATGCCCTAAAACATGACCAAGACCACCACTTTACCACATTGCCATTTCCAAACCACAACTCCTTTTGACCTGGTTCTTTTTCATTTAATCAAGGACATGGCAAGGAACATTTGGCATAAAATATATGCAAAATGAACGAGCCAACTTCATTTGGCTTTGGTTCAAAGATTGGGAATCATCCTGATGAACAAGCCAAACATACATCAGCCAGAATTTGCATAATCATGTTTTGGACCACTAAACTTGTTTGTTCTGATCCCATTTGGTTCCAAACATGTTTCTAAACATACCAAGACACATTTTCAAGTCAGAATGGAGAGCATCAAGGTCACATGAAGCCAAATCGAAACCAAAGTCAAAGGCCAGTTTTTCCCAAAATGGCAGAAAGCAAAAGCCATGACAACTCTGATTCAAGCCTCTTGGTCCCTCCTTTTTTATGATAAAATGAAAACAAATTAAATGGAGGGGGAAACCAAGTCTGGACACAACCACACTTGTCCAACAAGTTTCAACCTTGAGCATGTTTAAGGTTTCACACCTTTTTGAAGTAAACCACTTCTTTCTTCCCTTCAAGCACTTTCATCACCTTTCCTATAAATAAGGGGGAAGGTGTTCCATCACTTAAGAAAGCTTAGAAAGCCAGAAAATCTTTGTTGCAAAATCAATTTTCTCACTGTCATACGGTGAACTGGACTTTTTTGTGGTTTTAATCGCAATGTCGCGGTTAGCAAGAGTCGCCACCGACTTTTCTTTTATCCAATAAGGAAAGGTGGAAAAGAACAGGAAAGACCTTAATTTAGATTTTGGGTTCGGGAGGTACATTATACAAAGGGAAGGTGTTAGCACCCTTTGTATCCATGGTTATCCATGGGCTCTTAATTGCTCGATCACTTATATTATTTTTGTCTAAAAAAAAAGTGTTTGTGAATTGTTTAGAAAAATTGTTTTGAAAAGAGAATTTAACTTTGTAATGATTCTTGTATGAATGTATACAAAGTGATTATCTCGTTTAGTTTTGAAAATTGTTTAGAAAAATATAACTCGGTAATGATTCTAGTATGAATGTATACCAAGTGGTGATTTTCTGAAGGTATTTTGAAAGGTGTGAGGTGTGAAAAAAAATGTTTTAGGTTGTGAGCCAGCAATTAAGAGTTATACCGACCCAAGGTCTTTATGAGTATTTCCTATCCTTATGAGGGTAAAACTGTCCTTATTATTGAGAAATAAGTAGTTTTATCCTTTGGATGTAAAAGGGTCATCGTAGGGTCATCGATTGGTCATTGAAGGCAACAATTACGAGGATACCTTAGCATTCGAAGGGACTATCATCTTTTAACCGTAGGCAACATCGGAGGGTCATCGAGGGACAAAGTTGTATATTCGAAGGCAACATCCGAGGGACTATAATTTATTTTATGATGATTTAACCGAAGGGTCTTTGCTAAGGGTATCCCCACGTTCGCGGAACATGACCGTAATATCGTAATCGTAAGGCAACAAAGAGAGGTCCAAGATCATTTATTCAAAGGCAAAGTTTTACAATTAATTATATAATTAGGATGAAACTCCACATTAAAATTATTAAAAATAATATATTAAAAAATTAATACATTAGAAATTAATACATTAAAAAATTAATTTAGGGTGAAACTCCACAAGGGTATCCCACAACTAAAGTGGAATACCTAGCCAATAACCTTTTCCTGGGATATGTGAACCTTTACGAAACTCAAAAAAAGAAACATGTCAGAACACCAAATCAGGGTGCAATCGAAGATTACACCGGAGAAATATCACAACAATAAATAGGATAGGATGAATAATGCATGGCTATGATAAAACATAAAAAAAAAATCAGAATAGAAAAGTCAGCTACTGTCTCGTTTGCCTCTGCCTCGCCTAGCGAAGGCCAGGCGAATACTCGCCCCAGGCTTGCCTAGCGAGGTGCTAGCGAGCGGCCACGGATTTTGAATTTGAAAACAGCCCCATGTTAGGAACTTTGAATTTTATGGCATTTTATCACAGGAATAACATGGTCAAACATTCAGGGTATTCAGGCATATTTAAATTCCCATACGAAAGCAAATTATATATCAACATTTAATCATGATGCATTATATATGTAGATATGGCCAATTGAAAGTATAAACAATAGAGATACGCAAACCTCTTTGCCAATTCAAGGTTGAAGGGATTGACCACTTGTAGTATCGGAATAAGTTAGGCAGCGGGAATTGGACGGCGATGGCTTCGGTGCAGATGGGCTACCTTCAGGGTTTCTTTACTCTGAATTCTCCGGGTAGGCAGGGTTCCTATGCCAAAACTTCTATTCGTTCTTCTCTGTTCTCCTCCTCCTTTTTTTTCAGTGAATCTCCCAGTGTAACTCCAAGTGTTTTTTCCTCTACTGAAACTTCAGTATTTATAGACTAATTTCGTGGGTAATGGGCTTGGAATGAGGGAGACCCAAGTCCAAAATAATTTGTTATATTTTATTTATATTTTAATTATTTAATTAATTAATTAATTAATTAATTAATTAATTAATTAATTAATTAATTAATTTTTTTTTCGTTTTTTTTTTTCGTTTTTTTTTTTTTTTTTTTTTTTTTTTTTTACTGAAGTGCTGGTATTTATAGTGATAATGGTGACCTAATGGGCTCAGAATGAAGCCCGAAATTTTTGTTGTCTGTCAGCTTCGCTAGGCGAGCGCGTAGCGAACAGGCCAGTTTGGGCCATTTTCTGGATTGGGCCATCCGTGAGCTGGGCCTTTGTTTCTTCAAGATCAGTGTTATATATGAGTCGGAATGCCTTGCAAAATGTCTTGAAATATTAATGGGCAAATTTTGGGGTATGACAGCTGCCCCTGTTCAATATTCTTGGACCGAGAGAGTTAGAATGGTGTGTACGCCATTCGTGGTCTGGAGGTGGAAGATTATTGAACACTAGAATGCCCCAAAAATTTGCACTTGAGAATCGATAGTTGGTCTTGATGGAGATGGGCTTAAAGGTGCCATCCGAGAGGTTTGATGACGAAAGCTTCAGATCGCGCCGTATATTAGGCCAATTTGAAGACATGGGTGCCACACTGGGTCGTACGTTAGACCGTATAATGAGTCATCCATTAGGCTGCCGACTTCGCTGGGGAGTCGGAGTGTGTCATATGTTGTTGGGGATAAAGGATCAGAATGGACCATACGCTAGATCGTATCTGAGTTGCAGAATGAGCCGTACGTTAGGCTGAATCTGATGATGAAAGCGGTAGTCGTACGCCAGACTACACTTCAGAAATGTACCGTACGTTAGGTAGCATCTGAGGGTTGTAAGATCCAAACGGGTCGTACGTTAGACCGCGTTGGAGTTGCTGGAGTTCAGAATGGATCGTACGCTAGATCGTATCTGAGTTGCAGAATGAGCCGTACGTTAGGCTGTATCCGAAGAAGAAAGTAGTCGTACGCTAGACTACACTTCAGAATGTACCGTACGCTAGGCAGCATCTGAGGATTTGAAGGTCCAAATGGGTCGTACGTTAGACCGCATTGGAGTTGCTGAAGAAGTCATATGTTGGGCTGAATCAGAATGAACCGTACGTTAGGCTGTATCTGATAACCTGTATATGTTGTACTTGCAATAAATGTCTGGGATGGGCTTAAAGATGCCATCGTTAGGAGGATATCGAAGTGTTGTCAGAATGAATGTTCCCATGAACTGTATTTGAAATATGTATCTGAATCTTGAATGTGATTGATAAAGGTGTCTGTCTGAATGAACCTTTTATTTTGACTATATCAGGAGGATAAATAACCTGCAAAGAAAAGTTAGCTTCATGCTATGTCATGATGTATGAGATGTTTCGTGTTATGCTAAAATAAATGCGAATGTTGTATGCATGTGTATGCTGTGAAATGATGTAATGAATGAGTTATGCGTATGAGAAGTTCTGCTTGGGGACTCTACTGGGGAAAATAAATCCCCATCTACTGATTGGAGATATTTGTAACGATGACCCTTTCTCGGCAGGGGGTTCTTGATTCTGTCTGATGGTAGAAATATTCCACAGATCTTGGCTGAGGATGGATGAGATGATCAATCTGTCTGATGATGCCGACCTCTGTTGGGGAGTAACTGGCTGTGCCGGGGAATACTGCTAATTTCTTCTGAGGAATAACAGACTTGCTGGGGGAATAGAATTGGTAGCGGATTCATTGGAAGCATGGTTAGACCTTCTCCTCGATCCTGAAGTCGGGTAGTAATTGCTATTGCTATTCTACGCATATATTTTGGTAAACATTTATCATATTCAAATGCACATATTAATTCAAATTAAATCAATGGACATTTACGCAAACAAAACAGAAAAAGTAAAACAAAAGCATCTTTTTTGAAATGAATTGCATTGATTTTGAAAGGAGGCCTATGAACAGGCAATTTGTGTACAAGGAGACAGAAATCCTAGTAAGAGGAAATTGTCAAAAACAAAGAGAAAGCTATGCAGAAAAGTCTTATTGATTTTAAGTCTACTACTGTCATTATGTCTTCAAGCATCTCATCCCCTGCTGTCGGATAGAAGTGATTGGCTTGGTCAATCCCTTGAACTTGGATAAAGTTGACTGAGAACGGGACATAGTCATACGCTTTAATCCCTAATTTTTGCCTGGACCGCCTTTTCAGGTTTTCAGTCCACCAGGATACCCTTTTTTGCCCAAGCCGCCTTTTCAGGTTTTCGACTTGCCGGGTGTACATTTTTTTATATATATCCCTAATTTTTGCCCGAACCCTTTTGGTTCGCCGGGATGCCCTTACTTTTGCCTAGATACGTCGATCTAGCGGGTCTCTTTCATGCGTAGTATTTTTTAACTATGTCCGCGTTCACGGGATGCGGGAAATCTTCGCCATCCATTGTAGCAAGTATCATGGCTCCACCAGAGAATACCTTCTTAACTACAAATGGCCCTTCGTATGTGGGAGTCCATTTGCCTCTGGGATCAGTTTGTGGTAGGATGATACGCTTTATCACCAAGTCGCCCATTTGATACACTTGTCTCTTGACCCTTTTGTTGAATGACCTGGTCATGCGCTTCTGATATATCTGCCCGTGACATACAGCCGCAAGTCTCTTCTCATCAATCAAATGTATCTGATCGAGTCGAGTCTGAATCCATTCGTCCTCGTCTAAGCCTGCCTCTTTCATGATCCTTAGAGAGGGAATCTGAACCTCTACTGGTAAAACGGCTTCCATTCCGTAGACTAAAGAGAAAGGAGTTGCCCTTGTCGAAGTTCGTACCGAAGTACGATAACCATGAAGAGCAAATGGTAACATCTCATGCCAGTCTTTGTATGTTACCGTCATCTTTTGTATAATCTTCTTAATATTCTTATTAGCCACTTCTACAGCGCCGTTCGTCTTTGGCCGGTACGGAGAAGAGTTATGGTGTTTTATTTTGAACTGCGTGCAGAGTTCAGTAATCATCTTGTTGTTCAAATTAGTGCCATTGTCAGTGATAATTCTCTCAGGGACGCCGTATCGGCAGATGAGGCTGTTCTTGATGAATCGTGCCACCACATTCTTAGTAACAGAAGCAAATGAGGCTGCCTCCACCCACTTTGTGAAGTAATCAATAGCAACAAGGATGAAACGATGTCCATTAGAGGCGGTAGGTTTAATCTCGCCAATCATATCAATGCCCCACATTACAAAGGGCCAAGGCGCTGTCAACACGTTTAATGGAGCAGGAGGCACATGTACTTTATCCGCATAGATCTGGCATTTATGACAAGTTCTGGAGTGATGGTGGCAATCAGTTTCCATGGTAGACCAATAATACCCTGATCTCAGAATCTTCTTGGCCATCGTATGTCCACTAGAATGAGTCCCAAAGATACCGTCGTGCATGTCTTCCATAATCTTCTCTGATTCCTTTCTATCCACACAGCGAAGCAAAGTCGAATCATGGTTACGTTTGTACAATATTCCATTACTCAAAAAGAATTTAGCGGAGAACTTCCTCAGAAATTTCCTGTCATTGATGGATGTCCCTTCAGGGTATTCTTGAGCTTCTAAATATCTTTTTATCTCGTGGTACCAAGGCTTCTCTTCTACTTCATCAGCGTTAAGTTCATAACAATATGCTGGTTCGTCTAGTCGTTCAATGGTAATCCGGGGAGCTTCATTGTCCCATCTGACTCTGAACATAGATGACATGGTAGCTAATGCGTCTGCCAACTGGTTCTCCTCTCGTGGAATATGTTCGAATGTGATCTCTTCAAAGTATGGGATTAATGTCAACACCCGTTCTCGATAAGGGATGAGATTCGGATGTTTAGTGTCCCATTCTCCTTTGACCTGACTGATTACCAAGGCTGAGTCTCCGTACACCTTTAAGAACTTGATTCTTAGGTCTATAGCAGCTCTGAGTCCCAAAATACACGCTTCATACTCAGCCATATTGTTGGTGCACTCAAAACATAGTCTAGCGGTGAAAGGCGTATGGCCACCCTTGGGGGAAATGATCACGACGCCAATACCGTTGCCCAATGCGTTAGACGATCCATCAAAAACCATAGTCCATCGGGATCCCACTTCAGGTCCTTCCTCTGGTCCAGGTTCTTCATAATCAGTAACAAGCATGACATCCTCATCTGGGAACTCAAAATTCATAGACTGATAATCATTCACTGCCTGATGAGCCAAATGATCAGCTAGCACGCTTCCTTTGATTGCTTTTTGGGTGGTATACTGGATATCATACTCTGTTAAAATCATCTGCCATCTTGCTATTCTTCCGGAGAGGGCGGGTTTCTCAAATATGTATTTGATAGGATCCATCTTAGAAATCAACAAAGTGGTGTGATTCAACATATACTGTCTTAGTCGGCGAGCAGCCCAGGCCAAAGCACAGCAAGTTTTCTCGTGCAGTGAGTATCTTGTTTCACAGTCGGTAAACTTTTTGCTAAGGTAGTATATGGCATGTTCTTTTCGACCAGACTCGTCATGTTGCCCCAACACGCACCCCATTGAGTTTTCTAAAACGGTCAAATACATGATTAGAGGTCTTCCCTCAACTGGTGGTACCAGAATCGGAGGTTCTTGGAGGTACTTCTTGATTTTGTCGAAAGCTTCTTGACATTCATCATTCCATATCATCTCTTGATTTTTTCTCAGTAACTTGAAGATGGGTTTGCAAGTAGCGGTCAAATGGGAAATAAATCGGGCAATGTAATTCAAACGTCCCAAGAAACCTCTGACTTCTTTATCCGTACGGGGAACTGGCATCTCTTGAATAGCTCTCACCTTGGCTGGGTCAACCTCAATACCTTTACCACTGACAATAAAGCCCAAGAGTTTACCAGATCTTACTCCAAAGGTGCATTTGTTCGGGTTCAATCTCAACTTGTATTTCTTCAGCCTCTCAAACAGTTTGTATAAATGATCGAGATGTTCTTCTTCAGTATGAGATCTGGCTATCATGTCATCCACATACACTTCTATTTCGTGATGGATCATGTCATGGAACAAAACCACCATAGCACGCTGGTATGTTGCTCCTGCGTTCTTTAAACCGAATGGCATTACTTTATAACAGAAGGCGCCCCATTGCGTCACAAACGTAGTCTTCTCCATGTCCTCAGGTGCCATTTTGATCTGGTTATAACCCGAGAATCCATCCATGAAGGAGAATACCTTGTGTTGAGCGGTGTTGTCTACCAGAACATCAATATGTGGCAGTGGAAAATCATCTTTGGGACTCGCTCTATTCAAATCTCTGTAATCCACACACATTCGCACCTTACCATCCTTCTTTGGCACTGGTACCACATTAGCAACCCATTGAGGATAAGAAGTAACAGCCAGAAAACCAGCGTCAAATTGTTTCATCACCTCGGCTTTGATTTTCTCGGACATTTCAGGACGCATGCGACGAACCTTTTGCTTAACAGGACGACAATCTTCCTTCATCGGCAAACGATGCACTACTATATCGGTATCCAGCCCTGGCATGTCTTCGTAAGACCAAGCAAAAATCTCCACATAGTCATGTAGCATCTGGATCAATCTTCCTTTGACACTGCTTTCCAAGCCTGCTCCTATTTTGACTTCTTTCTTGTCCACCTCGGTACCCAGATTTACAGTCTCAACTGACTCCTCATGCGGCTGTATAGTCCTTTCTTCTTGCAGTAACAGTCTGGCAAGTTCTTCAGGTACTTCACAATCTTCCTCACTTCCATCTTCGGCTCGGTAGATCGGATTTTCAAAGTCATAATGAACAGTAGTAGAACTATTATCAACAGGATCCAGAGTGGATAGGGATCTGCAATTCGTTACGTGCGTGTGTGTAAGAAAACATAGCTTGTTTGAAAAATGATAGGAAAGACAAAGAGCGCAATATTTGAATGCAAAACGTCCATTGATTTATTGAATATAAATATGCTTATGAAAATGACAAAAACCCTTAACAAATTAGCTATCGTGCCCCGGGCATAGACACGATGCCTTAAGAAGTTTAATTGTAAAAGAAAATTAAAATTTGCAACTCTAAAATAAACAATAACAATTACTCCTGACTAAAGGAAATCGGGATAATGTCTTCAGCCTTCCAATTGTTGAGTCCGTCACCAATTGTTGGGAAAATCCAGCAATCCAAGTCGCAATCGCTATCAGCATCTTCTACAGCATTAATCTAATTTTTGACTATCTTTCCAGAGTTAAACCCCAGGCCAGCTTTATCAGACTTGTACGGTACATTAATCAGTCGACCCCAACCAATACGATCACCACTTTCAACCGCGGCTTGAGCATCTTTCAGAGAGATCATGACAGGGGGAGCACGAACAACCTTGGGCACAAGGGGAGTTGGCTTAAGGACAGGAATGGGTGGAGGAACTACTTCAAATGACTGAGAATGAGTCTCAAAGAATTCACCATCCATCTCAACGTATTTGAAGGCTTGCACACTACTGACAATATACTCTTCTTCTCCACATACAGTGACGACCATGCCTGCTATTGGATACTTCAGCTTTTGATGAAGCGACGAAGCTACCGCACCTGCCCCATGGATCCAAGGGCGCCCCAACAAGCAGGAGTAGGCGGGACGAATGTCCATCACGTGAAAGGTAGTGCTGAAGACTTGAGGTCCTATCTTGATAGGGAGAACCACTTCACCATAGACAACACTCTTCGCACCATCGTAAGCACGCACCACAACATCACTAGGTTTCAGTTCAATGCCTTTGTAGTCAAATTTATCGAGTACAGCTTTCGGGAGCACATTCAAGGAAGAGCCGTTGTCGATCAACACGTGAGCCAGGGTGATCCCCTCACACTCGATGGAGATATGCAGAGCTTTATTGTGATTCTTTCCTGCTGGCGTCAGGTCAGCATCGGAAAAGCCTAGGCCATTGTCAACAGTCAAATTAGCAACATAATGTTCGAATTGATCGACGGATGTTTCTTGAGGCACATGAGCGGTCTTCAAGAATTTCATCAATGCATTGGCATGGGATTCAGAGGATAACAACAAGGACAACATTGAGATTTTAGACGGAGTATGCCCCAATTGTTCCACTACATCAAAATCGCTCTTACGGATGATTTTCAGCATCTCTTCCATTTCCTGTTTGGCAACATCTTCAGAAGTAACTTCGACCGATGTCTCTGACTGAGGAGGATTGACTGGTCTTTTTCCTCGAATTTCGGGAGCGGGAGGTGAGATTTCTGGAGAGAAGATCCTTCCACTTCGAGTAACTTTACTAGTCCCTACAATATCATTAGGATTAGCAGAATTATCAACTTGCTTTATGCCATGGATGTAAACATCACCTCCATAATTCCACGGAATGGCTTTGCTTGAGGAGTACGGTACTGGGCCAGGTGCAGTAATAATCAGGGGAGCCACCTTGGGCTCAGTGGTAATCTTCACAGGCACTCTAGTAGCGGTAATCTTCACTGGAGCTTTGGACCTAGCAATCACAGATACCTCTTCAATAGAGTTGTCCACCTTAGGAACCCTTTCAAATAGAATTGTACGATCATCCATCAGCCGTTGAATGCCGTTCTTCAACTTCAAACAATCATTGGGTCGGAGTACACAGAGATCGCAATCTTCAGCACAACCTGGAAATAAACCAGCTTGCAATAAATTCTTCTTAACGATCAGGAGAGGAGATGCTAAATCAGCAACGTCAGTAACGTGAGAATTGTCGTCCACAACATTAACATTCTGGTCATGATTAGGCCTAGGTGCTGTGATGACATTGGGGGTCGCCGGAGGATCAAATTCAATTTCTCCAGCGTCGATCATATCCTGAATCTTGTTCTTCAACAACCAGCAATCATTCGTATCATGCCCGGGGCTATCGGAGTGATAGGCACACCTGGCGTTGGGATTATAACGAGGAGAAGTAGTGTTGGGATTTGCAGGAGGGCCTCTGAGGGTAATCAAATTGGCCTTTAACATACTCTGCAGTGCTTGGGTTAAAGTCATATTGATCTTGGTAAACTGTCTTCTCGACCTGTCTTGTCTGTGTTGGAAGTTCTGAGATGGCGGTGCGGCAATTGTAACTGCCCCAACAGTATGGTCACGATTCTTCTTGTTATGCTTCCTCTCACTGTACACAGCATTTGATTCATTCTTTCCCTGATAGGACTTTTTGGTGCTTGCAGAAGTAGCTGCCTGTATCTTTCCACTTCGAATGCCGCTTTCAACCCGTTCACCTGTCAAGATAAGTTCAGTGAAACCTGACGAGGAACTTCCCAGTAGATGGCTGTAGAATGGGTCAGTCAGTGTACCCATGAACATGTCCACTAACTCTCGATCAGTCATAGGGGGTTTGACTCTGCCAGCCAAATCTCTCCACTTTTGAGCATATTCTTTGAAACTTTCTTTAGAGCCCATAGTCATATTTTGTAGATGTAGCCGAGTAGGCGCTAACTCAGAATTATACTGGTAGTGCTTGTAGAAAGCTGTTGCTAAATCAGTCCATGTGCGGATGTTAGAGCTCTCAAGCTGATAATACCACTCTAACTGTGTGCCAGACAGACTCTCTTGGAAGAAATGGATCCACAGTTTCTTATCAGTAGTGTGCGGCTGAATCTTTCTCACATAAGTCCTTAGATGCATCTGAGGACAAGAGGCACCATCATACTTAGTGAAAATGGGAACCTTGAATTTGCGGGGAATGACCACATCAGAGACCAGACCCAAGTTTTCGAAATCCAGACCGGGCACTTTCTGCCCCTCCATAGCTAGCATACGTTCTTCCAGCAACTTGTACTTATCATCCTTCGGAGAGTACTGTTCATGTTCATAATCTTCGTCGTCGTCCTCAGAATTGACGAGATTAGGATTCTCATCTTCCGAATCATTCTCGGTCTCTTCTTCTGAATCCTTCGGATTTCTAATCTTGACTCCTGTAACCTGTCCCTTAAGCCTTCTCCCCGGGTTGATGTAACCCACAGGTTTCTGGTCCTTCTTCTTCTCCATCAAAAGAGCTTTCAGTTCTTCCTGCCCCTTAGATAAGCTCAGCATCATTTCCTGGAATTGAGCATTCTGGGCCTGGAGATCTTTGACAGTTTGTTCGAGAGCCATTGTTCAATCTGTTTGAATCTGCTGGAATCTGTTTGATAGGAAAATCGTGAGAACACTGATCCTTTAGAATACCTGTTATGCGATGCAATGCAATGTATGAAATGTTTTCAAGGACTTTCGGGATTTAACTTTGCATAAACTAACAAAAAGAGCTTTTTTTTTTCTCTTTTCTCTTTTGTTTTTGCTTTTGTTTTTGTTTTTTCTGTTTTTTTTTTAGCAGAGTTAAATCCCTAAATCCTTGAAATGGTTAGTACAATGCCATGATGTTATGATGTTATGTTGTTATGATGTCATGTTGTTAGATAAATAACAAGCACAAGCAAGTCACACAACAATCATTCCTAGGTTTTAAGGCTTGCGTGAGTTCCATAGGTAAATACCCTCCCCACTGAAGTTTGGTTGGTTCAACCTGTCTTAGAATAGTAACCGGGTTCTAGAAGGATCTCAAATCATTGACCTTTCCTTAAGTCCACTTCAGTGCAACACCAAGTGGTTGACCGAAGCTTCCCTAAAGTCCAATCTCAAAGAGTGTAGTATCGAGTCTCAACCAACTCCAGTCGGAACCGAAGCCAGTTATCTCACTACTTTCTAATGGCCAGGATGAGTCAATTAGGGTTCTAAAGGTCTGGTTAATGCTTTTATGACACCACGCGAATGCCAAATATTTCCTCAACTAACATGAGGAACATCAGGACATCCAAAGTGCCACATTAACCGTAGCCATCATTTTGACCATTCCAGTATACGCCGGACAGTCGCGATGATCTCTTGCTACTTACCTAAGGTACACTAGATCCGGGTGTAGGATCTTTCACTCAAGCATAACATACCCAAGCAATCCCTTAAAAATAAATCAGACAAATTGAATAAGTGATCTTGTTTTTAAGGTAACCTCTCTTTTTAAATATTCCGACTCCCCAGCAGAGTCGCCAGTTCTGTCATACGGTGAACTGGACTTTTTTGTGGTTTTAATCGCAATGTCGCGGTTAGCAAGAGTCGCCACCGACTTTTCTTTTATCCAATAAGGAAAGGTGGAAAAGAACAGGAAAGACCTTAATTTAGATTTTGGGTTCGGGAGGTACATTATACAAAGGGAAGGTGTTAGCACCCTTTGTATCCATGGTTATCCATGGGCTCTTAATTGCTCGATCACTTATATTATTTTTGTCTAAAAAAAAAGTGTTTGTGAATTGTTTAGAAAAATTGTTTTGAAAAGAGAATTTAACTTTGTAATGATTCTTGTATGAATGTATACAAAGTGATTATCTCGTTTAGTTTTGAAAATTGTTTAGAAAAATATAACTCGGTAATGATTCTAGTATGAATGTATACCAAGTGGTGATTTTCTGAAGGTATTTTGAAAGGTGTGAGGTGTGAAAAAAAATGTTTTAGGTTGTGAGCCAGCAATTAAGAGTTATACCGACCCAAGGTCTTTATGAGTATTTCCTATCCTTATGAGGGTAAAACTGTCCTTATTATTGAGAAATAAGTAGTTTTATCCTTTGGATGTAAAAGGGTCATCGTAGGGTCATCGATTGGTCATTGAAGGCAACAGTTACGAGGATACCTTAGCATTCGAAGGGACTATCATCTTTTAACCGTAGGCAACATCGGAGGGTCATCGAGGGACAAAGTTGTATATTCGAAGGCAACATCCGAGGGACTATAATTTATTTTATGATGATTTAACCGAAGGGTCTTTGCTAAGGGTATCCCCACGTTCGCGGGACATGACCGTAATATCGTAATCGTAAGGCAACAAAGAGAGGTCCAAGATCATTTATTCAAAGGCAAAGTTTTACAATTAATTATATAATTAGGATGAAACTCCACATTAAAATTATTAAAAATAATATATTAAAAAATTAATACATTAGAAATTAATACATTAAAAAATTAATTTAGGGTGAAACTCCACAAGGGTATCCCACAACTAAAGTGGAATACCTAGCCAATAACCTTTTCCTGGGATATGTGAACCTTTACGAAACTCAAAAAAAGAAACATGTCAGAACACCAAATCAGGGTGCAATCGAAGATTACACCGGAGAAATATCACAACAATAAATAGGATAGGATGAATAATGCATGGCTATGATAAAACATAAAAAAAAAGCAGAATAGAAAAGTCAGCTACTGTCTCGTTTGCCTCTGCCTCGCCTAGCGAAGGCCAGGCGAATACTCGCCCCAGGCTTGCCTAGCGAGGTGCTAGCGAGCGGCCACGGATTTTGAATTTGAAAACAGCCCCATGTTAGGAACTTTGAATTTTATGGCATTTTATCACAGGAATAACATGGTCAAACATTCAGGGTATTCAGGCATATTTAAATTCCCATACGAAAGCAAATTATATATCAACATTTAATCATGATGCATTATATATGTAGATATGGCCAATTGAAAGTATAAACAATAGAGATACGCAAACCTGTTTGCCAATTCAAGGTTGAAGGGATTGACCACTTGTAGTATCGGAATAAGTTAGGCAGCGGGAATTGGACGGCGATGGCTTCGGTGCAGATGGGCTGCCTTCAGGGTTTCTTTACTCTGAATTCTCCGGGTAGGCAGGGTTCCTATGCCAAAACTTCTATTCGTTCTTCTCTGTTCTCCTCCTCCTTTTTTTTCAGTGAATCTCCCAGTGTAACTCCAAGTGTTTTTTCCTCTACTGAAACTTCAGTATTTATAGACTAATTTCGTGGGTAATGGGCTTGGAATGAGGGAGACCCAAGTCCAAAATAATTTGTTATATTTTATTTATATTTTAATTATTTAATTAATTAATTAATTAATTAATTAAATTTTTTTTTTTTTTTCGTTTTTTTTTTTTTTTTTTTTTTTTTTTTTTTTTTACTGAAGTGCTGGTATTTATAGTGATAATGGTGACCTAATGGGCTCAGAATGAAGCCCGAAATTTTTGTTGTCTGTCAGCTTCGCTAGGCGAGCGCGTAGCGAACAGGCCAGTTTGGGCCATTTTCTGGATTGGGCCATCCGTGAGCTGGGCATTTGTTTCTTCAAGATCAGTGTTATATATGAGTCGGAATGCCTTGCAAAATGTCTTGAAATATTAATGGGCAAATTTTGGGGTATGACACTCACCCAATAACAGAGTTTCCATTTTTGAGATTCAAAGCATTTCAGTTCAAAATAACCACCCCAAATTCATCCTTGAACATCACTGAAACTTTCTCAAGCCCTAACTCACCTTTCCAACACCTCATCTGAGCTGCACCAAGTCATCAGAGCACCACTCTGAAACTGATTCCGATCACGTAGTTCCACTCACCCCCTTCACTCAAATAAGTTACCATTCAACTCGAAATCACTCACTGATCATTAACCCGTTGCTTTGAGTTCTGATTAACCATTATCCATAATTTAATTTTTAATTTAGGTCAACTTGTTCTTATGAGTTTTGGCAAAATACTCCACACTCAGAGCCAATCAATGACTCATGAGTGTGGAGGTTAATTCATTTTCATGATTAGGAAATGTTTCCATGATTAAATCCAGTGAAAAACTTGTGTTTGGAGGTTTTGATTCAGAGGTGTCTCGAGGAAGAAGACAAAGTATTCACGCGTTTGAATTTTCAAATGTTTTTGTTGGTTGTTCCTCATCATTCAATTTGCGCGCGGGTTCATTATTAGCATTGGATTTGTTATTTTATTTAGTCAGCGTATTTCTTATCACAAGTGGGCGCTTGGCCCAGTGGGAAAGGGGGTTGATCTTCCATGTCCCCAAGGTTAGAGGTTCAACCCCCCGCGCATGCATTTTATTTTCTTTCCTTTTGTTTTATTTTATTTTTTCCATTTTTATTTCCCATTTTCATTTTATTTTTACCCCACTTATTTTTATTATTTTAAAAATATTCCCAACACAGACCCTTGATATTTTTGTCTTTATTATTTTATCATGCTTTGTTTCATGTCATTTGATTAATTTTTCATGGGCTTATGAGGTCTTGAACATAGTGGCTAATGAAGTCTATAATTGTCATGATATTGGATTGATTAGGGTTTCTTGAATCTTTTATGTTTCAATCCTACTAATGAATGATCAAGAGTTCATTCATGATACTTTAAATCATGGATAGGTTGCCTCTACATCAACCAACTTAGATCATTTGACATGTAGATAAAGCGTTGTTTATGTACATATTAACTTGTGGTTCCTTTTGTTGGTGTAAGCCCTAAAGGCCAATACTTTTGGTACTTGTATCGAATTATTTATTAATAATAAAAGGCTTTTTCTTTATTATGTTTGTCTAATAAAGTCCCTAGAATAGATAGTCCGTTTAATGTATCAAGTGTGACTTAATTATGAGATCACATTAAACATAAGGACAATATTCTTAAAGTATCCATAGTCGAGCTTTATTGTGAAGTGGGATAACATTAAAGCATTAAGACTATTATGTATATAGACTGATGATCACATCTCATGGATCATGGATAAGGAGTTATCAAGTCTTAAACATATGTATGAATATTAAGAGTAATATTTATACTGGATTGACCCGTGTTAGGGACCAATTAGTACTACTTTTCGTATAATTTTATTGGTCCCTTTTACCAATTTTTGATGTAATTACACACTTTTATTCTCACAATTTTTTATAAATACAATTAAGTTTAATTGATGTTGTTTTGAGTAGTTATTTCACGTATTTGTTAGTTTTGTAGAGTTTTTGGACAAGAGAGCTTCAGAGTGCATAAGCATAATTTGGAAGAAGTGTTAAATGCAATTTTGAGGCATAATTTGGAAGACTAACACTTGGGAGACTTATTACATGAAGCTTGCAAGGCAAGGAAGCTGAATTAGCTTCAGTTCGCGCCGCGACCAGGGATGGTGCCGCGAACCTTGCGAAACCAGCAAGCAATTTGTTGGGCCAAGTGTTCTGTTTTGAAGCCAGTTGTATTGTGACAATTTTGTATCTGTTTTAGAGTGCTTTTCAGTTTTAGATGAAAATGAACATTTTAGGAAAGGTTCAACTCTTTAAGAAAACAGAATGGAAAATAGAAATTCATTCATTTCTAGATACACATTTTGTAAGAGAAAAACAAAGTTTATTCTACCATTGCATTTTGCTGTCCAAAATGATGATGAGGAGCTAAACCCCATTTTGTCAAGATTGGAGGTAGTAGCTATTCCTATTTGTTTATGTATTTCATTTGACTCTTATATATGATAAAAGGTTATTGATGTATTGAATGATATTTTTGCCCTAAGTTGAATATTAGATTTGAGTAGTTGTTGAGAGAGATTATTTAAGTCTTGACATAAAATATATTTTCAAGTAGTGAATAAGTTGTAGAAATAGATTTATTCACTACTCTTCTTTTGTATCAACCATTAAAGATTGCTATATTGATAGTTAGGTGGAGAAATCGTCTAAAGATTAATATAGTGATTATCACAATATCATTTAGACATAAATGATATTTAGAGGATACTTGAACATCATCAATAATCTTAAGCCCATATAGTTGTCATAAGTAATCATAAGCAATTTGAATAGTGGACTCCAATCTTGCCAAGCCTTTTACATTTGATTAAAACTATTTTATTGTTTTAGTGACATTTTACTCAAAAGATACTTTTCAAACAAAACAACTTGGTTACATTTTGAACTTATAACAATTTGGATTATAGAACGGAGGTAATAACAACCAATCTCTGTGGATACGATATTAAAATATTTGCCGAAAATATACTTTTCAACAAATTGGCGCCGTTGTCGGGGATTGGTGTTCGATATTACAAGCATTGCAATAATTCATTGTTCTAAGTTTTTTACTTACTATCACTCTTGTGTTTCACTTGGTTTGTTAGTTTTGTAGATTCTAGTGCATGCGAGGAAAAACTATCGAGGAGCAATTTCAATTTGATCCCGAAATTGAAAGAACACTTCGAAAGCTCAATAGCAAAACACAAAGAAGAAGGAAACTAGCCGAAGAGAGGAACCGGAGAGAGGAAGTATCTACTTCTTCACTTGTTAAAATCGAAGAAGTGGTTGTAGAGACTTTTCAAGGAAACATGGCGGATGAAACTCCTACCGAAATGTCCACTAATAGTCCAAGAAGGAATGCTCAATTTGCTCGTGGTGGAAGGAATACGAAAATGAAGACCGGAATCCTCCAACTCCTTTATGCAAATCCATTCACCGGAATGGACCATGAAGATCCGTATACCCATCTCATCAAATTCTATGAGATTGCGGGTTCTACGGGAATAGACGAAACAGGTGAAGAAGCATTATTCAAGAGGATGTTCCCACACTCCTTAGTGGGAAAGGCAAAATAGTGGTACCTTGATCAAGCACCAAGAGTGATGAAGAATTGGAATTTGTTAGAAGAAAAGTTTCTAGAAAGATATTTTCCTCAATCCCGATTCATGGAAGCCAAAACGACTATTGCGGTATTCACTCAAGGAAGCAACGAGTCTCTAAATGAGGCTTGGGAAAGATTCAAGTCAATGTTGAGAAAATGCAAAGGCCGTGGTTTTGATGAGCTCACTCAAATCCATATTTTTCTAAATGGGCTCCAATCAACTCACAAGACACTTTTGGATGCTACCGCGGGTGGCTCTCTTATGTCAAAGAATGCGAAAGAAGCAAAAGTCATTATTGACCGGATGGCACTCAATGATCGTCAAAGTCAACATGACCGTAGTCCTTCACAACGGAAATCGGGAGTTCTTGAGTTAAATACCAATGATGTCATTCTTGCTCAAAACAAGCTACTTTCTCAACAAGTGGAATTGCTCACGCAACAAATGTCCAAGCTCCCACAACAAATGAAGGAAATGCAAGGATATCAAGTTAGACATCAAATATCATGTTGCGAATTATGTCAAGGAGATCATCCAACCGGTTTTTGTCCTCCATTAGAAGAAGTGAGTTATGTGAATAATCAAAATCAAGGATATCAAAGGCAACCTCCACCCAACAACAACTCATATCCAAGAAACAATCAAGGTTATCAACCATCAAGGTTCAACAACCAAAATTTTCAGCAACAAAGTCCTTATCAACAACCAAACTCTCAAGGAGGAAATTCAACGCTAGAAGACACTCTCCAACAATTCATACAAGCCTCCATGTCTAACCAAAAGAGTAATGAGGCAACTATCAAGAATTTGGAAAATCAAGTAGGTCAACTTGCGAAGCAATTGTCGGAACAACACGCGGGTTCCTCATTCTCCGCTAACACTCAAACCAATCCAAAGGAGCATTGTAAAGCAATTTTTACTAGAAGCGATAAAGAGTTGACAAGTGAAAAAGTGAGGAGATTACAGGAGAGAATGATGTGGATGTTGTACCTGAAAATGAGGATGTGGATTGCGAAAAGGAGAAAGTGGCAGAAACTATTCAGTTCGCGCCGCGAAAAGAGCAGAAACAAAAGGAGTTAGTAGAGCAGCAGGGCGAAGTGGAAAAGGAGAAAGAAGCAGAGCCGAGAAAGAAGAAAAAAAAGATACAAAGGAGTGAATGTCATTCCAGCTCAACATCTACCCTATCCGCACGCACCATCAAAGAAAGATAATGCTAGACACTATGCACGGTTTATGGATATATTCAAGCAACTTCAAATAAATATTCCATTTGCCGACGCATTAGAGCAAATGCCAAGGTATGCAAAGTTCATGAAGGATATTCTCACAAAGAAAAGGAGACATGTGGAAGACGAGACAATCTTGCTTGATGCACGTTGTAGTGCCATAATCCAAAAAACTCTCCCAAGGAAGGAATTCGATCCGGGCCGAGTCGTTTTACCGGTAAATATTGGAGGCACCTACATTGGAAATGGTTTGATCGACTTGGGATCTAGCATCAATTTAATCCCCTTGTCCATTTTTAAAAGATTGGGGAATGTTGAAATTAAATCTACAAGGATGACGTTACAACTAGCCGATAAGTCTACCACTTCACCATATGGAGTTGCTCAAGATATGCTAGTAAAGGTGGACAAATTCTTGTTTCCGGTAGATTTTGTGATAGTAAACATGGATGAGGATCGTGATGTTCCTCTAATTCTTGGAAGACCATTAATGAAAATAGCCCGAATGATGATTGACATTGATGATGGACTAATGAAAGTAAGGGTGCAAGATGAAGAGGTAACCTTCAATCTTTTTGAAGCCATGAAGCATCCTAATGACAAGCATGATTCTTTCCGAATCGATGCCACCAAGGAGGAAATAATAGAGGTCACAAACCAGGTTCATGTTTCTAATCCATCAGAGAGATCTCTTATCTGAGTCTACAATGTTTTGACCAAAAATAAAGAAAAAGAGATTGAAGCAATGTTGCATGAATTAGAGTCTTGTGGAGAGCTTGTTTATCATGAAGAGACAAATGAAGGCTTGGATGTGACAAAGAAAGTGGAAGAGCCAAAACTAGAGTCACACTTGAAGTATGTGTTCCTTGGTGATGATTGTACTAAACTGGTGATCATTAGCAATACCTTGTCCAAAAAAAGAGGAGCATCAATTGATACAAGTGCTGAAAAAGAAGGAAGTTGTCAAACTATTAAAGGCTGGGATGATTTGTCCTATCTCCGATAGTGAATGGGTGAGTCTGGTGCAAGTAGTTCCGAAAAAGGGTGGTATCGGATTTTATCGAAGGTTCATCAAGGACCTCTTAAAGATAACAAAGCCCTTGAGTAATTTGCTCAACAAAGCCATATCGTGAAGACCATTGAACCGTCGAGCTCATAACGACGTTAAACAAAGCGCTTGTTGGGAGGCAACCCAACGCTTGTTGGGAGGCAATCCAAGAAAAGGTCAGGTTGACCATGAGATAGTGGTCAACCTTCATCCTAAAAATCAAATGCTAATTATAATTTTAAGTCATAAAAATAAAATCAATAAAAAAAGTGTGTTAAAATGGACCATTTAGAATAAATAATTAAAATAAAATATTAATATTAAAAAAATACGAAAATAAAAATTATATAAAGTTAAATAAACGTTAAGAAAAGTGAAAAATATTTTTGGGTAATTTTATGGACGAAGAAAATATTTTAAATAAGAAAAAGTAATATGAAAATGAAAGGACTAATGGTGATGAACATGGTAAGCAAGCGTAGATATATCAAAACATGGCCACGGAAGAGATGATTACCTAATGGAAAATAGAAGTGGAATGGAATCTGATATGTGATGAAGCTTTGCCTCCTTGCCACGAAATTCCAATGCTCCTTTAGGGTTAGGGTTTCAGCTTCTTAAATGGGGCGGATTAGGTGTTCTCATAGGCTTTTTAATAAGTGATTTATCCATAAGAATAAAAGTGTGAAGTGAGGTGTAAAATGTTGTTATTTTGGGCCAAACTTAAGTGAATGGATGTCATATGCATGGCCAAAAGAGGTAAAAAACGTGACTGGTTTGTGCAACATATTTAGAAAATCTGATTGGGCCAGCCAGGTCCAAAATCTACCTAGAAAATCAAGTCATGGTGCCCACTTTAAATGAATGTATCTCTCAAACCATGGATCCAAATGAGATGATTCCAAAAGGATGTGAAAGAGGACATGGCAAGGTACAACTGTTGTGAAGAAAGTATTTTAAATAATGCCTTGAAGTGCAAGAAAACTGGCCAAGAAGTCTTGACAAATTTTGAAGATTTTGGACTTAGAAATTTTTCTAAGTGTCCTAAAAAAATGTCTCACTTTGACTAAGCATAACTTTCTCAATTCTAATCCAAATGGAGCAAACTTTATATCTACAGAAAGCTTGGAACAATAGGAACAACGTTAATGTTGGAGAAATGTTCAAATGGAGCTTTTATCTTGATGCAAAATGAGCTTAAAGTGAGTGCAACGATCATGAAAACTTGCCCTAAATGGAAAGTTAACCATTTCCAAATTAAGTAACTTTTCCAATTCCTGATTAAATGATGAATCCATGATCCAACCTTGATCAAATTTCACATGTAGGATCCCCTAGGCATGGAATTTGAGATTCCACTCTCAAAATGTCAGGAGTTGACTTTTCTGGCCCCCACAGTTGACTTTTCCCAAACTGTCTGATTCCCGATTCCATTGATCAATTGAAGCACTTCTAGCTCAAATAAAGAGCTGATTTTTTGTATGTAGACCCTTGCGGACATATGGAGGGCCATGGAAAAGAGTTTCACCCAAAGAATCAGAAATAAACTGATTTTATACCAAACCCTAGTTTTAGGGCAAAATGATCAGGAACTTATTGCACTGATTGCCAATGGATCTTTCCGAAATAATTGTGAATCTTCCTAGGCCAAGATGCCTCTCTAATCATGACATGGATGAGCTCCTCTACTTCCAACCAAACATTGCCTGTTGCAGGTAGCCATGAAACCCTAATTTCTGATTAAATCCAGATGAACACTCTGATAACTTTAAATCCTTCACTGATGAACTTAGGACCATAATAAGATACCTGGACCCCCTTGAGACCCTTGAGACTTCTGTACTTAGAGAATGAAGTCGAATTCTCAATCTTGCTTTGTGTGGGCTCCTTCTGTTAAGGAGTGATCGATCAAAACCTGATCTCCATGTCACTAATGTAGTATGCAATGAGTATGACCTAATATGATGCTAATGAAGTGTAAAACATAATCTCATGCTTCCAGGAAAAATGAAGGGTAAATTTTGGGGTATTACAGCTGCCCCTATTCAATCAACTGGAAACCCGAAAGGAAGATAGCATCGGCTTTCGAACTTTCGAGGTATCAAGTGATTAAATACGATAAAAGCCCGAAAATTTACACTGAAGTGAACTCTCAGAATCGACCAAGAGGTGGTCTTGAAAAAGAATCCGTCTGGTACGGTAAGAGTCGGTCTGAACACCGAAACAAGGAATGTTAGCCTGAATACCAAAATAAATGGTAACACAGAAATAACCATGGCCTGAATGCCGCTCATCAATCTAAATACTGGAAATGACTTCGATCTGAGCATCAGACGATACTTGATTATCAAACATCGGTCTGAACACCGGGAAACTGGCCTGAATGCCACTTCGGTTTGAATACCGGAAAACTGGCCTGAATGCCACAAGTTGCATCGACCTGAATGTCAGAAACTTCTTCGATCTGAATATCCGAAGATATTAGATTATCAAACATCGGACTGAACACCGGGAAATTGGCCTGAATGCCACAAGTTACATCGACCTGAACGTCGGAAACTTCTTCGATCTGAACATCGGAAAACTGGCCTGGATGCCACTTCGGTCTGAATACCGGAAAACTGGCTTGAATGCCACAAGTTGCGTCGACCTGAACGTCGGAAACTTCTTCGATCTGAACATCAGAAAATTGGCCTGAATGTCACTTTGGTCTGAATACCGGAAACTTTCATGCCTGTCAGCATCGGCAGAAATAGGGAAAATGATAATTGAGGCGGCGCGTGGGCCAATGACCCCTGCTGGGAATAATAAAGATAAGTCATGAACAATCTTCAGTCTGAGTACTGGAAACAACTTTTGGCTTATCACTTGGGATACCGAGAATGCCTTATGCTTTACATGCGTATGTTTGAATTTTTCAATGGCGTAATGCTCCATGAAAATGGAAATGCTACGCAATTTGGGAGGATGCAATGCAATATAATTCTACATGCAGGGATGCAAAATGCTTGATTAGAGAGAACGCCAAGCTGAGGCAAGGAATTCTGCTGGGGAAATAATCACCATCTTTTGGACCCTGGCAAGGCTGTTGGAGATGCACAACACAAAGAACTCTGTGGGGAAATGACCCGCCACACGGTGTTCTGGCAAATAACAAAATACCGAGGCTCTGACTGGGGAGAGAATGGCACTGAAAACTTGCTGCTGAGGAAAGCGACAGTGGTTCTGGCAACCATAATTTGCGAGAGAGACGACTCAGCAGGGGAAGCAAACACCGATACAGTACCGAGATTCTGCTTCAAGGAAAGAGACCATGGGTCTAGCGTCAAGATCATCGATCTGGCATCGAACTCTGAGGAGCAGCCGCTTCTGCTGGGAAGATACAGTCTGACACTGTCAACTCCGCTGGTAATATACAGTCTGACACTGTCGACTCTACTGGTGAATGTATAATCTGAAACAAATGCTTGGGGAAGTACAACAGTGAGAGCCTGCCGGGGATTGAAAAATCCAACGCTCGGACCAGCTTTGCAGGGATAAGATACCAAATTCCAACTATTGAGGAAAAACATCCGCGATCATTTGATGGGGACCTTAAGGAAATGTGTCGCATCCGCGAAAAACAACCGGCGGGACTCAAACAAAAACACAACACAGAGCCACCACTGCGCGTTATTTATCCCAAGATAGGGAAAGGAAACGCTCAGAGAAACCTGGAAAGGAAATGGTCTCGCGACCAAAGAGAAAGGGTAAGGGAGTCGGTTACGCGAGGGGAAGGTATTAGCACCCCTCACGTCCGTCGTACTCGACGGGATCCACGTTCTAAAATAAAGAAAAGGTTGCTAAACATCACACACACACACACAGGGAACGCAGGTGGGGTTAGGAGAAGGGAGCTCGATAGGACGTCGCATCCTATGCCTACATATCTTGTCTGGAACAAGAATCAGAGCCACTGTAGTTCGGCTTACGCACGCCAAACAACACAAAACACACAAACAGATGGCAAACATGGAGCCCAACAGCCAATCATTGGACTTACGTCAGCATCCGAACCAAAACACACTCAAAAGGGCAAACGTGGAGCCCGACAGCCAATCACTGGACTTACGTCAGCATCCGAACCAAACAAGCACAAACAAACGACAATCATGCTAAGGAGTCGGGGACTCGAGCCTAGCACTTGTCAAACAACACACACAAAAAGAAAAAAAGTGCCCGGAGAGGTCTCGCACGACCTCCTGCCTACATACCTCGTCTGGAACGAGGATCAGGGCGATGTAGTTCCCCCTCCAGGGAAAGAAAAGCTAGCCAGAAACCGAGGGAAGACACACTACCAGGGAGCTGGACTCGAGCCTAGTGTTGTCATGCATCGTTACCCTATGTTCAGGTTTCTACCTACTTGCACAACTGCAAGCTAATCCTATCCAGGAAGAAAGCGAGCATACAAGCATACAGGCATCAACAGATCAAAACAAACATTTCAAGCAAGTATTCACATAGCACACACTATAACCAATCAAGTGAGGCTCAAACAATGGGTTTGACTGCCGAAGCAAGTCATCTGTACATGGGCAGTATTCGCTCTTAACCTTGCCATTACGGGGCTAAGGTGAAGCAGATGAAAGGTGAGTGAAGATTAGACTTCACAGCTCTTATCCCTAACCAGGGAGAGCTTCAGACAAAGGAGCGTGGGTCCAGAATGGAGGGACCCTTCTACGCTCAAAGACTCTGACTCGATTGTGCAACAGCACGGGATCTTGGGTTTGTGTCCCAATGCATCAACACACAGCCGTGTGAGCAGAGGGACGACTCACAGAATAGTGGGGGATAGATTGCATATCCCTTGGCTTCCACCAATTGCCTCATAGAGGTCTTTACCTGCTTGGCACAAATGTAAACAACCACAAACATCGCCTCTTAAGGAGGACTTCAGACAGTTGCCTGGCCAAGTAACAGGACAGGTCTTCCAGACTACATGAAGAGTAGAAGTCCTACCTCAAGTGGTTTAAAAACCAAGCAGCAGCAAGCTAGTTCTCAAGGAACTGTAAGCGACTAAATGTACCTGAAATCAATCAAGTATCATCAGTACTCAGACAAACAATAATAAACAGCAAATGTTAATCAGTCAGACTATACAGATTAAGCACACAAGTGCAAGCTATAAGCTCAAGCTCAAGCTTCACAACCTACAAAACAAAGTCATGTTAGTGGACAACATCAAACAAATTCAATTTAATTGACTTGAAGCATTCTCCTTGAGCATTATGCATTTCATCCTGAAAAGTCAAGCCAAATGTGAGAAACTGGACCACTAGGCCAAGCCTAGGGTCCAAAAGGGAGAAAAAAATTCTAAACAGCAAGCAATTCTCAACCAAAATCAAATTAACACAAATCAAAAGCAAATTCAATTGGTCCCATGCTCATATCATTCACCCTATTCATTTCATGACCAAAACAAGTCAAACTAGGTCAAATGGAACACCCAATATCCAAACAGCATAACTTCAATCAAAAGCATACCAAAACAATTCCAAAAATCCTCAAATAATTCACACCTAAACAGGACATATTCAAGGAGTAGCATGTCAATTTTCAGCTCAATTGGACAAAAGGAACTAAGGCAATGAAAATTAAGAAATCCAGACAAGATTATGTAAGCCAATTCATAGCATCAACACATGCATTCACTTCAAAAATTCATAAATCAATGAAAACAATTAAGAAATGAATGGGACCAAAACAGTAATGTCCTACAATGTGTCTATAACCAGCATACCAAATTTCACATCCATCTAAAACCATATGAGAATTTCACACAAGATATACAAACATGTGTCACATAAGCTTGCACAATGAACCAACAGAGATGAAAAATATCAATCAAATTGAAAATGCCACATAAAAATCCAGAAAAATTCACATAACATCTCAATACATCAATAATCATCCATGTAAAGTTTCAATCCATTTCAACAATCATAGGTCAGGCAAAAATATTCATGAAGTTGACCTAGCTAGGTGTGACACAAATTGTCACACCTAGATTCATAAAATCATATCTCAAACATCAGGCATCCAAAAATCACAAACTTTATTTGTAAATCACCATCAACATGTCCAGAATGAGCACAAAAAATTTCAATCATTTCTTTAAATGTATGAGCATTTCTCAATGAAAATGGAAAAACATGTAAAAATTACACACAAGTCAAAGATCCATAGTCCAAGTCAACATTTCACCATGCACAACTTATGAAACCATGCCTATAAAAAACTAGAGGGAATTTGGGATCTATCAAAAAAAGTCTCACTATTTTTGGACTAATAATTAATTTTTTATGATTTTTACAAGTTTTGTTAATTTTATTGAATAATTATTGAATGAATTAAAATGAATTATTAAGTCCAATGGCAGTCTTGTAAATCCCACGTTCCAGACCAAAACGGTACCGTCTCATTAATGTGTTGGCGTGATGTGAGTGGTCAGTATTTGGCGCTAAACACAGGATTCAAACAGAAACGCATGGCAACGGATCAAACACCAAATTTTTTCCAGAAATCGTGTTCATCTTCATCGCGTTTTTTCCAGAAATTCATCCAACTCAAGAACATCAAAGTTCAACTAAAATCTACAAACGAGTAACCGTTGGAAAGGTCTAATCGTCAGGAGCACGAATATATAACCTAATCAACCTAAATCTAACTGTATAAACCGGATCGATCCAATTAGGTTTTCACATTCAAACTAAAATTCAAGATATCTCGTCCTACAATCAACCATTCCAAAATCTAAAAGTATCATGATCATCTACATTAAGCAATCTACAAAACGCATATGAACATGTAAAGAATGAAGAGATTCGAATCTGAGGTACCTTGCAACGGCAGTGTTGGATCTTGAGTTCTTGATGCGCAATTCCTTGAAACAGGTGGAGCTTGATGATAGAGAAGGTGAATGTAGTGCTTAGCTTGGCTCGAATTTGCTCCTAGTGCAAGAAATCCTCAAATCACCATGGATGCATCAAGAATGGACAGTGGAGAATTTGATGTTCTTTGGTGATGAATTGCCAAAACAGATCAAGAAGAAGATGATTGGAGATGGCAGCAATAAGAATCACACGATTTGGTGAAGAATTGGAAGAGATTTGTGGAATTTTGCTCTTGTGTGTTCTTGAGCTTTTGGAGAATTTGGAGGGAAAAGTTTGTTGAGATTCTTGTGAAATGTGATTATCATCAAAAGTTGGTTATGATTAAGATTAAATACTTCCAACTAATCAAGCTCTAATCATCCAATTAACCAAATGCAATGTGATTAGCAAAATGCAATTTTCTTAAGCAAGGGCAAAATAGTCTTTTCACCATGGGGCCCATGACAGCTGTATGACAGCTCACACATTCTCTAAATATCAGTTATGATGTGTTGCAACTTGTCTCATGGCCATTGGTTGTGTAATTTTGATTTTCACCATGTCATGCTAAATGGTATAATTTTCAAATGCAATTCACAAGTGACTTGACCAAATAATGAACCTCAACATGTTATGACAGTTCAAACCATTTTCAAATTGCATTTGTGAGGTGTTGCAAAAATCCCCATTCCAAAATTCTCATTATTTCTCAAGTTGGACCATTTTGCCCCTGGATTTTTAACTGTACACTTGAAAATTGACTTTTTGCATTGACCATTTTTGATGAATTCCAATTATGCACCATGAAAGTACATGTCAAATGGAGTTTGCACATAAAAAGATCACTCAATTTGGACACTCCATGTGGAAGTTATGCCCCTTTGATTATGGGTCATTTTTGAAACTGAATGGACCATAGCTTGCCAACCATACATGGGAAATTCAAGTTCTTGGACTTTTTGGAAAGGTGAGACCAAGATCTACAACTTTCATGTTGAACAAAGTTTCATTTGAAGCTTCCTTGGACATGTAATTTTGAGGTCAAAAACTTTCCATTTTTGGAAACTTCAGGTACAAGTCACTTTCTATTTTTGGCAATTTCTTGTCTGACTTTATTTTCTCCATTCTTGAGCTTTGCAATGTCAAATAACACTTGTTCCAACATGAATGAAGTGTATCCAACTCAATCCCACCTCCAAATCCATAAAATCAAGCACAGTTGACCACAATTGACTTTTTCAACTGATAGATGAATTTAGCCATGCACTGATCAATCTGAGCCCCAATTCTCTGATGAAATGGCTCAAGGATGAAACCCTAACCTCAATAAGATCAATACAATCATGTGATCCCCATATCCATCATAGACCCCATCTCCTGATCATGCCCTGATTGGCCCAATGCAACTGATTAGGGTTGACCAGTGGTCAAAACCCTAATCTCAAGGAATATGCTTCAACACTTGATGATGACAAACCATGATGATGATGTATCACTTCAAACAAGATGAAGATCAATCTCCTTGAGAATCAAAACCCTAACTTGAATCACCACCCTCAGATGATTAATGATCCAATCCACTGAAACCCTAGCTTGCACATAACCTCTTCATCTCCTGATCAAGACTTGGGAGGATGATTTGCACAATGTAACCACATGATATGCAATATGCAATGCCTAATGACCTAAAAATGATATGCAATAATGCAAAGCTAGTCCCAAGAGAGGAGGGCAAATTTTGAGGTGTTACAGTTGCCCCTATTCAATCCACTATGAACCTGTCAATATGAATAGCCTCGGCTTTCAGATGATCAGGATGAAGAGTGATTGAATACCAAGAACAGACGAACAATTTGCACTCTGATGGGAAAATAATTAACAACGCCCGTCAGCATCGGCGAAGAATCAATCTTGCAAAAGAATCCGTCTGGTACGGAGAAAGTCGGCCTGATCACCGAAACAACAACGTCAACCTGGATACCAAAATAAATGGTAACGCAGGGATAACCATGGCCTGAACACCACATCCATTGGGGATTGTCATCTCTTTCTTTTTTATGCTTTTCTTGAACCCCGAAATTTTCTCTATTTCTTTCATTTTCTTGAACCCCAAATTTTTCTCTTGCGCAAATGATCCTCGGGCCTTTGCATTTGAACCCCACTCTCCTATTTGCCAAATAATGAACCCCATTCTCCAGTTTGAACCCCAGTCGCCTGACGATAACTCGCGATCGCCATTGTGAACCCTGTTCTCCAGAAAATGCCGCAACATCTCCTTTTCTCCGTTTGAACCCCATCTCCAGAAAATGACTCAACATTTCCTTTTCTCCATTTGAACCCCGATCTCCAACTTCTTGTAATAATTCCGCTGGCAACGCCGGAAATAACACCAACACCACTCTGAGGGCGACATGTCAGAGGGTATACCTTCACAAAGGAAGGTGGCATGTGTATCTCTTCCTTAGAAGACACCTATAACGACCTCCATTGGCCTCGGCCAGAGTCTAAGGTAACACATGAACAGAAGATAATCCTGCGGACCTCATCCTGGATATAATCTTCAACTCCAATCTCCATTTGAACCCCAGAAAATGCCTCAGCATATACTCTTCTCTGATTTTATTTCCATCCCTGTCCGACGGAAAAAACTCCTCCAGTATCGCACTACTGGGGAACATTGCTGATCTGACGTCGTGATGCTGAACTCCTCGGAGTACCATCTTCACCATCTGATGAAACCAAACCTTCAAGCGGTAACCACGGCTTGAATCGCGCTGATCGCGTAACCTTTCCATCTCTGCCCGACGGAAAAACTCCTCCAGTATCGCACTACTGGGGAAATACCTTCGATCAAATCATGAGGCCAAACTCCTCGGAGTAACACCTCTACTTCTGGTAAAACCACCTCTCAAACGGTAACCACGGCTTGAGACTAGCTTGTGCTTGCAATATGATGCATGATTGATTTTTTCTGCGTAATGCTCCATAATTATGGAAATGCTACGCGCTTTATTATTATTTTTTATGCAACATGCTATGCTATTTTTTTCATGATGAATGTATAAAGAGGTATCCCCCTCAGGGGACTCTTCTGGGGAGCACGAGACACTCTGCTGAGGAATTCGTCAATACTTCGATTCCACCCTGCTGGGGAACAAGCCCGGCTGCTGGGAATAAGGCAACCCTTGCTGGGGAAGAACCTCCTTTGCACCCAATCCGCTCGAGAAACTGCTGGGGATAAGCACCACCAACGCTCTGTGGGGATACAACAATCTTTGACTTGCCAGGGATATCAATCCCGACTCTGCTTCGGGAAACCCTCACAGATACCTGACGACTTTACTGGGGAAAAAGCAATCTCCAGGCCCATTGACTGGGGAAGCATCAATCTATCACCTGCTGGGGATAACCATCCTGACCCTGCTAGGGATGCGAATGCTACTCCGCTGGGGACAACCCATGCAATCCATAGATAGAATCAACTCGGCTGGGGATGCAAAATCCGTCTGCTACGGGAACTTGTCCAATCCACTGGTAGGATGAACACTGCTGGAGATATATTTCATTGAAACCCGCTCCACTCGGGGAATAGCAACCTTCAGGCCTGGCTGCTGAGGAAACACCGCTATAAACCTGCCGAGGATAATCATCCTGACTCGGCTAAGGGATCCATAGACCTTTGGATCTGCTGGGGAGCTAGTCCTCACAACTCTGCTTGGGGACCTAGCTGGGGGAAATGAGAAAAGTTGGTATAGAACACCCGTCGACTCGTCGAACCATGGTATCCACCTCCCAATCTCGTATCAGCTTTCCACTTTTGAGAATTCCCAGACTCGTCTGGACCTTTTCTGCTCCATCATCTTGTATTCCCAACCGCTCCGCGCTCGACGAAGATCGAACTCCTGGGATTTATACAGATTTTTCAATTTTCCGACTTTGAAGAGTCTTCTTGATTAATTTCAAAGGTCGTCGGACGTCTCGTCGTCTCTCCGTCCTTTCTTCATGCACTCGTCCTTGATCGGACTCTGCGGGGAATTACATACTTTCAAGTCTTCCGACTTTGAAGAGTCTTCTTGATTATCATCAAGGATCGTCGTACGTCTCAACGTCACCTCGTCGTTTTTCATTCATTCGTTCCTGAGCGACTCCCATGGGGATTTGTTTTGTCAAAGCTTCCACATCACAACCTGCAAGTGAGTGAAAATACCTACAGTTCCTGCAAAACAGACCGTTAGATAAAACCGTGCCCCAGGCGTGTCAAGATTTCAACACTTGGGTCACTCAACCTTCCAAATAAGATTTCAAGTTTCCAATCTTATAAACATGCATTGGAAGGAACCTGTATGTCTTAAAATGCAAGATTCTTTATCAAAATAATCGGATGTTTTTGCAATCAAAGCGGTAATGAAAAACAAAAACAAAATTATTTGACTGAATGTGCATTTTATTTATTGAAAAGTGTGGCTCAAACCGAGCAATACAAAGGAAGCAATTCCTGAAAAGAGGTAATTGCGCACAAAAGGAAAAATCTATCCTAATGGCAATGTGAAACCCGAGACCTCATCGAGTTCCAACTCGGTTACACCCCATATATCCTCAGACTCTCCGTGCTTTCTGCCTTCTGAAAAGACGTTTCTGATTGATCCCTACCGGGTATTATCCATGATGCTTTAACCAAAGCGCAAACGATCATGCGGGACGCAGTTGTTCGTTTCAATCCCTCTTTTGCCTAGACCGCCCTTTCGGGTTTTCAGTCCACCGGGATACCCTTTTTTGCCCAAGTCGCCTTTTCAGGTTTTCGACTTGCCGGGTGTACATTTTTTTTCATTTTATCCCTAATTTTTGCCCGAACCTTTCTTTCTGTTTTTGGTTCGCCGGGATGCCCATTTTTGCCTGGACTATTTTATTCTTTTCGTCCAGCGGGTCCTTTTATACGAAGTATTTTTTAACTGCGTCCGCATTCACAGGGGATGGAAAATCTTCGCCATCCATGGTCGTTAACAACAAGGCTCCGCCAGAGAAAACCTTCTTGACCACGAATGGACCTTCATAATTCGGCGTCCATTTGCCCCTTCGATCGTTTTGAGGAGGAAGGATCCTTTTCAGCACCATATCACCTACGTGATATACCCGAGGTCGTACCTTCTTATCAAAAGCATGCTTCATCCGTTGCTGATATAACTGCCCATGACAGATGGCTGCTAACCTCTTTTCTTCAATCAGGCTTAACTCTTCATACCGAGTCTTTACCCATTCCGCCTCTTGCAACTTTACGTCCATCAGGACTCTCAAAGAGGGAATCTGAACCTCAACCGGTAGCACCGCCTCCATCCCATACACCAATGAGAAAGGAGTTGCCCCAGTAGATGTGCGTACCGACGTTCGATACCCATGCAATGCAAACGGCAACATCTCATGCCAGTCTTTATAGGTTACCACCATTTTCTGCACAATCTTCTTTATGTTCTTGTTGGCTGCCTCAACCGCCCCATTCATCTTCGGACGATAGGGAGAAGAATTGTGATGCTCAATCTTGAATTCCCGGCATAGCTCTGCCATCATCTTATTATTCAAATTAGAACCATTATCAGTAATGATTCTCTCGGGAACCCCGTATCTGCAAATGATGTCTCTCTTGAGAAATCTGGCTACGACTTGCTTCGTCACATTCGTATAAGAGGCTGCTTCAACCCACTTGGTGAAGTAATCAATAGCCACTAATATGAATCTGTGCCCATTCGAAGCTGTAGGCTCAATCTTTCCGATCATATCAATGCCCCACATAGCAAACGGCCATGGAGACGACATTAAACTCAACGGATTTGGAGGCACGTGCACCTTATCAGCATAAATCTGGCATTTATGACACTTCCGCACGAAATTAAAACATTGGGCCTCCATTGTCATCCAGTAATAACCTGCTCTCAGCAACTTCTTTACCATTGCATTCCCACTGGCATGGGTACCGAACGATCCCTCATGAACCTCTTTCATCAACTGGCTTGCTTCTCTGTCATCAACACATCTGAGCAAGACCCAATCAAAATTCCGCTTGTACAAAACCCCATCCTTATTTAGGTAGAACACCATGGCTAACCTCCGCAGAGTCTTTCGATCCTTCTTAGATGCTCCCTCAGGATACTCTTGAGTCTCTAGATAGCGCTTGATATCGTAATACCACGGCTTCTCATCATCAAGTGCTGCATCAACAGCGAACACATAAGCCGGTCTATCCAGACGACCTACTTCAACACTGGGGAACTGATTCCACCTCTGCATCTTAATCAAGGCGGCCAGAGTAGCCAAAGCATCTGCCAAAGGATTCTCCTCTCTGGGCACATGATGCAACTTCACCTTGGTGAAAAACGTCAACAATCTCCTCGTATAATCTCGGTACGGCACTAAATGAGATTGATGCGTATACCATTTTCCGTTAACCTGATTTATCACCAGAGTTGAATCTCCATATATGACAAGGTTCTTGATCCTTAAATCAATCGCCTCTTCAATCCCCAATATGCAAGCTTCATATTCAGCCACGTTGTTGGTGCACTCAAATGTTAGCCGGGCAGCAAAAGGAATATGGGATCCTTTCGGCGTAACCAAAACAGCACCAACACCGCTTCCGTTCACGTTAACGGCCTCATCAAACATCAGAATCCATTCGGATTCAGGGTCAGGCCCCTCCTCCGGGATTGGTTCCTCGCAATCTTTCGATTTGAGAAACATGATGTCCTCATCAGGGAAATCAAACTTCATCGGGTGATAATCATCAATAGGTTGCTGAGCGAGGTAATTAGACAATACACTCCCCTTGATCGCTTTCTGAGAGGTATACTGAATATCATATTCCGTCAAAATCATTTGCCACCTCGCAACCCGTCCGGTTAATGCTGGCTTCTCAAAAATGTACTTGATTGGATCCATCTTGGAAATCAACAAAGTGGTATGAACCAGCATGTACTGCCTTAGCCGGCGAGCAGCCCAGACCAAAGCACAACAAGTTTTCTCGAGCAGTGAATATCTTGTTTCACAGTCGGTAAACTTTTTGCTAAGATAATATATGGCATGCTCTTTTCGACCAGACTCGTCATGCTGCCCCAATACACACCCCATAGACCCCTCGAGGACTGTCAGGTACAAAATTAACGGTCTTCCCTCCACAGGAGGCATCAGAATCGGAGGCTCCTGCAAATATTCTTTTATTTTTTCAAATGCCTCTTGGCAATCGTCATTCCACCTGACCGTTTGATCTTTTCTCAACAACTTGAATATCGGTTCGCACGTGGCTGTTAGATGAGATATGAACCGTGAAATGTAGTTCAATCTACCTAAGAAACCACGAACCTCCTTCTCCGTTCTCGGTTCAGGCATTTCTTTTATTGCTTTTACTTTTGCAGGATCAACCTCGATTCCTTTCTCACTCACAATGAACCCCAGCAATTTACCGGACCGCACTCCGAACGTGCACTTGTTCGGATTCAACCTCAGTCTGAACTGTCTCAGCCGGTCAAACAACTTGGCCAGATCTACCAAATGCCCCTCTTCTGTCTGGGACTTTGCTATCATGTCATCGACATAGCATTCAATTTCATGATGAATCATATCATGAAACAAAGTCACCATGGCTCTCTGATAAGTAGCCCCGGCGTTCTTGAGACCAAACGGCATCACCTTGTAACAAAAAGTGCCCCACGGCGTGATGAACGTTGTTTTCTCCATATCATCTGGCGACATTTTGATTTGATTATAGCCAGAAAAGCCATCCATGAAGGAAAACACCGAGAATTGAGCTGTATTATCTACCAACACATCAATGTGCGGTAATGGAAAATCATCCTTCGGACTAGCTCTGTTCAGATCTCGGTAGTCCACACACATTCTCACTTTACCATCTTTCTTCGGGACTGGCACAATGTTCGCAACCCATGGCGGATAATTAGTGACAGCAAGGAAACCAGCATCCCACTGCTTCTGCACTTCCTCTTTAATCTTCATTGCCATGTCAGGTCGAGTTCTGCGCAACTTCTGCTTCACTGGAGGACAATCTGCTCTCAACGGTAGCTTGTGCACAACGATACCGGTATCCAACCCTGGCATATCTTGATACGACCAGGCAAAGATGTCGACATACTCTTTCAACAACACTACCAATCTACTCTTGACACTTTCCTCCAAAGCAGCCCCGATTTTCACCTCTTTCTTAACCTCGTCGGTACCCAGATTCACCACCTCAATCTGTTCTTCATGCGGCTGAATCACCTTCTCCTCTTGTTTTAACAACCTGGCTAATTCCCCTGGCAGTTCACAATCTTCTTCGTCTTCTTCTTCAGCAAGATAGATTGGATTGTCGAAGTCATACAAGGGTGTAACAGGATTGTTATCAATGAGATCCGGAGAAGAATCGCATCTGCATGAATGTTGATTCATGCATTGCTTTAGAACCGGTGTGACAAATAAAAAAGAAAAATGAAAACATTGCCATTTTTATTTTGTTTTTATTTTTAAACTGCAAAAATAAATGAAAAACAGGGAACACCGCTTTTAATTGAAAAACATCCATTTATTAATGATGCAAATTTGCAAATTTAAACATGAGGTGGCCCTTACAATGGACCATTACGTGTCGGGCAACACGTATGGCTTTCATGCATATAAGATGAAAACAAGAAAAATATTACTCTTCCAGCAGAGTGACCCGGATGATCTTTTCAGCCTTCCAGTTCTGGATTCCCATCCCTGGTGCACACGGCTTTATCCATTGGTCCATGTCACAGTCGCTATCAGCATCTTCACCCATCATGCAAACGTGATCCGGATCCAGCATTCCGGCACTAGTGAAGGTTACTGACGTACGACGTCCTCCGCCTTGCCCTGAGCCTCGGCCAGGCTGATACCCAACTCCGAATCGGTCCTTCTTTGCAGGGACCTCCATCATTCTGCCCCAACCAGGAGCCTCTCCACTCTTAACCACCTCAGCAGCCTGCTTGTATGAAGCAATGGACGACTTCTCCTCCTCCTTGGCAAACAGAGCATTCTCTACCTTGATAGTTTCAAATGCCTGACTGGGTGTCTCCCAGATCTCACCATCCATCTCAACATATTTGAATGAGGACAGGTGGCTGACAAAGATGTCCTCTTCTCCGCAGACTGTGACAACCTGTCCTTCCCAGATATATTTCAGCTTTTGGTGCAAAGTCGAGGTCACCGCCCCAGCAGCATGAATCCACGGCCTACCCAACAAGCAACTGTATGCAGGCTGAATATCCATGACGTAGAAAGTCGACTTAAACACCTCCGGGCCTATCTTCACTGGCAGCTCGACCTCCCCAAACACGGCCCGCTTTGACCCATCAAATGCCCTTACAATCAAATCCGTCGGGGTCAGAATCAGCCCATCACAGTTCAGCTTTGCCAGAGCCTTCTTTGGCAACACATTTAATGAGGAGCCGGTATCAACCAGCACATGCGAAAGCACGGCCCCTTTGCATTCCATTGCAATGTGTAGAGCCCGGTTATGATTTCTCCCATCCACAGTCAGGTCCATGTCCGTAAAGCCCAGCCCATGACTGGCATGCACATTAGACACGACCGTCTCCAGCTGATTAATAGTGATTTCCTGAGGAACATAAGCCTTCTTCAGAATTTTCAACAAAGCTTCCCTATGCCCCTCAGAGCTCAACAGCAATGATAGAATCGAGATTTTGGACGGAGTCTGCTGCAAGTGATCCACCAACTTGTACTCTGACTTTTTGATGATTCTCAGAAATTCTTCAGCATCATCATCAAGTTTGTTTTCCGACCCTGCAGACGCCGGTGTCACCACAGGAGTATTTCCATCCACCACAGTCTTTCCTTTCGCCCTGGCTAAAGCCTCGGCCTTTTCTTTTTTCTCTTTTTCTCCTTCACCTCCCCTTAGGGCATCTGGAGCAAATAGTCTTCCACTGCGAGTGAAACCGCTGGTACCGGCATTATCCACCTTTGAAATAGTGGTTTCACTTGCAGTCTGGTCTTCCACCTTCTCCCCATTACAGTACACTTCCCCACCATAATGCCACGGCACGGCATCATCTTTGTCGTATGGAATCGGTCCAGGTACCGTGATAGTAACTGGAGCCGCTTCAGCTAGATCCGACAAATCCACCGGGTCAAAGTATATAGTTATGGTGGAGATCTCCTCTTTTTCTTTACCACCCTTCTTCTCAATCACAACATCCCCATTGTCCATCAGACCCTGGACCGTCTTTCTCAGCAACATGCATCCCTCGGGAGCAACAGTGCACTCGGCACAACCAGAATCACAACCCAGGTAAACACCATTCTTCAACAACTGCCTCTTAACCTCGGCCAAAGGAGTCTTCAACTGATCAATAGACAACAATCCAACTCGACCCTCCTCGGAGATTGCATTCACCCCCCTTTGACCATGCGCGGGCATGGGATTAGCATTGACGTTGGGAGATGGCGCGAAATTGATTGCCTTTGAATCCACCAGGTCCTGAACTGTGTGCTTAAAAGCTTTACAGTTCTCAATGTTGTGTCCGGGCGCACCGGAGTGGAATTCACATTTGGCGTTTTCATCATAACTGGCTGGCCTTTGATCAGGTCTCAAAGGTGCCAGAGTCCTTGTTTGTACTAGCCCCAAATCCTGCAACTTTTTAAACAGGAAAGCATAGGTCACTGGAGGTCTGTCAAATTGCCTGTCCACAGCTCTCCCCCTGACTTGGTACCCAGCCCTCTGCGGCCTCTGCTGGAAGGGTTGCCTTTGCTGTTGTTGCTGCTGCTGCGGTTGTTGTTGTTCAGCAGGAATGGTTACCGCAGCGGTGTGTTGAAAGTAACGATCCCTACTGGGCCCTCGTTGAGCATACACAGCACTTGTGTCACCCTCCTTCTTCCTCTGACCCCCATTACTACCGAATGGCTTCTTTGACCCCGAAGAAGAAGAAGACGCAATACCCTGGATTTTCCCCAATTTCAGCCAACTTTCTATCCGTTCCCCAGCCACCACAATATCAGAAAAGTTGGTCACCGGACAACCAACCATCCTCTCAGCAAACGCCCCCTGCAGGGTCCCCATAAACAGATCCGACATCTCTCGGTCAACCAGAGGAGGTTGCACTCTGGCCGCCAACTCTCTCCACCGCTGAGCATACTCTTTAAACCCTTCATTGTTCTTCTGAGACATACCCTGCAGCTGGGTACGGCTCGGAGCCATGTCAACATTAAACTGATATTGCTTGAAGAAAGCATCCCCAAGATCCTGCCAATTCTTAATGTCCGAGGATTTCAACTTGGTATACCATTCCAGGGAACCTCCGGACAGGCTGTCCTGGAAAAAGTACATCCACAGTTTCTGATCCATTGTATATGCAGAAATTTTGCGGACAAAGGCCTGAAGATGCGTCTCCGGGCAAGAACTCCCATTATATCGGTCAAAAGTGGGCGCTTTAAACTTCTGCGGGATCACAATCCCCTCCACAAGCCCCATATTCGACATGTTCACCACCCTAGGAGTGGCATAACTTTCCAATACCTTGATCTTCTCAGCCAGCAGCTGAATCTCCTTGTTTTGAGGCTGAACATTGTACTGACCCAAAGGCTCGTTGTGCATCGAGAACTGATCAGCCTCTCTGTCTTCCTCCCTATCCTCATCGAAGCCATAGAATGGAGGCACAAAATTATCCTTCAGATTCTGCCCCGGTTGGCCACCAACACCAGTATTATTCACCACACCAATAATTGTCCTCTTTCCGCCATCTCTAGACCCCAGCCCCTGGTTGGAGACTCCATCCAGGTTAACCCCGCTGTTTGCTGCAGAAGCCCGCTCGAGCTTTTCAACTTTGTCTGCTAGAGCCTTCTGACCAACTGCAAAGCCTTGCATGATGTTGATCAGCTCAGTCATTTTGTCCTTCAGCTCGAGGATGTTTGTATTGGGAAGATCCATGAGTCTAGGAGTATTGCGTCTGGTGTAATATCTGTGAGGTCGGGTTGAGTGCAAAGGTACAGTTCTACGAGCACGAGCAATGATTCCTCAAACAATCAAGCACGTTAGAAACAGATACCTGCAAAACAAAACACAAGTTATTATGATTATGCATGAATGCAGTGTCTATCCATATGAGGAACACTTTGTCTCTCGATCCTGGCATCATCGAGGCAAATAATAATCCGGCATCAACATTTTGATAATCAGCATTTGATTTCATCGTGCAGATCGGAGATATGCGATTCAGCATGATACCCCCCCAACCATGTGTGTGCTTGTGTGAGTGCATACGGTAAAGCAAATAAAGCTTGAAGATCAATCACTGAATGAAAAATCACCATCACATAGCAAAATGCACAATAAGTGCCATAGTCATACATCAAACCAGATAGAATTCAAATACAATCCTCCAGAATTAGGAAAGAAATACAAGCAAGTAGATTCCGTCAACAAGCCTGACGGTAATCCACAACAAATGAAAGATCTACCCGGATGAGGGTCCCACAGATGGCCCTATCTCAGCTTCCATCCTTACGAACTCTGCAGCGAACCTGAGCTCAGTGTTCTCCTGCTGCAGTCTCCCCACTTCCTTCTGATGAATCTTCATCTGCCTGAAGTAGTGATCTCTCTCAGCAATGTAATGATCCCTCTCGGCAATGATCTTCAGACTCTCTGACTCCTTAACCTTCAGCTTTGCCTCGCACTCAGTAATGATCCTCAGATTCTCTGACTCCTTAACTTTCAGTTTTGCCTCCCACTCATCAATGAGGACTCGGACTCGGTCATCCCTCTGATCTCTCACCAAGATTTGCCTTCTCTTCTCATCTTCAATGACTTTTGAAGCTCTAGCCAATCTCTCTTTGGTGACGTCATGCTCCTTCGCTGAAGATGCCAGGGCCTGACTGACCTTCCCATAGTAAGCAGTATCCATCTCAAAGTGCTTTGCTTCCAGGGCATGTCGCTTGTCTTGATCTTCCATCTTCACTCTGAGCTCCTGATTAACCCTCTGAACCCGAGCAACACTCACCTCCAATTCCGTCTTCTCTGCAAGCAACTGATCTCTCTCCCGCTTCATCTCCAAGAACTCATCCATACTAATAGTAGAAGGAGTCTCTTCAATCAACGGATACCAAGGATCAACCATAGAAAACGGTAGACAAGTAAGCTCCACTCTCTTGCTGAGCCAGTCCTCGAACGGAGGAAAAGATCTATTATTAGCTCTACCCCAGGAAACCTTGCCTTTCCTTTGAATGCTGCGCCACGCCTCAGCTACCTGCTTCACCTTGGCCTGATTGCCCTCAACTGGGAAGTACACAGATTCCTGAACCTCACTCTTGTACGGAGGAAGCTCCATAGCAAATCCCATCTGCCTCTTAAGAAGTGTCGGGTTATAGTTAATGCAACCCTGAACTCCTATAAGCGGTACATTGGGAAAACCCCTGCAGCTGCAGATAAAATCTTGTCCAACCCCACTATTGTGAGTCCAATCTATGTCCTTGGCCCTCAAACCCATCAGTTTGGTCGCCCAATTAACATTCTGGCCCAGAAGAACAAAAGCACCCTTGGAAGGCAAGTAACCCATAAACCACTTGAATAGTAACTGTGCACAGCATCGAATCAACCCCCCACGCCTCTTCTCATTCTGGTTGTGAACCGAATAATAGACATCTCCAATCAAGGTGGGAATAGGATTTCCTCGAACAAACAAGCGAATGGCGTTAATATCCACAAAGTTCTTCTGGTTAGGAAACAGAATGATCCCATAAATGCCCGCAGCAACCAAAGCACAGACAGCTTCCCAATTACCCAACTCCGCCTGCTCCTTAGCCTTAGCCTCCAGGAAACTCAGATGAAAACCAGGCAACTTCCCCTTCTCTTTCAGATTACCCTTCACCATCTCCAGACTCAAATAAAGAGCACGGGCAATCCCTCCAATATCAGGCTCTTCCTTAGTAGCATAGGAAGGAACCTGATCCCTGATCTGAATACCCAAAATATCCGCATAATCCTCCATCAACGGCCCGAGTAAATAATCTGGGAAGATAAAACACCTCAGCTCAGAATCATAAAACTGGAGAAGAGTATGAATGGCGCTCCTGTCTCTGTCAGTGAGTCTGAAAACTATCTTCAGAATCCCCCCATACGTCTCACGAAACAACCCCACATGGTCGGGTGCAATCAAAGCTATCATGTCCTTCAGCACACTGATCTCTGGGTCGAAGAAACTGTATGCAACATCATCCTTCAAGCCGGGTCTTCTCATATCTGGGCAAAAAGTCTCTCAACCAGGATCTCGATCAAAAGGGTCCCTGCATATGGGTAAACATGTGTTAGATGCAATTAATGCAAGATGTAATGATGCTGATGAGTGAATGCAATGCGTTGCCATCCTCCGAGCCATCTGATCATCTGCACTGAAACCGGTCTCTGAACTGATCATAACCATCTAAGGGAACAAGTAACCACCAATCCATCTCAAGGGTTCCGAAATAAACGGAAGACAGATACATCATCATCATCATCATCAGACAATCTCTGAGCAGATACCCATAACCATCTGAATCGGCCCGGGGAATCCTGAAATAAACGGATCCCCACTGATAAGTAACTTGGACAGCACTCCGGCGTCTCGGCAATAAATGGCCATAAATCCGACTTATAAATAGAACTCTGATCCACGGAACAAAAAGTCACCATCTGAGTCACCATCTGAACATGCATCTGAAAGAATCACCCTCCCCTCACAGGTAAATTCTAATCAGGTCACCCTAAGGCGGATAATAGTCTCGACAATCGGGCAGAGATACTCAATGGGTTTGCCCTTTCGGGTGTGCCATTGTAGCTCTCCTGAGATCGTCTAAACCAAAGATCCGGGAAATGATCGGTCACCAGAGTCAACAGTTCAGATGAAGTAACTCAACCAAAGTGGAATACCCACAGAGGCGAGCACTATCAAATGAACCTCGTCCGGCTTGTGGTACATCATGCTGCCAGGCACATATTGACTTAACATGAAAGAGGCAACATGAGACCACACTAATCCTAGGTGTATACTCGGGCCTGGGTTTTAGCCCTACTCAGAACACCCACCCCAAAACAGAGGAACCACCTGCACAGAGGACGGCAACAACATGATAGTATGATGCATGCAAATATTAATGCAAATATGTACACTGTTAGAATAATAAATGCAATAAATAACACAACACAAGCAACCTAAACTATCCTAAAACGCTAGGAAGGACTCGCTTAGGGAAGATGGACCAGCACAGGTCGACATCTTGTAATCCCCAGCAGAGTCGCCAGCTGTCGCATCCGCGAAAAACAACCGGCGGGACTCAAACAAAAACACAACACAGAGCCACCACTGCGCGTTATTTATCCCAAGATAGGGAAAGGAAACGCTCAGAGAAACCTGGAAAGGAAATGGTCTCGCGACCAAAGAGAAAGGGTAAGGGAGTCGGTTACACGAGGGGAAGGTATTAGCACCCCTCACGTCCGTCGTACTCGACGGGATCCACGTTCTAAAATAAAGAAAAGGTTGCTAAACATCACACACACACACAGGGAACGCAGGTGGGGTTAGGAGAAGGGAGCTCGATAGGACGTCGCATCCTATGCCTACATATCTTGTCTGGAACAAGAATCAGAGCCACTGTAGTTCGGCTTACGCACGCCAAACAACACAAAACACACAAACAGATGGAAAACATGGAGCCCAACAGCCAATCATTGGACTTACGTCAGCATCCAAACCAAAACACACTCAAAAGGGCAAACGTGGAGCCCGACAGCCAATCACTGGACTTACGTCAGCATCCGAACCAAACAAGCACAAACAAACGACAATCATGCTAAGGAGTCGGGGACTCGAGCCTAGCACTTGTCAAACAACACACACAAAAAGAAAAAAAGTGCCCAGAGAGGTCTCGCACGACCTCCTGCCTACATACCTCGTCTGGAACGAGGATCAGGGCGATGTAGTTCCCCCTCCAGGGAAAGAAAAGCTAGCCAGAAACCGAGGGAAGACACACTACCAGGGAGCTGGACTCGAGCCTAGTGTTGTCATGCATTGTTACCCTATGTTCAGGTTTCTACCTACTTGCACAACTGCAAGCTAATCCTATCCAGGAAGAAAGCAAGCATACAAGCATACAGGCATCAACAGATCAAAACAAACATTTCAAGCAAGTATTCACATAGCACACACTATAACCAATCAAGTGAGGCTCAAACAATGGGTTTGACTGCCGAAGCAAGTCATCTGTACATGGGCAGTATTCGCTCTTAACCTTGCCATTACGGGGCTAAGGTGAAGCAGATGAAAGGTGAGTGAAGATTAGACTTCACAGCTCTTATCCCTAACCAGGGAGAGCTTCAGACAAAGGAGCGTGGGTCCAGAATGGAGGGACCCTTCTACGCTCAAAGACTCTGACTCGATTGTGCAACAGCACGGGATCTTGGGTTTGTGTCCCAATGCATCAACACACAGCCGTGTGAGCAGAGGGACGACTCACAGAATAGTGGGGGATAAATTGCATATCCCTTGGCTTCCACCAATTGCCTCATAGAGGTCTTTACCTGCTTGGCACAAATGTAAACAACCACAAACATCGCCTCTTAAGGAGGACTTCAGACAGTTGCCTGGCCAAGTAACAGGCCAGGTCTTCCAGACTACATGAAGAGTAGAAGTCCTACCTCAAGTGGTTTAAAAACCAAGCAGCAGCAAGCTAGTTCTCAAGGAACTGTAAGCGACTAAATGTACCTGAAATCAATCAAGTATCATCAGTACTCAGACAAACAATAATAAACAGCAAATGTTAATCAGTCAGACTATACAGATTAAGCACACAAGTGCAAGCTATAAGCTCAAGCTCAAGCTTCACAACCTACAAAACAAAGTCATGTTAGTGGACAACATCAAACAAATTCAATTTAATTGACTTGAAGCATTCTCCTTGAGCATTATGCATTTCATCCTGAAAAGTCAAGCCAAATGTGAGAAACTGGACCACTAGGCCAAGCCTAGGGTCCAAAAGGGAGAAAAAAATTCTAAACAGCAAGAAATTCTCAACCAAAATCAAATTAACACAAATCAAAAGCAAATGCAATTGGTCCCATGCTCATATCATTCACCCTATTCATTTCATGACCAAAACAAGTCAAACTAGGTCAAATGGAACACCCAATATCCAAACAGCATAACTTCAATCAAAAGCATACCAAAACAATTCCAAAAATCCTCAAATAATTCACACCTAAACAGGACATATTCAAGGAGTAGCATGTCAATTTTCAGCTCAATTGGACAAAAGGAACTAAGGCAATGAAAATCAAGAAATCCAGACAAGATTATGTAAGCCAATTCATAGCATCAACACATGCATTCACTTCAAAAATTCATAAATCAATGAAAACAATTAAGAAATGAATGGGACCAACACAGTGATGTCCTACAATGTGTCTATAACCAGCATACCAAATTTCACATCCATCTAAAACCATATGAGAATTTCACACAAGATATACAAACATGTGTCACATAAGCTTGCACAATGAACCAACAGAGATGAAAAATATCAATCAAATTGAAAATGCCACATAAAAATCCAGAAAAATTCACATAACATCTCAATACATCAATAATCATCCATGTAAAATTTCAATCCATTTCAACAATCATAGGTCAGGCAAAAATATTCATGAAGTTGACCTAGCTAGGTGTGACACAAATTGTCACACCTAGATTCAAAAAATCATATCTCAAACATCAGGCATCCAAAAATCACAAACTTTATATGTAAATCACCATCAACATGTCCAGAATGAGCACAAAAAATTTCAATCATTTCTTTAAATGTATGAGCATTTCTCAATGAAAATGGAAAAACATGTAAAAATTACACACAAGTCAAAGATCCATAGTCCAAGTCAACATTTCACCATGCACAACTTATGAAACCATGCCTATAAAAAACTAGAGGGAATTTGGGATCTATCAAAAAAAGTCTCACTATTTTTGGACTAATAATTAATTTTTTATGATTTTTACAAGTTTTGTTAATTTTATTGAATAATTATTGAATGAATTAAAATGAATTATTAAGTCCAATGGCAGTCTTGTAAATCCCACGTTCCAGACCAAAACGGTACCGTCTCATTAATGTGTTGGCGTGATGTGAGTGGTCAGTATTTGGCGCTAAACACAGGATTCAAACAGAAACGCATGGCAACGGATCAAACACCAAATTTTTTCCAGAAATCGTGTTCATCTTCATCGCGTTTTTTCCAGAAATTCATCCAACTCAAGAACATCAAAGTTCAACTAAAATCTACAAACGAGTAACCGTTGGAAAGGTCTAATCGTCAGGAGCACGAATATATAACCTAATCAACCTAAATCTAACTGTATAAACCGGATCGATCCAATTAGGTTTTCACATTCAAACTAAAATTCAAGATATCTCGTCCTACAATCAACCATTCCAAAATCTAAAAGTATCATGATCATCTACATTAAGCAATCTACAAAACGCATATGAACATGTAAAGAATGAAGAGATTCGAATCTGAGGTACCTTGCAACGGCAGTGTTGGATCTTGAGTTCTTGATGCGCAATTCCTTGAAACAGGTGGAGCTTGATGATAGAGAAGGTGAATGTAGTGCTTAGCTTGGCTCGAATTTGCTCCTAGTGCAAGAAATCCTCAAATCACCATGGATGCATCAAGAATGGACAGTGGAGAATTTGATGTTCTTTGGTGATGAATTGCCAAAACAGATCAAGAAGAAGATGATTGGAGATGGCAGCAAGAAGAATCACACGATTTGGTGAAGAATTGGAAGAGATTTGTGGAATTTTGCTCTTGTGTGTTCTTGAGCTTTTGGAGAATTTAGAGGGAAAAGTTTGTTGAGATTCTTGTGAAATGTGATTATCATCAAAAGTTGGTTATGATTAAGATTAAATACTTCCAACTAATCAAGCTCTAATCATCCAATTAACCAAATGCAATGTGATTAGCAAAATGCAATTTTCTTAAGCAAGGGCAAAATAGTCTTTTCACCATGGGGCCCATGACAGCTGTATGACAGCTCACACATTCTCTAAATATCAGTTATGATGTGTTGCAACTTGTCTCATGGCCATTGGTTGTGTAATTTTGATTTTCACCATGTCATGCTAAATGGTATAATTTTCAAATGCAATTCACAAGTGACTTGACCAAATAATGAACCTCAACATGTTATGACAGTTCAAACCATTTTCAAATTGCATTTGTGAGGTGTTGCAAAAATCCCCATTCCAAAATTCTCATTATTTCTCAAGTTGGACCATTTTGCCCCTGGATTTTTAACTGTACACTTGAAAATTGACTTTTTGCATTGACCATTTTTGATGAATTCCAATTATGCACCATGAAAGTACATGTCAAATGGAGTTTGCACATAAAAATATCACTCAATTTGGACACTCCGTGTGGAAGTTATGCCTCTCTGATTATGGGTCATTTTTGAAATTGAATGGACCATAACTTGCCAACCATACATGGGAAATTCAAGTTCTTGGACTTTTTGGAAAGGTGAGACCAAGATCTACAACTTTCATGTTGAACAAATTTTCATTTGAAGCTTCCTTGGACATGTAATTTTGAGGTCAAAAACTTTCCATTTTTGGAAACTTCAGTTACAAGTCACTTTCTATTTTTGGCAATTTCTTGTCTGACTTTATTTTCTCCATTCTTGAGCTTTGCAATGTCAAATAACACTTGTTCCAACATGAATGAAGTGTATCCAACTCAATCCCACCTCCAAATCCATAAAATCAAGCACAGTTGACCACAATTGACTTTTTCAACTGATAGATGAATTTAGCCATGCACTGATCAATCTGAGCCCCAATTCTCTGATGAAATGGCTCAAGGATGAAACCCTAACCTCAATAAGATCAATACAATCATGTGATCCCCATATCCATCATAGACCCCATCTCCTGATCATGCCCTGATTGGCCCAATGCAACTGATTAGGGTTGACCAGTGGTCAAAACCCTAATCTCAAGGAATATGCTTCAACACTTGATGATGACAAACCATGATGATGATGATGTATCACTTCAAACAAGATGAAGATCAATCTCCTTGAGAATCAAAACCCTAACTTGAATCACCACCCTCAGATGATTAATGATCCAATCCACTGAAACCCTAGCTTGCACATAACCTCTTCATCTCCTGATCAAGACTTGGGAGGATGATTTGCACAATGTAACCACATGATATGCAATATGCAATGCCTAATGACCTAAAAATGATATGCAATAATGCAAAGCTAGTCCCAAGAGAGGAGGGCAAATTTTGAGGTGTTACAAAATGCCTCGAGTGTACCTGTTCTGAATAGACGATCCAAAGCACTTAAAATTTACAGCAATTTTCAATGTTTATTAAGCACGTACCTGTAAAGCTCTTATGTTTCATGATGCAATGTTTATCAAAAATTCGGACGTCATTTTTGCAAACAAAACAGTAAAATGAAAATGAACACAGAGATGTACTGAATAACATGATTTTATTGATTGAGTGGCCTCTGAATAGATATTTACATCAGGAAGCAATCCTTGGAAAGAGGTAATTGCACAACAGATAAAAAACAAAAATTAATCTAATGGCAATGTGAAATGGATTTCTATCGGGTTCCAATTCTGTTATGATTCGCTCGTCTTCAAGATCCTCCAGATGATCAGCTTTCCGAAAAAGGTGATTGGACTGTTTCCTATCCTTCGGAAGTTTCCGGTTATCGACACGAGATGATATTCAGAACTACTCAGAACGTAGCCATTCGCTTAATCCCTAACTTTTTCCTGGATCGCTCTTTCGGGTTTTCAATCCACCGGGATACCCATTTTTGCCTAAGTTGCCCTTTCAGGTTTTCAACTTACCGGGTGTACAATCTTTTCATTTTTTAATCCCTAACTTTTGCCCGAACCTTTTTCATTTTCTTGGTTCGCCGGGATGCCCATTTTTTTGCCTAGACTATTCTTTTTATCGTCCAGCGGGTCTATTTTATGCGAAGTATTTTTTAAGTGCGTCTGAGTTCACATGGGAAGTGAAGTTTTCACCATCCATAGTTGCAAGCATTAAGGCTCCACCATCAAAAACCTTGGTGACAATATACGATCCATCATAGTTAGGAGTCCACTTGCCCCTGTGATCTGTCTGAGGAGGAAGGATCCTTTTCAACACCAAATTTCTGACTTGCAAGCATCGAGGATGCACTTTCTGATCAAAGTCTCTCTTCATCCGACTTTGATACAACTGCCCATGACAAATGGCTGCCATTCGTTTCTCTTCGATAATACTCAACTCATTGAACCTTGTTTGAACCCATTCAGCTTCGTCTAACTTGACATCCAGCAGGACTCTTAGAGAAGGAATCTCCACTTCAACAGGTAGGACTGCTTCCATACCATACACAAGGGAGTAAGGGGTTACCCCAGTCGATGTACGTACTGAAGTACGGTACCCATGCAAGGCGAAGGGTAGCATCTCATGCCAATCTCTGTACGTAACGACCATCTTCTGCATAATCTTCTTTATGTTCTTATTTGTTGCCTCAACAACACCGTTCATCTTAGGACGACAAGGGGACGAGTTGTGATGTTGAATGTTGAAGTTCTTGCACAGCTCCTTCATCATTTTGTTATTGAGGTTAGAACCATTATCAGTAATGATTCTTTCGGGAATCCCATAACGACAAATGATTTCTTTCTTAATGAATCGGGTAACCACATGTCTGGTGACATTCGCAAATGACGTTGCTTCGACCCACTTGGTGAAATAGTCGATGGCAACAAGGAGGAAACGATGCCCATTGGAAGCAGTCAACTCAATCTTTCCAATCATATCAATGCCCCACATAGCAAACGGCCACGACGAAGACATCATATTCAGAGGATTTGGCGGCACATGCACCTTATCAGCATAAATCTGGCATTTATGACACTTCCGGGCATATATGAAACAATCAGATTCCATGGTCATCCAGTAATAACCCGCTCTCAACAATTTATTAGCCATTGCATGTCCGTCGGCATGAGTACCGAAGGAGCCTTCATGAACTTCCTGCATTAACATGTCTGCTTCGTGTTTATCCACGCATCTAAGCAAAACCATGTTTAAGTTCCTCTTATACAGCACATCGTCTTTGTTCAAGAAGAAACTGCCTGCCAATCTTCTCAAAGTCTTTCTATCATTGTTGGATGTCCCTGCAGGGTACTCTTGATTCTTCAGAAAGCACTTGATGTCGTGGTACCAGGGCTTGTCATCAACTACCACTTCAGCAGCAAACACATACGCGACCCTATCAAGGCGCATAACATTAATCCTGGGAACATGGTTCCACCGAATCGCCTTGATCATGAAGGATAGAGTAGCAAGAGCGTCTGCCATCTGGTTCTCATCACGAGGTATATGATATAACTTTACTGTTGTGAATAAAGTCAACAGTCTTCTCGTGTAATCTCTTTAGGGGACCAGATTAGGCTTGAGAGTATTCCAATCACCATTCACTTGATTGATCACTAGAGCTGAATCTCCGAAGATGTCCAGAGTCTTGATTCTCAAATCAATGGCTTGCTCAATGCCCAAGATACAGGCTTCATACTCAGCTTCATTATTGGTGCACTCAAAAGTCAGACGAGCGATGAAAGGCATGCGGGCACCTTTCGGAGTAGTAATGACAACACCAATTCCACTTCCTTTGGTATTGACGGCCCCTTCAAACATTAAAGTCCACTTTTCATCTGGATCAGGTCCCTCCTCAACAACTGGCTCTTCACAGTCTTTCATCTTGAGGAACATGATGTCTTCATCCGGAAAATCAAACTTCATCGGCTCATAATCATCAATCGGCTGCTGAGCAAGATAGTCTGACAGAATACTCCATTTGATGGCTTTCTGGGATGTATACTGGATGTCGTACTCTGTCAGTACCATTTGCCAATGAGCAACCCTTCTGGTGAGAGCTGACTTCTCAAATATATACTTGACTGGATCCATTCTGGAGATCAGTAAGGTTGTATGAGTCAGCATGTATTGTCTCAATCGCTTAGCAGCCCATGCAAGTGCACAACATGTCTTTTCAAGCATTGAGTATCTCGACTCGCAATCTGTGAATTTTTTACTCAGGTAGTAGATGGCATGCTCTTTCCTACCTGTCTCGTCGTGTTGACCGAGAACACAACCCATGGAATTATCAAGTACTATCAAATACATAATCAACGGTCTCCCTGGGATTGGAGGCATAAGGATTGGAGGATGCTGCAAATACTCTTTTATCTTCTCGAAAGCCCTTTGGCAATCATCATTCCACCTGATGGCCTGATCTTTTCTCAATAATTTGAATATTGGCTCACACGTGGTTGTTAGGTGAGAGATGAACCTTGCAATGTAGTTCAACCTTCCTAAGAAACCACAGACTTGTTTTTCTGTTCTTGGCTCAGGCATTTCTTGTATCGCTTTCACTTTGGCCGGATCCACCTCAATCCCTTTTTCACTAATAATAAAACCCAACAGTTTTCCAGATCTTACCCCAAAAGTACACTTGTTCGGATTAAGCCTCAACTTAAATTTCCTCAAACGCTCAAACAGTTCCTGCAAATTCACCAGATGTTCTTCTTCCGTCTAAGATTTGGAAATCATATGATCAACATAAACCTCGATTTCATGATGAATCATATCATGGAAAAGAGTTACCATAGCTCGTTGATATGTTGCCCCATCATTTTTCAAACCAAACAGCATCACCTTGTAGCAGAAGGTGCCCCATGGGGTTATGAAAGTTGTCTTCTCCATGTCTTCTGGTGCCATCTTAATTTGATTATAGCCAGAAAAGCCATCCATGAAGGAGAATACCGAGAACTGAGCCGTGTTATCCACCAAAACATCGATGTGAGGTAATGGGAAATCATCTTTAGGACTGGCTCTGTTCAGATCCCGGTAGTCAACACACATCCGTACCTTTCCATCCTTTTTAGGTACTGGAACGATATTTGCAACCCATGGCGGATAATTTGTAACCGCTAGAAACCCTGCATCCAACTGTTTTTGCACTTCTTCTTTTATCCTGACAGCCATCTCTGGTCTTGTTCTTCTGAGCTTCTGCTTGACCGGAGGACAATCCTCTTTGAGAGGCAAAAGGTGTACCACAATGTCTGTGTCAAGCCCTGGCATGTCCTGGTAAGACCATACGAATATGTCAACATACTCTTGCAGCAATTCAATCAACCCCTTCTTCATATTGTCTTCCAAAGCATCCCCTATCTTGATTTCTCTCTTATCGTCCTCGGTGCCGAGATTAATCACTTCAATAGACTCTTGATGCGGTTGAATGACCCTTTCCTCCTGTTTTAACAGCCTGGCAAGTTCTTCAGGGAGTTCACAGTCTTCATCACCCTCTTCTTCAGCTTGAAAGATTGGATTTTCAAAGTCGAAGCGAGTCATAGCAGAACCGTTATTAATAGGATCCGGTGACGTGCATCTGCATGAGTGATGGTATGTGCTTATGAGTGTGAATAAGGAGTGAAAACTAAACAAACATTGCCAAATATATTTTTGATTTTTTTGATTTTTGAAAACTGCAAAAATAGAAAGACAGTGAACAAAATATTTGAATGCAAAAAGACGTCCTTTATTTATGATAAAAAATGCAGGTATCCACAAAGATGAGCCCTACAATGAGTCATTACGCCCTGGGCGGAACGTAAGACTTGGATATGCATGAATAAACAAATAAAATTACTCTTTAAGAAGAGTGACTTGGATAATCTCTTCAGAAGACCAATTGCAGAGAACTTCACCCAGGACCCTTGGACGCACCCAGTTGTCAATGTCGCAATCACTATCCCCATCTTCTTTGTTGATTGCAGAGACCTGGCCGTACTGAATGATGCCAGCATTGGAGAAAGTAATCGGCCCCTGACGAGTCTGAGGCGTTGAAGTTGTAGAAGTCAATGTCGGCTGATACCTAATCCCAAACTTGTCTTCCTTTACAGGTAAATCCACCAGAAGTCCCCAACCGGGAGCAACACCTGAATTTACCAAGGCTTGTGCCTGCTTGAAGGATGACAAAGAGGCACCTGCTTCAACCTCTTCCACTGGAGTTGCGTCCTTGACTTGAACTGCCTCAAAGGCCTGACACAGGGTCTCATGAATCTCACCTTCTACCTCTACATACTTGAATGCAGACAGGTGACTGACTAGAATATCCTCCTCATCACAGACAGTGATAATTCTTCCATTAACCGAGAACTTGATCTTCTGATGCAAGGTTGAGGAAACTGCCCCGGCATTGTGGATCCAAGGGCGACCCAGCAAGCAGCTATACGAAGGACTGATATCCATCACATAGAATACGGTGTTAAAGGTTTGTGATCCAATATGAATTGGCAATTTTACCTCTCCGAACACCGACCTCTTAGAACCATCGAAGGCTCTTACCACAAGATCGGAAGGCTTCAAGATCAAACCTTCTACATCTAACCTTGACAGGGCTCTCTTGGGTAGCACATTGAGAGAGGAACCTGTATCCACCAAAACATGGGATAACACTGTGTCTTTACACTCCATCGAGATGTGCAAAGCCTTGTTATGATCGCGTCCAACTGGTGTCAAGTCAGAATCAGTAAAACCTAACCCGTTGCTTGTATGAACATTTGCAACGATCCCTTCTAGTTGGTTCACTGAGATCTCCTGAGGCACATATGCAGCATTAAGGTTGCCATGTGGGATTGGGATAGGCCCCGGTCCATTGGGTCCATTAGCCTCTCCAGCGGGAGGATCAGCCACAACCTCCGGTTGAGTAGTAGCGGGATTCCCCTGTACCAACAATTTAATATCCTGTTGTCCCTGAGCCACTCCTTGGACCACTTCCATGAACTGATTCGTGCGAATCCTCATCTCAGCGAGCTCTGCTTGTAAACCTTCCATTGCTCTATGCTGATTCCTTTGGGTACCGCATCGGTGAATGCCTGAGTCAGCTATCCTAATAATGGAATACCAAACAATATGAGAACACTGCGGCGGTACCTGTTATGCAAGACATGATAATGAATATGCAAATGCAATTACATGTTTATCAATTTCAAAGGGTATTCTACCTTTTGATTCCAGTCTCACATTAGATAAACAGTGTAAGAAAACCCCGACTAGAATCAAGAAGAAGATATAAACCCCTAGGAATAGATAAACATGATGCATGCAATGCTTATGATTTAATTTTTATATCAGAGGAACTTTAGAGTCTTATTTGCAAATTTTGGAAATATTAAACGTTTATCACATACGGAAATATCACGTCAATTAATATTTGGAAATGTTTTTACGCCAAAGAAGTACAGTCTTGGTAACCAAATACAATACAAGAGAGAAGGAAAATGAACATCCTATGGATCCCTAGAAGCAATCGTCCAAGCACGCGAACGGTCTTCGTCTCTCAACTCCTCAACTCCTTGGCTAGGGAGGGTTGAAGGCCCAGCCACAACCAAAGGTGTGGGTCTTGGATACTCATAAGGCATGAGGTACTCGGAAGCTCTCCTCCTAACCCAAGAGGTATAGGGTTCCAAAGCGATACAGTTCTTCGGACCTAGCTCCTTCCTTCCTTTCTTATGGATCTTGCGCCAAGCGCGGACCATCCTGCCCTTCAAGCCTTGGGGATCTTTACCCTCCTGAAAGAACACACCCTCTAACAGAATGTTATTGGGTTTATCATTTAGGGGGAACCCAAGCTGACGACGTGCCAAAATAGGGTTGTAGTTAATTCCACCGCATGTACCAAGAAGAGGTACATTGGAGAATTCACCACAAGAGTCGATAATCTGCACACCATCATATACACGGTTGTACCAAAAGATATCATCATTAGTGAGAGACATAAGTCTCGTGGACCACCGTAGACATCCGTTATTCTCCTTGAAGGCGAGCGTCTGAGGCAAGTGCGAAATAAACCACTTGTACAACAGAGGCAAACATCACACAATGGTACCACCACCCTTTGCATTCCTCATATGCAAAGAGAAATAAGTGTCACCCAACAGAGTAGGAACGGGATTAAGAGTAGAGAAAATCCTAATGGCGTTCACATCCATAAACTTGTCGATGTTGGGGAATAACACTAGCCCATAGATGAGAAGTACAAATATGGCCTCAAAGGCGTCCTCACTCATGGCCTTCCCAAACATAGTAGCTTGATCAATGAGGAAATCAGACGGGAGACCTTGAATTCCACCTTTGGTAGTCATATGAGCACCAATAATAGATTCATCTATACGCAACAGATCAACAATCTCTTGAGAAGAAGGAACTCTCTCCAAGCCACTGAACGACAACTGGTCTAGGATAGGTATGCCCATAAGATAGGCATACTCCTCAAGCGTGGGCAAAAGCTGGAAATCCGGAAAAGTGAAGCAACGGTACAAGGGATCATAGAACTGCACCAACACACTCATTAGACCTTCATTCACTTGAGTAGCCAGAATAGATAGAAGCTTTCCATGACGAGCCTTGAATTCCAAGGGATCTAATACATAGGATGTCAAACTCCTTAACTCTTTCAAGTTGGGTTGTCTGAAACTGTACTTCTTCGTATTCCTTCTTTGCTTATCCATGTCTGAAAATTTGCAAATAGACCTCTTAAGTTCCTTGAAAGTTTTCTCATTGTTGATGATATGGATGTGTATGAATGCATGAATGCATGGATGCAACAATCACACTCAAGGATCAAGCAAATCAAACCACACAAAGGTCATGGGATGGATCAAGTCATCCTTAATATCAATCATCCATTTTGGTGGATTATGGTTTATACCTTATCAACACCCAAGTTCCATTGATATTAAGGATACACAAGAACGGATCAACCACGAATCAAGGGTTTGTTGCGAGTCGCGAGCATGGAGTCTTGGTTAAGATCCACCCAAAGGGAGTGTACTATGGTTAAACTTGACAATCATGTTCTACAAGAGGTTCCAAAAGTCATCATCCCATCTTTCGGATATTATCGGATAAACGACTACTCGTATTCCAAAAATATTCTCAAGAGAGACTCTTATGAGTGTAGTATCACGTAGCAACCGTATCACATCTTACACTTGAACGATCTTCGCACTACGTCCTAAAAATAGGCCAAGATGGGCGTGGTAAACTAAGGTCATTGGCTTCTAAGGCATATATTGGAAAGAGTAATGTCTAACCACGACTACTCGTGTGACATTATTGATCCCAACATAACCTCCACCAAGTGAATGGGCTTGCAAGTCAACTTGCTAAGGAATAACTCCACACAAGTCAACAAGACTATGCCATTCTCCTATCCTAAGTGCACTCGAGTTCGGGTATAGAACTCATCTCACGAAGATCACCAAGCATACAAGGAATTAATATTCAAACAATTCAATCATTACATACAATACAGTAATCCCAAATTGCACAAAAATATGTCACAAAGCAATATACCATACGATACAACAAATATGAAAAGTAGGCAAAACCCACTAGGCAAATGTCATTCCCCAGCAGAGTCGCCACTTTTCTGTAGTGGGGTATTCGTTACCATTAGAGATATTGACTAAATCTAAGGTAAACCATACAAGTCGAGTCGCCACCGCACTTCTATTTATCCAAAGGAATGGTTAGAAAGCGAACAAAAACCTAAAAGTTTTATCGAATCAAAAACTAGTAAAAATGTCAGAGATCTGGGTAAGGGGGTTGGTTATGCAATGGGAAGGTTTTAAGCACCCAAAACATCCTAGGTACTCCTAGGGAGCCCTTTTCATAAGTGTTGTTCTAGTTTAAAGGGTGTAGGTATATCTAAAGTACTATTTACTAAAAGGAAGGTTAAAAGAAAATGACTCGCAAGGATGTCGCATCCACTGCCTACGTATCTCATCTGAGTATGAGAATCAGAGTCTTCGTAGCTCGGCTACCTATGGGTTAAAGAGAAGTGTGCTCGGTAAAACGTCGCATCTTATGCCTACGTATCTCATCTGGAATGAGAATCAGAGCAAAACGTAGTTCGGCTAACTAGGGGTTAAGAATTGCCATCTGAACATGGACTTACAAAAGAGGACACCAGCTGTGTCAAAGGAGGGTGAGCAGTGTGTTCAACGTCCTAACAGTAGGTGTCGCAGCTCGCTGAATCGAGTCTTAGGCAGTTACCTCTTTACAATAGAACGGATTGACATGCCACAAGATCGGAGACGCACGGAAGGTCTAAAAGTGGGGAAGCTCTGCTCTAGAGTTGTCATGCAATATGGACCTATGTGTTAGGATTTAGAAAGGGGAACATTTACCTAATGTTAGCATGCAACGAATAAGGGAATTCTACCTATGTTATCATACAAAGGGTTCTACCTAATGGGTGCTACCTAAACGGAACAAGAGTCGACAGATGGAGCGCGGAGAGGAGTTACAGATAAGGGTAGATGGCGATGTCGGAGGTAATCGACTTACAGGTAGATGGCGATGCCTGAGGCAATCGACTTACAAGAGGATGGATGAATGCGTGTTGGTTCTGTTAAGTTTTGAAAATGATTACTCGATGTTGGATCGAGCTTTTGATCTTATTTTGAAATGGTTATCGGATGTTCGTTTTAATTCTTGTATTAATAGGTGAATAAAGAAATAAATATTATACACTTTATGGGAGAGGGGTACATTTGTTATGAATGGGGATTGTTCATGGCAAACAAACAATAAGAATATATGCCTCATACATCATATAAGTAGGCAACAGTTATCAATCAGATCGGATAAATAAACAATATATAATCAAACCCAAGAATCAAATAATGGAGCATTTAAACAATGCATGGGAGTATGAACATGTTAAATAATCAAACAATAGAAAGCATGAATAAGAGAAACAAGTATAAAAGATAACAGATGAATCAAATAGATGAAAATATGCACATGAAGGATCCACTGAATAATTTAATCAGGAAATGAGGTAAGGACCAAATAAAATCAAGGTAAAAGGCCTCTAATACATGGCATATGAGATGAACAAGGGAGGATCAAAAGATCTCTTCAATTGCCATAAGCAATCCCTAAGTCAAACATCGATCATAAAGAAGTCAACTGAAAATTCAAGTCAACTTAAAAAATAACAAATAAATAGCAAATTAATCAAGAAAATTATGAAAAATTAAACTAAATAAGGTGGGGGTCAGGACATCATCATCCCCCAAAATGATTTTAAAAGTAATGAAAATTGGCACGTGAATTAATTAAAACAAAACAGAGGTCAAACCAAAAGTCAATTAATAAGACTAGGTTAGAAATAAATCAAGAATAAATAGTAAATTAATCAAGAAAATTATGAAAAATTAAACTAAATAAGGTGGGGTCAGGACATCATCATCCCCCAAAAATATTTTAAAAATAATGAAAATTGGTACGTGAATTAATTAAAATAAAACAGAAGTCAAATTAAAAGTCAACCAACCAAACTAGGTCAAAAATAAATCCGAAATAAATTAAAAATGTGAAATAAAATTCCAAGAAAAGGTCAGGTTGACCATGAGACAGTGGTCAACCTTCATCCCAAAAATCAAATGCTAAAAATAATTTTAAGTCATAAAAATAAAATCAATAAAAAACGTGTGTTAAAATGGACCATTTAGAATAAATAATTAAAATAAAATATTAACATTGAAAAAATACGAAAATAAAAATTATATAAAATTAAATAAAACTTTAAGAAAAGTGAAAAATATTTTTGGGTAATTTTATGGACGAAGAAAATATTTTAAATAAGAAAAATAAATATGAAAATGAAAGGATTAATGGTGATGAACATGGTAAGCAAGCGTAGATATATCAAAACATGGCAATGGAAGAGATGATTACCTAATGGAAAATAGAAGTGGAATGGAATATGATATGTGATGAAGCTTTGCCTCCTTTCCACGAAATTCCAATGCTCCTTTAGGGTTAGGGTTTCAGCTTCTTAAATAGGGTGGATTAGGTGTTCTCATGGGCTTTTTAATAAGTGATTTATCCATAAGAATAAAAGTGTGAAGTGAGGTGTAAAATGTTGTTATTTTGGGCCAAAATTAAGTGAATGGATTTCCAATGCATGTCCAAAATAGGTAAAAAAAACATGACTGGTTTGTGCAGCATGCTTAGAAAATCTGATTGGGCCAGCTAGACCCAAAATCTGCCTAGAAAATCAAGTCATAGTGCCCACTTTAAATGAATGTATCTCTCAAACAATGGATCCAAATGAGATGATTCCAAAAGGATGTGAAAGAGGATATGGCACGGTACAATTATTGTGAAGAAAGTATTTTCAAATAGTTCCTTGAAGTGTAAGAAAACTGGCCAAGAGTTCTTGACAAATTTTGAAGATTTTGGACTTAGAAAATTTTCTAAGTGTCCTAAAAAATATGTCTCACTTTGATTAAGCATAACTTTCTCAATTCTAATTCAAATGGAGCAAATTTTATATCTCTAGAAATCTTGGAACAAGAGAAACAACTTTCATGTTGGAGAAATTTTCAAATGGAGCTTTTATCTTGATGCAAAATGGGCTTAAAGTGAGTGCAACGATCATGAAAACTTGCCCTAAATGGAAAGTCAACCATTTCCAAATTAAGTAACTTTTCCAATTCTTGATTAAATGATGAATCCATGATACAAACTTGATCAAATTTCACATGTAGGATACCCTAGGCATTGATTTTGAGATTCCACTCTCAAAATGTCAGGAGTTGACTTTTCTGGCCCCACAGTTGACTTTTCCCAAACTGTCTGATTCCCGATTCCATTGATCAATTGAAGCACTTCTAGCTCAAATAAAGAGCTGATTTTTTGTATCTAGACCCTTGTGGACATATGGAGTCCCATGTAAAAGAGTTTCACCCAAAGAATCAGAAATAAACTGATTTTATACCAAACCCTAGTTTTAGGGCAAAATGATCAGGAACTAGTTGCACTGATTGCCAATGGATCTTTCTGAGATAATTGTGAATCTTCCTAGGCGAAGGTGCCTCTCTAATCATGACATGGATAAGCTCCTCTACTTCCAACCAAACATTGCCTGTTTCAGGTAGCCATGAAACCCTAATTTCTCATTAAATCCAGATGAACACTCTGATAGCTTTGAATCCTTCACTGATGAACTGAGGACCATAATAAGATACGTGGACCCCCTTGAGACCCTTGAGACTTGTGTACTTAGAGAATGAAGTCCAATTATCAATCTTGTTTTGTGTGGGCTCCTTCTGTTAAGGAGTGATCGATCAAAACCTGATCTCCATGTCACTAATGCAGTATGCAATGAGTATGACCTAATATGATGCTAATGAAGTGTAAAACATAATCCTATGCTTCCAGGAAAAATGAAGGGTAAATTTTGGGGTATTACAAGTTGAACATTAGATTTGAGTAGATGTTGAAAGAGATTATTTAAGTCTTGACATAAAATATATTTTCAAGTAGTGAATAAGTTGTAGAAATAGATTTATTCACTACTCTTCTTTTGTATCAACCATTAAAGATTGCTATATTGATAGTTAGGTGGAGAAATGGTCTAAAGATTAATATAATGATTATCACAATATCATTTAGACATAAATGATATTTAGAGAATACTTGAACATCATCAATAATCTTAAGCCCATATAGTTGTCATAAGGAATCATAAGCAATTTGAATAGTGAACTCCAATCTTGCCAAGCCTTTTACATTTGATTAAAACTATTTTATTGTTTTAGTGACATTTTACTCAAAAGATACTTTTCAAACAAAACAACTTGGTTACATTTTGAACTTATAACAATTTGGATTATAGAACGGCGGTAATAAGAACCAATCTCTGTGGATACGATATTAAAATATTTGCCGAAAATATACTTTTCAACAAACCGCTATGAGAATACTATATAGAATGTTATGCAAAGTGTCATAAGTTATTCTCATGGTGATAATGGTGTATACCACCCTTCGACCTGAAACCACTATGGATCCTAGATGTAGAGTCGAGTGCCTTATTGCTGATCAAACATTGTACGTAATTAGATGACCATAAAGGCAGTTGATGGGTACTCCACGAAGCGTGCTAAGAGACATGAGTGACCTAGATGGAATTTGCCCATCCTGCGTAACAGGATAAATGTCTATGGGCCCAATATTGAACTGGACAAGGATGACACGGTCTATGCTTTGTGTTCAATATAGACATAAGGGCAAAAGGGTAATTGTATATATAAGTATTATCACAAAAGGATTTATCAGATCACATGACATTTTCGTGTCTTGGGTACCAGTGATGTGTTGCTAGATACCACTCACTATTTATTATGTTAAATACGTGATTTAATATAATTGCCAATGCCGCGAAAACCTACAGGGTCACACACAAAAGGACGGATTGATGAGAGATAGAGTAACTAAGGAATACCATAATGTACGGTGCCCTTAAGTGAATTGTAGAACATCGTAAGATACAGTGTACTTAAGTATAATAGAAATATGGTAAGGTATCACGCGCTTAAGTGATTTTGGCATATTATAAGATATGGGCCACATACACTTGAGTGGGCTTTTTAGCTTGCAGCCCACACAAGTGGTTCTATAAATAGAACCCTTGTGTAGAAGCATTTGTGCAGTTGCAATTTCGTTTCTCTCTCTCTCTCTCTCTCTCTCTCTCTCTCTCTCTCTCTCTCTCTCTCTCACTCATTCAAAGCCTTCATTCATAGCAGCTAGCATTGAGATTGAAGGAATCCGTTCGTGTGGACTGAGTAGAGGCGTTGTCATTGTTTAACGTTCGTGATCGCTCCGTAGATCTGCATCAAAGGTTACAATCGCCACAAGTGGTAACAATTCTATCACTGATCATGCCCATTCGTGAGGATCACTAAAGGAGAAATTTTAAATTCCGTTGCATTTTGGATCGCCCTTCTCCTTCACCTTTTGTTCTATTTTTATCTTTATTGTTATACTAACTCACTAATATTTATTGTTAACTTGTTTATATTGTATATTGATCCTTATAACTTGTCTAACCTAATCATTTAATCAAAACATTAACTTTTAACCTTTGAGTTAGTGTAGTCTTCCTTTTGTCAAGATATTGATATATGGACTTGGGGTTTGCATAACTTTCATTGTTACAAATATATTGTAAGTTGATCATTGATCATCTTCAATACTTTGCATCAATGATAAGTTATCCCCTGATGCGTTGTATTTTGAATCTTTTGACCTAAGGATAGACAATCCTCACGTGTTGGACTTGTACATAATACTTACTTCACTTAAATTTACTAACTTTGATTACCATTAACCATTGGTATTATCATTGTTACTTTGCTATTTAATTTTATGTAGTTACTTTGTGATTTACATTCAAGTACTCATCATCATCATACTCATTGTATAAACTCATCATGCATGCTTATTATTGTCATTTATCTTTATTTTCATTATACAATTAAAAACAACAAAAACATGATAACACGATAAGACCAAAAATGTCCATTCCACTTAATCAACTTGGACTTAGAGGATCTCATTTAGGACCTTTGCTTGTAGGCCTTTTCCTTATCTTTGTGATACTTGGTTTCAACTTTACATTACATCTGTAACTTACATATCAGTTATAAGAATAACATCATGGCACCACCCTAGGGGGACGTGTTTGTATGACCATTATCCTTTGCTTTCTTGTTGGTTACTTTGTATATTCATTACATTACCCAATTTCATAATCAAATAAATAAACCCATGATCCAACGTCAAGTGGCATTTTCATAATCAACATTTAAAAATACAATAAAACTACAATTAAGTATTGTGCGCCACAATCCTTAAATGGTGAAGAATGAGTAAGAAAATGAAGTTTTCCTACCCTTACTTTGATTATTTTAGACGCAAGACACTTGGCTTGTGTAACACGGTGGGAGAACTGACTTTAGTTAAATGTTGTGGATAGCAAGAGTCGCCACCGACTTTTATTTTATCCAAAAGGAAAAGACATAAAAGAACAGGAAAGACCTTAAAAATATTTTGAGTTCGGGGGGTAGGTTATACAAAGGGAAGGTGTTAGCACCCTTTATATCCATGGTTATCCATGGGCTCTTAGTTACTTAGCTCACTTTGTTTGTTTGCAAGAGTGTAGTGTGTGATTAGAAAAATTTCTGTAAGTACTTTGTAATGACCCTCGTATGGGTGTATACAAAGCCTAGTTTAGAAATTGTGAGGTGTAAAAGTAATTTCGAAAAGTGTGAGCAAGTAACTATGAGATACCTGCCCTAGATTAAGTCTTTCGTGTTCTCGTATATTCTTTCAATGGTAAGACTGTCCCTATTATTAAGGAATAGGTAGTCATTACCTTGGATGTGTTTAAGGGACGGGCGTAGGGTCATCGTATGGTCAATGAAGGCAACATAATGGGTGTCTTTAGCAACTCGTAGGGACTATCATCATATTTACCGAAGGGACAAGATCATTATATCGTAGGCAACCTCGTAGGGATTTGATCTTTTAAGTTTATAGGGACTTGATGATTTTTCTGTTTGAAGGGACTTTGCTTAAGACACCCCTATTTTCGAGGGACTTGACCATTTAAAGAAGGCAACCAAGAGGAATACCCTAGGAAGTACAGATGGCGATCAAAGATCGACTTACGTGTGTGAGTGTTATTTTTCAGATATTTGTCTTGAATTTAATTTTCTAAGTTCAATTATTTACAGTTAGTTTTTTGCACTCCCTAAATTACTAACCACGCAATAAATATTTACAAAAATAAAAGCAAGAAAAATAAATTCCTAAACTATTACATGGCTATGGGACAAATACATAATAATCAGGCGAGAAAGAATAAATTTGCAACCTATACATTTGTTCCTAATATTATAAATAAAACAAAATTAAAATAAGGAAAATAATGAAGAAAAATAGAATAGATAAAAGCAAATAATAATAAAATAATAAATAAACAATGGTAATAAAGCAATAATAAAATAACAATAATAATAAAGTGATAATAAAAAGGTTAGAATTTTAAAAGAAATTATTTTAGGTTAAACAAGTTAGATTTTTTTAGAAGTTATTAGAAAAATATGAGTTTAAAATAAATTAGTAATAATAAAAGAATTTAAAATACATTAATGTACAAATTATAAAATAAAAGAGTTATATGAAAAATATTAAGTTAGTTATTTACAAAATAAATAAAGATTATAGAAAATATCAAATTATTAGATTAATAGGTTTATTATTATTATTCAATTAGAAAAATGGTCAATTAGATTTTATTTACAAAATATATAAGGATTTATTATTATAAGTAAGTAATAAAAAAAGTTATTAAAATAGTTAGTATTTATTATTTATTTACAAAAAATATAAAGGTTATAGAAAAATATTAAATAATTAATTTAGTAGGTTTTCACGCCCTACATTACTAAACCATGCAGTTAATATAGGATCAATGACAGGAATTTAAATGGCAGAAAAATAAATGGCAGAAAAATAAAATGGCAGAAAATAAATGGCAGAAAATAAAATCTTAATTATTACAACGCTTTGGTGCATTTACATGATAAAGATGGCGAAAAGTAAAACTGAAAATATTACAAGTTAAAACTTAAAATATTACAAGGGCGAAACAGTTACAGTGTATGAATGACATAAATATGAGCGAAAATAGGAAATAGTAATAAGGTTTGTTAAGGTTTAAGAAAAGGTTTATGGTTTAAAGGAAATAACACGGTTAAAGTTTTAGGTTTGAAATTTAGAGTTTGTGGCGAAATTGTCAGGGTTTAGGAAAAATCAGGGTAGTTAGTTATGAAAAAAAATGTGCAGATCTAAATATATGTATATAAAAAAAATATGAATTAAAAAAAAACAACGGCGTTGCTAGCGCAAAATTGCGATCATCGCAACTGGATCGGATAACACAAATGTCACGCCTCATACACGTATATGTGAAAATGGCGTATTGACACGATCCGATCCGAAAACATAATCAAATTATAACATAAAATAGAAATATATATATATATATATATATATATATATATATATATATATATATATATATATATATATATATATATATATATATATATATATATATATATATATTTAACACACTAGTTACATATTATAAATTATATATTATATGATCCATATGCATTTTTATTAACAACAAAATTATTATTATATTATATTATATATTATGAGACATGTAAAACTTATATAAAAACAAACACATCAAATACATAATACAATGAATCAAATTATTATACATGTTATACTTATGTGCATAAAAAAGCAAAACGGCGATATCCTGATATATTTAACCAAACCGCATGTATCTGGAATACATAACACAATCACACATATGAACATGTATTTGAAACACAGTAACAAAAAATATCAACAAAATAGATAAAGTATATATCATATATAAACTATTACCAAACTGTGTGTACGATAGTATAGATCAGCCACTCTCAGTTTCTCTTTTTTGTTCTGTCTTTTTTTGCCCCCCTCTATCAGTCATGCTAGTAAATATATATAGGAACAAATTAGGTTAATGATAATGGGCCTAAGTTTATTTTGAAACCCAATATCAAATTAAAAACTGAATAAAGTTAAATAATTAAAATAGTTAAAATTAAAATAAAAACTAATTAACCTATTTATTTATTCTAGACCCAATATAAAAATAAATAGACTCAAAAAAAAAAAAGTCGGGCACCAAAATGCTCGAAAAAATAAAATGAACACGTCAAAATAATCAGCGCGAAATAAATGACTCGGAAAAATACAGCGTTTGGTCGGATTTTGAGATAAAAATTATGACCGTTTAAACTGCTCAGATTGATCAACATATGACCAAAAATAGTCGTAAAAATATTTTTAGCATGTCAAATTAAACCACGTGAACCGCAGATTAATGTTACCGACATTTGCAAACTTAAACTTGACATTTTTTCGTTGACTAATTTTAGGCACAGTTAAAAAGTTAATTTGACCAGTCTGTTTGTAAATTCCGAGAAATTATTCCGGCTAATATTAAGACAGAAAAAAATGTTATGCTATGAAGATGATGCAAATGAATGTGAAACAAAAAATTGGTTAGAGTTAAAAATAGAGGGCAAATTTTGGGGTGCAACAGCTTGTTGTCTAGAGTTTTCACCTCCGCCCATAGACTTTAGTGCAATCTAATCACAAATATTTTTTTCATAAACCTTTATTCAAGGTAAAAACAATATAACCCATCAAAACTTATTTTTTGTGCCTTAGGGCACTGTTCCGAAAACCCTTTTCTCAAAGGTAAAAAATCAATCAACACACAATTTTTTTACTACAAACCATTGAGCTCTGATTCCTCATCACGCGATGAGTGATACGTAGGCACAAGGGCCACAATCTTTGGCGAGCATAATAACAAAAAACTCAGAGTCCTAACATTTTTACACTCTTTAGAAAATAAATAAGAATAAACGAGATAAATACCCACATACGTAAACAACCCAAATGTTTCCCATGGAGTACCATGAAAGTGAGGGGTGCTAATACATTTCCCTTGCGTATTAGGCTTCTAGACCCAAGTCTCGGTTGCGAAACTGATTCTTTATCCTTGCACTTCCTATATGCACACCTTTTCTTTTTGAGGATTTTATCAAATATTTTTCCTCTTCTCTTCGATAGAGGAAATCCAAATAAAATTCGGTGGCGACTCTCCTGTTTTCTCTTTAAATATGACGACAATCCCAATTTCATTATTCCGTAACCCCGGTAGCGATAACTGATGACTCTGCTGGGGAATACGGTTTCCCTAAGCAAGTATAGCCTAGTTTGGATTGTTTTTATTTTATACGTTTGTGGGGGTTTATTTGTTTATTTTTTTTCTTTCTGTGTATATATTGCTTTTTGTTACTAACTTGTGTATATATTTTCTTTGTTGGTCCAAAACCTTGGCTTTGTGATGAAGGAAAAAGGTTACAATGATGATTGCAATAAAAACCTTATATGAAAGACTATCCATTTGATTCTCATAGCTTACTTGAGATAGGAGAGGTTAAGTAGTATGGTTCCCCGAGGATATTTCCTCGTGTAGGGTTGTACGAGAACCTCACTCAATGGTAGACTCTCTTAGAGGTATTGATGATCGTTGAGCTTTCGGCGTAAGCATCCTTATCTCTATTAGAGTTTGTGACCCTAAGACCCCCCTTTTAGAACATTTAACCTTGGCCTACCTAGACCGATGGTCGTGTAGTATAGGTCCCCGAGGAGCTTTCCTCGCGAGGGTCGATACGAAGATCTCACTTAGAGTATATCTCCTTGATGGAGTTGTCGCCTGGCAAGTAAATTGACATAAGCGTCAGACAATAAAGGGAGTCCATGACTCTAGGAGAAATATCTTACACATAATTTCTCAAAAGACCTAGATCATACAAAGTGAGAACCTAGGTTTGAAAAGCCGTCATTAAACCTCATACTTGATCACGATGGTCCCAGACTTTGAACCTCGTGCCTAAAGTTCAGTGGGAACTAATTAAAACCATTCATCAATTCATACATTCATTCATACATCATTAATCAATAGATTTTGCTATTGGAATTCTCATGGGGCGATAGGGACGTATCGCAGTGCGACACACGTTTGGCTAACACAAAAATTTCCATTTAAATGCAATTTTGGCTACTTTTTTAGGGGTTTTGAATTCTAAGCATAAAGTAACGGCTATGGTCATTCAAGTAGCGATTTTATAGCATATTTGAGTCACTGTAGAGTAATTATTCCATAAATTTTGATGATGAATACTTCTCCACTCATAGTATTTGTTAATCTATCAATTCTTCTATAGATTTTGATGATAAATACTCTGTTGGATTATATGTCTGTTTGTAATTCGTTGAGTACTTTTAGTGTTATTCTTACTTAAATTGTTCTTGTGTTTAATTTTTTTTTTGTCACTTAAGGGTGTATGAGTCGATCTAAATAATTAGAGATTTCTTGACCGTTAGTCTAATTATCTGAACTAGGCAATTTATTCAACTTCGCAAATGAAGTAGGAATATGAAGAATTTCAGAGTTGTTGCTTATGAATCAATGCACTGACAACACCTATTTTTTCATTGAATTTGCATAAGGAATTATAGGGTTATTGTATAAATTAGTGAGCTACACACCAAGGAATTGAGTCTAGTGGTTATGTTAATTCACAATGAGAAAATAATATGATTGAAACTCAACTGGTACACAGTTCATCAAGAGGTAAAAATAAGGGGATTCGATAAATAGTCCTAATCTCCTTCACATTATTGACTTTTACCCATTTCAATTCTTGTTTAGAACAACTTTTGGAAAGAAACCTCCGCCAATCATTTACTAAATTTCGCAATTAATTTTCTTATTAAAATCCAATCCTCGTGGAGATAAATCTTTTATTATTACTTCAAGATTATCGGTACACTTATCGAGAGGTCATCACATACTAAAGTTGAAAAACTTTGATGAACCCCAACTCAAAGGATAAAAATGCAAAGGGGGCGATGAGTAAATGATTCAAGACACATATCTCAAACTCGTTGAAAGGAAGGCGATAACCAATAAGAAAGAACAAAGATTCATAAAATGGAATCGCACACCTATCATAATGGCCTTAAATCCTTTGTTCTTCGGCTGGGGAAAATACACCTCATTCTTTTGGTGAATCAACATCAATGATAGCCTGAGTAAAAGTGTTGCCACAAAAGAAGGCATAAGTAGTTTATAATATCTTCGAGTTTACCCCAAATTTGGAAATGTACTTTTTTTCCTTTTGGTCGAGATTGATGTGATAACCATTATTAAATATGCCCATAACAAATGCAAGTACAAAGAAGATAACAAACATGTTTAGACTCTCACCACCCTAGAAACTTTAAAATGATTTAAACAAAGATAAATGCAGAAAGCTCAGGTATTAGAACCCAAAAGTTAAATGAGAAACCAGACACACAAAGATGAAACCAACGATCGAAATATCTCAGACTCAAATCAACGTTCGTCTTAGAATATCGTCAAAAAAGGATGTAAAGAAACGAAGAGCTTTCTTACGCAAAGTCAATAAAAGTAAAAAAAAAAAAAGACAACGACAACCCTTTACGAATCTTATATGTTTCCTTAGAGAGTTGGAGACTATACGGTCACTCTGTACCATCAAGGGTGGAGATTCACTAAAAATGGTTGGAAAGAAAATCAAGTATCCTCAGTGGAGGTAGAACATCATTACTAACTAGAGCAAGAACACATGCGACTCATTCCCAATGTCACGCAGTGCCACACAAGGAAGGTGTTTAAATTTGTTGGTTCCCAAGAACGTCGATATCTCACCAAAGATGTCTATTCTTATGACCCCGTGTCCGAACAAGAGCGCTCATTACAAACCATCACCCTACAAAGCAGAAATAGGGGCTTAAGAGCAATTGTTATGAGTCGTCTATAAGGGAACGTCGTTTCTAGACCATTTAGGTGAATGTAACCGCAAAATCTATTCTCACCGTCCAAATCCATCTAACGGTCAACCGCATTTCAGGCTCACACATGCACTCAATTGCTAAGTAACTCTTCTTTTTAAAGAGGGGATCACACCATTTTCTCAGGTATTGAATCTCTCCTCATTTAATTTATACTCTCACTCTCTTACTGACTTGAATGTGTTAATCTTGCAAGTCAGCATTTCTCCACCGCATCAGAACCTTAAACAACCGCAATGCTATCTAGTTCAACCTTTTTAAAGAAAAAAAATGAAATTTAAAATGAAATATAAAAAACTGTTTATCTTACTATTTACAATTTAATGTCATCTTGTTTTTTCTTTTTTCTTAATTTGTCTAACTTTCACATAGCCTCCAAAAGATGAAGGAGGCTCCCACACATGTGACAGAATGTTTGATAGTTTGATGTTTTTGTTTTATATCTTCCAACACCACTCAACAACGGTGTGTACGGTGGTTAACACATTGTTTGGATCTTACTATCACACAAAGGACAATCAAATGGGATACGGTTGAAGGGAAGGGAAACCATGATTAACTTGATTGAATTATGTGCTTGTTTTTATCTTGCAAAATGTTATCGCCCACTCTCTCGTTGATTTGTGATTTTTTAGCTCAAAGTGCATAATCACAAATTATTGTGGTATTCTCTCTCAAAGTCTCACTCCTCTCTGATTGTATAATCCTTATCTGCCAATGGCAAGTTTGAATATTATCATATCATATCAAACTCAATCAAGTTGAAATGTAATCATGTATGTGAAGATTAGGCAGTCATAATCAACAACATATCAAGTGGCAGGCCAAATTCAACCGTAGAAATTTGCTGATTAATTATATATATGTTTATTTTTCCGTACTTAATTCATTCATGCTATTTTCTTTTATTTCATATGTACTGCTGTGACCAAATTGGCGTGGTCCGACTAGTACTAAGAATAAGACACTTTTGGATATAAGCTTATATCATAATCATAGGAGTAGACATATTTAATATTAAACAAGAAAAATGAAATAAAATTTATTATTATTTTGAGATAGTTAAAAAAAAATCAAACAAGTTAATTCGTAATCGTCTACACCATAAGTAATTCATGACTCTAAAGATTGGAAAATTTTTCCTTGTACCCCTACAATTAACCCCATACCCCTACAAAAATTTAAAAATTCCCATTTTATCCTTAATTGATTTTAACCAATTTACCATTTCATTTTTACCATTCAGTTGAAAATTGCAAAAATTACACTTTCACACCCCTCACACCGGAACTCTTGCAAAAAGACTTTCGGTATGTATTTTTCCAAACCGGAAGACTTTAGGAAAGACTTCCGGAACACAAAAAAAGCAAACCGGAACACTTAAGGAAAGAGTTCCGGTTCAGATAAAAAAATTTTCAAAAAAATTTGCATACCGGAACTCTTTGGAGAAGTGTTCCGGTATGCATTATGTGTGTTCCGGAAGTCTTTCCTAAAGTCTTTCGGTACGTTTTTTTTTTATTTTTTTTTTTTTTTTTACAGAAATGGAAAATCTTCCCAAAATATGTGTAGATACTACTATTTATATGAGGGTATTTTGGTCAAAAAAAATTTAATGTAGGGGTATGGGTACAATTGTAGGGGTATAGGGTAAAATTTTCTAAAAATTGTGGTCATGAGACTTGGATCCATTGGGTTGATTTAAAAAAAAAAATTATGAGTATTATAATTTTATTTTAAATATTTTAAAAAAACTTTAAATTATAAATTAATTTAAATAGTTTTTTATATATTTTTATTTTAAGTATTTTATCATTTTGTTATTACTTTTTATATCAAAATTTTAAAAAATTACTTAAAAGTAAATATATTTTAAATAACTTTGTATTGAAATCATTATTGTGATATATTTTTATATATATATATATATATATATATATATATATATATATATATATATATATATATATATATATATATAATATATATTATATATATATATATATATATATATATATATATATATATATATATATGTTCTTAAATATAATTTTTTAAAATTTAAAAATTATAAAATAATTGTTACTGTTTTAAATATTTTTATAAAAATCATTTTTTAGAAACACAATAAAGAAAATAATAAAGTTAAAACAAACAGGTCTTTGGTCTTTTAAAAATAAATTTAATTGTTATTAAGGGCTTACCACATGTTATATGACATAATCCTTTATGACAGAAATTAAATACCTAAAACTTTATCAAATCTTGAAAGTAGAGTCTAACCATAGAAGTAATATTTAGTCCATTTATCAATCACAAAAACTTTATGAATATTATTCAAACGCAATAGTGTGAACAATAAAATATTAATTTATGGAGAATCAATATTTATTTAAATAAGTAAAATAATAATTAAAAGAATAAGTATGAAATTACAATTACTTTGTTATTTTTTTAGGCAAGAAACATTTTATTACCTAAAGATTTTACATTTGATTTAAAATTTTTTAACTCTTTTTTTATATAAAATCATTAAAATTTTGAAATCTTAAAATTCCAAATAATTTAAAATCTTACAATTTTGTATTGAAAGTTGTTTTAAATACAAACTAAAGAATCTCAATCGTAAATTTCTTTTTAAAAGTGTAAAAGAGAAACATAATCTTACAAAATCTTTTTAAAATATTAAGACTTTTTCCATCAAAATACTACTGAGATCTCATTATAATAGATCCCCTGAAATTTTAAAAAAATAAACAACATTTTAAAAAAAAGTTACACTTTTTTAAATGATATTCACATTCTTTTAATTTCAAAATGCACTAACCTCCCTTGTAGAATTTGCTATTTTCATTTACACTTGCGGATGAGAGTGACATTTAAAAAAAAGAATACTAAGATTACAAGCCGTTTGCTTATTAACATATCTTTTCAAAATAATTTATAATTGACATAATTAAAAAAAAAATTTAAGGATATAATAAAAAATACTATTAATAATTATTGATATTATAAAATAATTTATATTGTGGTATTAAATATTTTTTCAAAACGATATATAATAAAAAATAGAGATAATATATTATAAGTTTATTTAAATAAAGATTATTTGTAGTTTATAACACAATGTTTGTTAAAGTAAACATTTATGCACAAATTAATTTTTATAAAAAAGATAAAATAAATTTCATTTGTTTTTATATATCTTGAGTACTTATAAAAAAATAAAAAGATAAGTATAGAAAATACCATTAATTAAATAATCTAAAATAAGTTAATTTAAACCGATCATATGTATGATTGCACATTTATAAATTAAAATTAAAATTTTAAATGTGTTAGAGTAAAAGGAAATAACAAATGTAATTGTAGCAAAATAAAATAAAATATATTCTAATATTATTATTATTATTATTATTATTATTATTATTATTATTATTATTATTATTATTATTATTATTACTATTATTAATAATAATAATAATAATAAGTATACATATTTATTTGATTATATATATTTATTAATTATGGATTTTAATTAATTATTAATCGAATTCAGTAATATGTTAATCAGATTTTAAATTAGATAATGTTGTTTCACGGTTTTAAACATTAGTCACAGAAGAAATTATCGGATCGAGTCGCGTACTAGGTCGCTCTCTTTAAGACGTTTCGTGGCACTGTCCAAAGTTATGCAAAACAGTCGAACTATCGCACTGCCTTAAGGATAAAACAATTCAGTTCTATATTGTACGATTACTACTTGCACGGTAGATAATCGGTCTAGAAATACATCATATGATGGTACAAAGACCATTTGAATATGGTATAAATATCACTCATAGTATCTGGTATAACGATCAGTCGTAATAATCTCTCAAACCAAAAGAAATTTCAATAATTCTTTAAAGAGAATTCATAGTGGTTATATGACCACTCAAAATGATTTCTCAAACAAAGAGAAATTCGAATAATTCTCTAAAGAGAATCCAAAAATTATCCTCGATAATTTCTCAACTCAAACGAGGAGAAATTAATATAATTCTCTAAAGAGAATTCAAGAAAATACTCGGAAAAGAAATTAACATAATTCTCTAGAGAAAATTTAAGAAAATACTCGAAAAATTCAACGAGTAGAAATAAAGGGGTATAGGTTGACGCTTTGACAATTCGAAAAACGCAGAGTTATGAAAGTTAAGAAGGAAAAACTCAAAATAAGTTTTTGGTTTGTTTTGAAATGAAACATGAAATTTTCTTATATAATGAAGTGAGAAATGAAATATATCTCACCTAAGCAATGTAGAACTAAGAATTTTTTTTAACTAACACACAATGTGGAACTTGACTTAAGGAACTTTTTCAAATTCATCTCCCTATATTTGAATATTGACATAATGTTTCAACAATCCCCCACTTGAATTTAAAAAAGTATTTCAGAAGTATCGTCAAATGTTTCTAAGATTGTGCATAAACAAATGTGTCTACGACTTGAACCTTTGCGTAGTGTTAGATGCCCAAAAGTGCTTATTTGAGCTATCATATGTGGGCATCTTTCACTCTATTTCCTTGCTAAATTGTCAAAACCACCTTTGTTTTAGATGAAATGCATTACATTGATAAACGATCTTGGTACCTTTGATTTGTGTGTTATTGTGCAAGAAGAAGGCATGGAATAATTGAAAATGAAGACACAAGAAAGTTGGCAAAGGAACCAAAGAGAATTTGCATTCATCAGCTTGCTCGCTAGGCGAGAGCTGAAGCGAAGGCCTCGCTAGGCGAGTTTCCAGCGAAAAGCTCCAGTAAAATGCCAATAAATTCGCCAGGCGAGATCCTAGCGAAGGTGGTAGCGAGTTCGTTCAGTTTTGGTGAAAAGCGCAGCCAGCACTCACTCGCTAGGCGAGGCTATAGCGAGTCCCCAGCGAGCATTCCAGTAGCAAAACCTCTCAACCTCGCTGGGGCGAAGGTTGGAGCGTGTCCTTCGCTAGGCGAAGGTTTGTTCGCTAGGCGAACATGACAGTTCAACAGACCCTGTTTCTCTGGGCGCAGGTGCCTTTGGTGCCACAATTTGACCCTCGCTAGGCGAGCCATTCTGCTCGCCTAGCGAGCATGACAACCCAGTACTACTCTATAAGTAGCAGGTGCCACTTTTGAGTGCCATACCTAGTTTTTACCTCATTTTTCCACTTTTGTACTTTTGTTAGATATTTTTACAGCATTGTTCTCGGGAGCTTTTATGCCCTAGACTTCATTTCTCTTCATCTTGTAACCATCTTCCACAAAAAGAAGGTGGATTCCCATCCAATCTCGATTATCCGACTTGGATGTTGATCAACCTTCTTCCGAAACTTGCCGACCAAGCTACCATGAAAATGAGTAGCTAAGTCATCCGTTTGTCAAGGTTAGATGTAGGTGATTACTAGCTTTGTGTGTAAATGTAAGGATCTTCATGTGTAAACTCTTTAATGGTGAATATATGATGAAAACTTTGTTTCTATTTAAAACTCTTTGTGTTGGTTTATGATCGAGAGATGTTTACCAACTCTTGACCTAGGTTTTCATCCAATCTTGTTTGTTAGCTAGAGATAGTAATGAATGATTTTGTTCACTATAAGGTTGAACCAAAAAGTTGTCATTTTGATAGATTGTGTTCGAGAGAAACAATGGATCAAAATGGGAAAACTCACAATGTGTGTTCGAGAGAAACATATTGGGAGGACTTTGTGAAATGATTTATCATCTAAGGGAGTTTATAAGATTGTTGACCGAACAAATACATGCAAAGTAATCATCGAACCCTAACTTTGGCAATATTTCTCATTTATTCAAACCATAACTTTTACCGCAATTTAATACCTTTTTATGCAAGATAACGTGACAACCAATCAAAACCCTATTGTTACTTGAGTTAGAATTAATACAACCATCGAACGACGGTGATATCTTACAATCCCTGTGGATACGATAACAAAAACCCGACACGTAAATTTACAACTAACAAAATGGCGCCGTTGCCGGGGATTGTAAATTGATATTGCGAGCATCGCAATGGTTGTTTAAGTTTTAGCTTGTGAATTTTTGACTTGTGCTTGTAATCTGTTTGGTTTAGTGTGCAGCTTACGTTTTATGCGAGGGCAAATCCCTGTGGACGAACTTCTTTTTGATCCTGAGATCGAGAGAACCGCAAGGAGGCTCAATAGCAAAACGAGACGTAGGAGGCAGCAGGCTAGACAACGCCAAGAGCAGGGAGAAAGTTCTTCTACCACAAATCCACCACCATTCATACCAAACATGGAGCCACCACCACCACCACCTATTTCTACTCCATGCATAAACAGTCCAAGGAACACCGCTCAGTTTGCCAACCACACAGGGAGGCAAGCTGAGATGAAAACGGGAACTCTGAATTTATTATATGGAAGTCCATTCACCGGAATGGACCATGAAGACCCATTTGCTTTTCTCACAAAATTTTATGAGATAGCATTGGCTGCCGGAGTGGATCAGGCTCAGGAGCTTCCGTTGTTCAGACGATTATTTCCCCACGCTTTGCTCGGTAAAGCAAAGGATTGGTACCTAGATCAAACACCAGCCGTAATGCCAGACTGGAACGTGTTAGAAGAGAAATTCATCGAAAGATTTTTCTCCCATAACCGATTCATGGAATCCAAGACGGCCATCTCGGTGTTTTCACAAGGAACCAGTGAATCATTAAATGAAGCGTGGGAAAGATTCAAGTCCATGCTTCAGAAATGTAAAGGGCATGAATTTGATGAATTGACTCAAATCCATATCTTCAAAAATGGACTTCAACCAAACTGCAAAACGTTGTTGGATGCTACCTCGGGTGGCTCTTTATTGTCAAAAAGTGCCGAAGAAGCCACAAACATAATAAATCGAATGGCTTTAAATGATCTTCAGAGTCAAAGTTGAGGAAATTCTTTGAAGAAGGCGGGGGTGTTTGAGCTAGGGACGAACGATGCCATCCTTGCCCAAAACAAGCTCATCTCACAACAAGTGGAACTCTTAACGCAACAAATTAAAGAGTTGAGAGAACCGTCTAAAGCTAAACAAATAGCTTGTTGTGAGCTTTGTAAAGGTGAGCATGACACCGGATTCTGTCCACCTCCGGGGTTTGAAGAAGTAAACTACATGGCAAACCAAAGGGACTACCAACCGAGACCACAACAACAACAACAACCTTATCAACCGCACCCTCAAAATCAACAACAACATTACCAAGGGAACCAAGGGTTTCAACCTAGAAGTAACTATTACCAAAACCAAGGTTATGGAGGTGGTTCTTCTAGCCGTCAAAACCCTCCCCAAAATCCGTATCAATCTCAACAAACGCCGGTCGTCAATTCTAAGTTAGAAGAGACATTGACGCAATTCATGCAAATGTCAATGGCCAATCAAAAGAGCAATGACGCAGCCATAAAAAATCTCGAGACTCAAGTTGGGCAACTTGCTAAGCAAATCGCGGAACAACAAACCGATCCTTCCTTTTCGGCAAACACGCAAGCAAATCCTAAGGAGTATTGTAAGGCGATCACAACGAGAAGTGGGAGGGAGTTGATGAGTGAGAATAAAAAAAGAGTTGAGAGAGAAAATGAGGAGGAAATAGTTGAGGAAAATATTGATGGTGAAGTGGGGGAGTGGAATGAGAAGGAAGAAGTTGAAAATAACGAAAAGAATGGTGAAGTTGAAAAGAAAAAAAGTGTGGAGATTGAGAAAAATACAAGTGATGAAGTAGTGGTGGAGCCAGTAAAAAAACCTAGATGGAGGAGTTCGAGAATTGCTAAAGGAAAGGAGGTAGTGAGCGCTACTCCAATCCAAAACCTTCCTTATCCTCATGCTCCGTCCAAAAGGGAGAATGAACGACATTACGCCCGGTTCATGGGTATTTTTAAACAATTGCAAATCAACATTCCGTTTGCCGAAGCCTTGGAGCAAATGCCCAAGTATGCCAAATTCATGAAGGACATACTTACAAAAAAACGGAGGCACACGGAACCTGAGACAATCTTGCTTGATGCACGATGTAGTGCCATCATTCAAAAAACCCTCCCTAGGAAGGAATCCGATCCGGGACGAGTCGCTCTACCGGTAACCATCGGAGACACCTACATGGGTAATGGCTTGATTGATTTGGGATCTAGCATCAATTTAATTCCACTGTCCATTATCAAAAGATTGGGAAATGTTGATATCAAGCCTGCGAAGATGACTTTGCAACTTGCTGATAAATCTACCACTGCACCATATGGAGTGGCTCAAGACATGTTAGTCAAAGTTGATAAATTCTTCTTCCCGGTTGATTTTATTATTATTGATATGGAAGAGGATGATGATGCTCCGCTCATCCTGGGCCGACCATTCATGAAAACCGCGCGCATGATGATAGACGTAGATAACGGTTTGATGAAGGTAAGGGTCCAAAATGAAGAGGTAGCCTTCCATCTTTTTGAAGCCAAAAAGCATCTCAATGATAAACATGATTCTTTCCGAATCGATGCCACAGAGGAGAAGCTAGTGGAGGTCGCAAACCAGGTCCATATTTCTAATCCTTCTGAAAGACCTCTTATCGGAGTCTACCAACTTTCGACCAAAACTAAAGAAAAAAAGATGGAAGCATGGTTGAATGAATTAGAAGCTTGTGGAGAACTTGTCTATCATAAAGAGACAAGGGAAGGCGTGGATATGACAAATATAGTGGAGGAGCCGAAACTAGAGCCACATTTGAAATATGTGTACCTTGATGATAACTGTGCTAAACCCGTGATCATTAGCAATAATTTGTCCACAAACGAAGAGAATCAATTGATGCGGGTGCTAAAAAAGAAGGAGGTTGTCAAATTAGTGGAGGCCGGGATGAATTGTTCTATAGCCGACGGTGAATGGGTGAGCGTTGTGCAAATAGTTCCGAAAAAGGGTGGTATTAGATTTTACCGAAGGTTCATCAAGAACCTCTTGAAGACAACAAATCCCTTGAGGAGGTTGCACAACAAAATGGATCCCGGAAGCTCTACAAACAAAATGGCCAGCGGAAGCTGCACAATACCGCTTGATGCTCCTCTGTGAGCATCGCACCGTCGAGCTTAGCCGACGTTAAACAAGCGCTAGTTGGGAGGCACCCCAACATTGTAAGTATTTACTGTTTTTTGTGTTGTGTGTGTTGGGTTTCCTAGTGCTAACCATGCTGTATGAACATGAACTGCTGCCTTTGAAAAAGCATTTGCTGTCATGCTCGCTAGCTGCTCGCTAGGCGAAGCAGCAGCGAGCGCTGCATGACAGCACTTATTTAAAACCTCAGCAGGGCACTCAATTGGCCCAAACACAACTTTTCTGTTTTTGCAACTCTGCTGAGGCAATTTAACCGAGCACTCTCCACACTCTCTCATTTTCATCTCTCTCACACAGGCCTGTGGACAGGCCTGTGTTTGGTGAGGGGGCGGGCGCTTCAGGTGCTGCAGCTAATGATGATGATGATGATGTTGATGATGAGGCTACCGGTTCTGAAGCCGGTAGCGAGGAGGATTCTGAGCCCTTAGAGGGTTGAGTTTTTGTATTTTTCATTTTTTTGTTTATTTCTTTTGTAGTTTCGGATTCTGTATTTTGTACTGTTGGGGTGTTTTGTCCCCCATGAACAATTTAAATTTTCAGTAATGTTATTTATTTATGTTTTTAATTTTGTTTGTTTAATAAATTTTTGGTTGATTAAGTGGCAAACCTTCTAGATTGGTTTCTCCTCAAAGAAGTACCCAATGAAGGTGCATCCGAGCTTGGATGGCAATGATAAGAATAAACAAGTGAATGAAGCTAAGGTACATGGTTACCTCCGGCTAGAATTTTAGAATGCATTAGGAACTTTACTCTTTTTGGTAAATTGAATATTGTCTTTTTGCAACATAATTGAATGAATGTTTCATCTAGAACTTAAAACCACAAATTGTGAGGAAACCTCCATTGTACACTTAAATGCTGGATTCTAATAAGTTTTGTTGATTCATGTGATTCATGCTTTGTCTTTTATTATTGTGAAATTGTGGAAGCAATTAGAAATGATCAAGGCACTTGTTTTCTTTTGAGCACAACTACATCCAAAAACAACTTACCTGTGAGCAGAGAGAGTATTTGTTAACCCCTTTGAGCTTAAACAGTTGAATCTCGGCTTGAAATAAAGCGAGATCTCAAAAATCTTTTTTTTACAACCCGGAAAATCTTGATTATTGTTCTTTTGCCGTAAAAAGTTAGGAGCATTCACATAGGGTGAGGAAGAAGTAAGTTGGGGAGAACGAAAAAGAATCGGTAAGTACCACAACTCTTGAAAAAGAAAAGAAAAACCGAGCAAGCATAAAAAAATATATGTATAGAAAATATAGAAAAGAAACATCTGTTTTGTAAATATGATGTGAAAGAAAAGAACAAAAATAAAAAGAATGAAAATGAATGCTTGTTTGGAAGAAAAATAGTGAAAAATAAAAATAAAAAAAAAATTTGAGTTGTGGAATATGAGTTGTGAAGGTTTCAAATAAGAAACAAATGAAACAAAGTCGAGATGTGTGAATAATACTGTGAATGTCTCTTTTGCATCGGCACTTTCGTTTCAATGGCCTTAGAAATGACCCTTGTTTGTTAACCTAACCAAGCTTCAACCGAAAAGCCCTTAGTGATCTTTATGCTTCCACATTACCATTTATGATTGTTAGACATTGTATGAATCTATTTGATTTCTTCATTGTTTGTTAGAGAGTGAGATTATTCCCGCGGTTGCAAACGCGTAAATTCTTCATTCCTTATTCGAAGAGGAGAGATAGGGTGATTCATTCAAAATAGTATTGTTGTAGATAGATAAATATTTCGCATAAGCTATTAAGTTTTAGTTCTTATGTATTATTTTATTCGAACCGTTGGAAACTTGTATATGCTGATTCGCTTGTGTTTGAGCCGTTTTATCCAACTTCGGAGAAACCTTTTTCTTAAGGCAAATCCTCTTGTTCTTCAAGGGGCATACTTTGCTTGAGGACAAGCAAGAATCTAGTTGGGGAGAGTTGTTAGATTCCCAAAAGTGCTTATTTGAGCTATCATATGTGGGCATCTTTCACTCTATTTCCTTGCTAAATTGTCAAAACCACCTTTGTTTTAGATGAAATGCATTACATTGATAAACGATCTTGGTACCTTTGATTTGTGTGTTATTGTGCAGGAAGAAGGCATGAAATAATTGAAAATGAAGACACAAGAAAGTTGGCAAAGGAACCAAAGAGAATTTGCATTCATCAGCTTGCTCGCTAGGCGAGAGCTGAAGCGAAGGCCTCGCTAGGCGAGTTTCCAGCGAAAAGCTCCAGTAAAATGCCAATAAATTCGCCAGGCGAGATCCTAGCGAAGGTGGTAGTGAGTTCGTTCAGTTTTGGTGAAAAGCGCAGCCAGCACTCACTCGCTAGGCGAGGCTATAGCGAGTCCCCAGCGAGCATTCCAGTAGCAAAACCTCTCAACCTCGCTGGGGCGAAGGTTGGAGCGTGTCCTTCGCTAGGCGAAGGTTTGTTCGCTAGGCGAACATGACAGTTTAACAGACCCTGTTTCTCTGGGCGCAGGTGCCTTTGGTGCCACAATTTGACCCTCGCTAGGCGAGCCATTCTGCTCGCCTAGCGAGCATGACAGCCCAGTACTACTCTATAAGTAGCAGGTGCCACTTTTGAGTGCCATACCTAGTTTTTACCTCATTTTTCCACTTTTGTACTTTTGTTATATATTTTTACAGCATTGTTCTTGGGAGCTTTTATGCCCTAGACTTCATTTCTCTTCATCTTGTAACCATCTTCCACAAAAAGAAGGTGGATTCCCATCCAATCTCGATTATCCGACTTGGATGTTGATCAACCTTCTTCCGAAACTTGCCGACCAAGCTACCATGAAAATGAGTAGCTAAGTCATCCGTTTGTCAAGGTTAGATGTAGGTGATTACTAGCTTTGTGTGTAAATGTAAGGATCTTCATGTGTAAACTCTTTAATGGTGAATATATGATGAAAACTTTGTTTCTATTTAAAACTCTTTGTGTTGGTTTATGATCGAGAGATGTTTACCAACTCTTGACCTAGGTTTTCATCCAATCTTGTTTGTTAGCTAGAGATAGTAATGAATGATTTTGTTCACTATAAGGTTGAACCAAAAAGTTGTCATTTTGATAGATTGTGTTCGAGAGAAACAATGGATCAAAATGGGAAAACTCACAATGTGTGTTCGAGAGAAACATATTGGGAGGACTTTGTGAAATGATTTATCATCTAAGGGAGTTTATAAGATTGTTGACCGAACAAATACATGCAAAGTAATCATCGAACCCTAACTTTGGCAATATTTCTCATTTATTCAAACCATAACTTTTACCGCAATTTAATACCTTTTTATGCAAGATAACGTGACAACCAATCAAAACCCTATTGTTACTTGAGTTAGAATTAATACAACCATCGAACGGCGGTGATATCTTACAATCCCTGTGGATACGATAACAAAAACCCGACACGTAAATTTACAACTAACACGTAGCAAGTAGGATTCTGATTCAACAAGAGTGACACAATTGTCTTGAACTCTATCTCAGACATCAACCCCCCACACAACATTTTTTTAAGGTGTATTCTAATAGTATGTGCTTTAATGGCACTACACATATATCCCGGTTTAGTGAAGGTTCTAGGAATTCTGCCTCGCAATTCCATAGGAACTAACCTAAGTTCCACAATCACATATGCGAGTCTATAAAGAGTACTCATGTAGCATAAGTACTCCCTCATACAAAATATAGATCTCATTAAGATTTTGTATCATCTCATCCTCTTATCGCTTCAGGATTCATGCTTCTCTTACTTACTCTAGCATGATCACCTCATATTATTTACAACTTGTTATTACCCATTGAACCTATTTCTTGGGATCTCCGGTCATTTAGGTTGGTTTACCATCATTAGCAACTCATTTTTGTATAACCATTAGTCTCATCTTCTTTGATGTATTATGGACTTTCTCCCTAGCTAATCTTTTCCTCAAAGAATCTACTAAATTTACATCAGTGCGTACATGATCCACTCTTACAGCTCCTTTAGAGATATAATATCTGAAAGTGTTGTGATTCCTTCTTATTTGACGTCTTTTACCATTATAATAATGGTTTTCCATTTTTTCAATAGTCGCGGTACTATTGCAGTGGATCAACATAGTTGACATATGTTTTTCCCATAAAGGAATCTTAGCTAGCAAGCATCTTAACCAACTTGCTTCTTCATTAGTAGTCGCTAATGCTATCATCTCATAATCCATCGTGGACTGAGCCAGAATAGTTTGTTTCTTTGATTTCCAGGATACAACTCCTCCAGCTATATTAAATACATAGTCACTAGTTGCTTAGAATCATCTGATAAGGTATTCTAATCTGCATCATTGTATCCTTCAAGTACAACAATAACTCTCTGATAATGCAAATTGAGATTCACAGTCTTTTTAAAATACTGCATGACTCACTCAATAACTTTCCAATGCTCGTTACTCGGTTTACTAGTAAACCTGCGTAACAATCCTACGACATATGCAATGTCGGGTCTTGTACAATCAGTGGCATACCTAAAACTGCCAATGATGTTCGCATATTCTGTTTGTCTGACACTTTCACCAGTGTTCTTAAATAGTTTCACACTTTGATCATATGGTGTGCTCGCAAGTTTATAGTCAAAGTAAGTATATTTCTTTAAGATTTTTTCACACAGGTTGATTGATCCAAAGAAATTCTTTGCTCGGATATCGTGATCTTGATACAAAGAATCATGTTCACTTCTCCGAGGTCTTTTATATCAAAGTTGTTGCACAATAATTATTTTACATCATTTACGGCCTGAATGTTTGATCAAAATATGAGTATATCGTCTACATAGAGACATATGATAGTGCAAATGCGATTCTCAAATATGTAATAAATGCATTTTTCACTTTCATTCACTTTGTACCCATTTGATATCATTAAGTTATCAAACTTCTTATGTCATTGCGTTGTACCTTGTTTTAGACCATATAGAGACTTATCTAACTTACAGACATTGTCTTCTTACCCATGAATTAAAAACCCTTCCAGTTGGTCCATATAGATTTCTCCTTCTAAGTCACTGTTTACAAAAGTTGTTTTAACATCTATTTGGTGTACTATTAAGTCACAAATAGAATCCATTTAAATAAGTACCCTAATGGATGTAAATTCAAGTGCTTGGAGAAAAAGTATCGAAGAAATCTATATTTCCTCTTTGCCTAAAACCTTTGGCTACAAGGCGAGCCTTGTACACTTATCAATTGTTCCATTGGACTTTAGTTTCTTTTTCAAAACACGTTTACAAACTAGTGCTTTACAACTATGAGGCAAGTCTACTAAGTGCAAGGTCATGTTAGATTCCAGATAATGGAATCTGTCTTATCATAAATAGCTTCTTGCCACAAATCTACATCCAGAGATGACAAGGAAATACCTTCTAAATCCAGAAAATGGAATCTATCTTATCATAAATAGCTTCTAAGAGATTTCATGAAGAAGAATCTTAGATTTGTGGCAAGCCTCTTAATATTTGCCTGAAGAAGAATCTTAAACATGATTAAAGAGTCTGATTATTTGTCTGAAGAAGAATCTTAGAAACATGATTAAAGAGTCTTAAACATAGATTTGTGGCAAGTCTACTAAGTTCATGAAATCTCTTAATCTTGTTACTAAATTGAATTTCAATTTCATTCGCAAAAGTCTTAACCGTAGCAGTTTCACAAAAATATCATTTTTAGTGATTGTGTACAAATCTACTCCAATAGACTGACTAAACTATGCCTTATTCAGAATAAAACTAGAAACACAATTCTTTATAATCTCTAAAGTATACATGTCATCCTTCAAGATTACAGTCTTTTCAGAGGTGGACTCTGTTCCATTTCTCCAATACCGACAATATTAGTGGTGTGGGCAACTCCCAATAACACTTTCTTATTCGTGTATGTTTAAACATTGCACAATCATAACAAACATGACGAGAGGAGCCAATGTCTAACCACCAACCATCAGAATCACCAATCACGTTGATTTCAGTGATCAAAGCAATAAATCGCTCATTAGTCAAGTTAACATGTCCATTAAGGGCAACACAAGGTTCAAGTCTGATCTTACATATTTTAATCATATGATCTAGTTTTCCATAATTGAATTAAGAGAAAACATCAGTGTCATTTTGTTCTGGTGGTGGTTATTGCCTACCAATTGGAGTAATTGGGATCTTTGAAGGGTTCTCATTCTTAATTCGGTTCACAACATTACGGTTCAAATTCTTTAATTATTTGTCAAATGGCTTCAGAACTACACCAAATTTCTTTTTGTTTTTTGAAACAACCAATACTTTTTCTCTTTAATCATGTTTCTAAGATTCTTCTTCAGACAAATAATCAGAATCTCAATTAAAAATTCTTTTATTTTGCAGCAAAGCATAATTTTAAAAAATTTTAAACTATGGGGCAGTTTGTCAATAATAAAGGAAATTTAAAATAGTTCATCTAAACACGTATCTTTTGGGATGATCTCATAAGCAATCTTTTGAAGTTCGTGACATTGAATCTCCACAGATCTTTCATCTATACCATCTCATACTTGAGATAACGACTACCTGTATACTCCTTTGCTCCAGCTTCTTCGTGTCACACTTGTTTTTAAGAGCATCCCAAACCTATTTTATAGTATCGCAACTACTGTAATAATCACAGATCATCTGCAAGTCCATTCATAATAGAATTTTGTAATCATTCTCTTTTCATAAGTTGTTTTCATTTCTGAATTGTAAATGTTCGCTTTAATATGTACATTATATTCAGCTTCAATACTATTAAGTGTTCCATCTAAATCCATATTTTTTTACCGTTAATTTCTTCAGTAGTCATGACAGTTCGAAATGTCTTAAAATTATTGTTTCACGATTTTGAAAATTAGCTACATAAGAAATTATCGGGTCGGGTCGCGTACTAGTTCGCTCTCTTTAAGACGTTTCGTGACACTGCCAAAAGTTATACAAAGCAGTCGAACTACCGCACCACCTCCAGGATAAAACACTTTATTCTATATTGTATGATTACTACTTGTGTAGTAGATAATCGGCCTAGAAATACACTCTTTGATGGTACAAAAATCATCCGAATATGATATAAATATCACTCTTAGTATCTAATATAACAACCAATCGTAATAATATGGTCATTTTGACCACTCAAAATGATTTCTCAAACAAAGAGAAATTCGAATAATTCTCTAAAGAGAATCCAAAGATTATACTTGATAATTTCCCAACTCAAATGAGGAGAAATTAACATAATTCTCTAAAGAGAATTAAAGAAAATACTAGAAAAATTCAACAGAAAAAAAGGGGAAGGGGTTGGCGCTTCGACAATTTAAAAAACGGAGAGTTATGAGAGTGAAGAAGGAAAAACTCAATAAACTTTTGGTGTGTTTACAAGAAGTTTCCTTATATAATGAAGTAAGATTGAAATATATTTCACCTAAGCAATATGAGACTAAATTTTTTTTCCAACTAATACACAATATGGAATTTGACGGAATTTTTTCAAATTTATCTTTTATATTTTGAATATCGACATAATATTCTATAAGATAATTAATTATATATGATCTCCATATAAATAAATACATGATCTAATATAAAAAATAAAATTTTCAATTGAAAACCAAACTATATATTGACTATGGTTCACAAACTATATATTGACTATGGTTCACAACATAACATACTCATTGTAATATTGACTTTTTTTTCTCTTATTATTTGTCTCTTACTGTTGTCATTGCGTAGAAATCTTTTGCGTAAAAATCTTTTGTCTTGGTTCCATTAGGTATTTTTATAAATCTTTGATGAATCAACATATATCCTAAAATTGTTATCGTGATCGTATATTTTATTACTTTGCTTTCACTATTATAATTATAATTTTGGTTATTAAGATTAATTCAAATAAATTGTAGATGAGCGAGTCTGTATGATTGATTTATTAAATTTGATTGTGAGATATGTCTCAATATTGATGTTTGTATTTGATACGTCACCACATACGTCTATTGAGGCATATAATTTTACTTTTTATACGTATACAAAAACATTATTTCTCTTTTAGTTATTGGTATTTAATAAAAAAAATAATGATAATATATATTTATATATTTATATATTTACAACAACAACTAAGGCTTATCTTCTAAATCCTAATTAGCTTTGGGCTTGGGCCACAAAACTCAACTTGAATTATATCTAATATCTCAACATACCCTCTATAATTCAAGTTGTCAAGACACACTAATCATTGTCGATCTGAACTATTCTTAATTTCTTTCTCAACGTTAGGAATCTGTCGATCTTCAATCCTTTGGTGAAAACATCGGTCAATTGTGCTTCACTTGAGAAATGTCTTACTTCAAGTTCACCTCGAGTTACCTTCTCCCTTAAGAACTGAAATATAACTTCTATGTGCTTACCTCTTCCATGAAAAAATGGATTCTTCGTAAGATTTATCACTGACTAGTTGTTGATCTGCAGTACCAGAGGTTTCTTCATTTCGGTCTCGATCTCTTTCAACACAAATCTGATCCAAATTGCTTGACACACAACATATGATCCTGCTATATATTCAACCTAACACGATGACAATGCCACCACAGGTTTCTTTCTCAAGCATCATGAGATTGGGGCACCAAATACTTGAAAGAAATATCTAGTAGTGCTTCTTTGACCTTCCTTATCTCGACACCAATCAACATTTGAATAACAAGTAACCATAGCTTATTTGCTTTCAGAATCTCGTCGAAATAAAATTCCATAGTTTGTCGATCCTTTTAAGTATCTCAGGATTCTTCTTGCATCCTTCATGTGTGACACCCTTGGTTCACTCATATATTTGCTCACTAATCCGACTGAGAAACATATATCATGTCGACTGTTGCACACATATCTTAGAGATCCGGCTATTTGTTTGAACAAGGTTGCATCGACTTTATCTTCCTCTCCATGCTTCTCTAGCTTCAAATTTGGTTCTATATGCAAAGATATAGGAGTCGAATCATCCATCTTGAATCTCTTGCGTATCTCCTTGACATACTTTCTTTGGTGTAGCACCATACCTTCCTCCGACATTTGAAATTCCATCCCTATAAAGTATGACAACTTTCCCAGATCCGACATTTCAAATTCCTTCTTCATCATCTCTTTGAACTTTAATAAGTTCTGCAAGCTATTTTCAGTAACTAGCAAGTCATCGACATATAAGCAGATGATTGTTATATCTTGTGTCACAACCTGAACATAGACACCATACTCAGATTTTCATTTGACGAATCCCAATTTGACCAAGTATGAGTCGATCTTCTTGTTCCATGTCCTAGGTTCCTGCTTGAGACCATAAAGCACTTTGTGCAACTTGTATACTTTCCTCGCTTCCTCCTGAATCACAAATTTGAGAGGTTGTGTGACATATACCTCTTCATCTAAAGGTCCATTCAAAAATTCCGATTTCACATGAATGTCGACCAGTCTTGCTTACATGCCAAGGCTACCACTAGTCGAACAGTTTCCAATCTTGCGACAGGTGCAAAGACTTCAGAGTAGTCGAGTGTTGCTCGATGAAGAAATACTCGAGCTACCAATCTCGTCTTATGTATTGGTATTAACCCATCAATGTTGTGCTTCAACTTGAACACCCAGTTCACTTTGGTAGTTTTTGTATGTGCTGGCAATTCGACCAACTCCCATGTGTTGTTTCTTTCGATTGCTTGTAACTCTTCAACCATAACAGACTTCCACTTTATATTCTTTAAAGCCTCACTATAGTTGATTAGTTCAGCACCTGCAAGTAAATCAAAATGAACTAGTTATCCATCTGTTGTGACTTCATCATCACCAACCACTTCATAGTCTTGAAGTCTTGTTGGACGAGCTCTAGTTCTTTGAGGTCTCTGACTTGAGCTAGCCATAACCTCTCTGACTTCGACTGTGTCGGGTATGTCAACAACAACTTCGACTTCAACTGGAATATCGACAATATATTCAACTTCGACATCATCATTTTCTTCGTCGAAATTATAGCTCATCAATGGCTTATCAATTGCATTACTAGAATTCCAATCCCAGGCAGAATTTTCATCAATCATAATATCTCGACTAATCATAATCTTCTGATTAATTAGATTGAACAACCTGTATGCTCTAGTCTTATGATATCCTACCAGAATTATAGGTTAATTCTTGTCATCAAGCTTCCTTCTTCTTGCATGAGAAATATGTTTGTAACACATAAAGTCAAACACCTTCAGATGACTCACTGATGGCTGTTTTCCACTTCACACTTCTTTAGGAACCTTGTTCTTCAGCTTCTTGGTAGGGCATTTGTTCAGTATATAAATAGCAGGTAAAAAAGCTTCACCCCATAAGGATTTTGGCAAATTCTTCTGCTTCAGCATGCATCTTGCCATGTCCAATATGGTCTTGTTTCTTCTTTCTGCTATTCCATTATGATAAGGAGTATAAGGAGCAGTTACCTCATCATCAACACCATGTTCTGCATACAATGCTTCAAATATCTTGGATGTGTATTTGCTACCTCCATCTGTTCGTAGCACCTTGATCTTTTTTTCACTCTGGTTTACGACAAGCATCTGGAATCTCTTAAAGATTTCGAATAATTCGTCCTTTCTCTTTATCACACAGATCTATAACTTTTGACTAAACTCATCGATAAACGAAACAAAATACTTGTTTCCACCAATGGCATGCTCCTCAAAAGGACCACATATGTCTGAATGTACAACTTCGAGTATGTAGGAGGATTTCATTGGCATTGTCGAAACAAAAGACTTCCTGGACTGCTTTCTGACTAGACAACCTTCACAGAGTTTGTCGGGCATCTCAAGACTTGGTATACCAGTTACCATATCTTGAGTGATTAGTTGATTGAGCGGCCTAATATTCAGATGGCCAAACCTCAAATGCCACAACCAACTATTTTTATGGTCGAAGATTATTTTCAGACATTGTACCTCAGTTGAACTGATTATGGTCTTAAATGTTCTATTCTTTGACATAGGAGATTTCAAGACCAAGTTATTCTGGATGTCAAAAAGTTCTAAGGCTCCACCTTTCATAACCACTGAGAACATTTCTTCGACCAGTTGTCCAACACTTAGCAGATTTCACTTCACTCAAGGGACATAAAGTACATCTTTGATAAATGATTTTGCTCCCTTAATCTTTTGAATAACCATGTTGCCAGTACCTTCAGCTTGTAACGAGTTATTATCAACAAGTTTGACCTTACTCTTCTTCGAATCGTCAAAATCTACTAACCATACTTTTCAACCAGTCATGGGATTCGAGCGCCTGAGTCGAGGAACTAGATCTTGGATTCGACATGATCATCTGCAACTGCAACCATAACCACCATATCATCATAATCATCTGAATCTTGACGTTCAAGGTTCGCTCCTTCGTCTTTGCCTTTTGTCGATCCCTTGTCTTTCCTATACCAATAATAATTGGCCAAGTGACCCCATTTTTCATAGTTATAGCACTACACACCTTTTTCTCTTCTTTGTCTTTCTGATAGCAATTTCCTTCTCCTCTTTTCGAGGATTCATAAGCTCTATCATCGACCTTATTCTTGCGAGGATTCGACTAAGACTTCTTGCCCTGAGTCTTGTCGATTTTGTCTTTGAACTTGTAGGAACCATCATTCTTCTTCCATGATTGAGCCTGTAGTGCTTGTATCAAGTCTTGAACCCATTTCCTTTTGACAATCCTAATCTCATGCGCCTCCAACGAACCAACCAAATCTTCTAGTTTTAGGGTTTCAAGATTGTTGTATTCTTGAATATCTACGATAATATGATCAAAGTGAGCGGTCAACATACACATTACCTTCTCAAGTATCATCTTATCAGTTAGGGTTTCACCATAACCCTTCATGAGATGGACGAGTTTCTACACCTTCGACACATAGCCTGCAATCTTTTCGTCTTCTCCCATCGACAATAATTCATATTGTCGTCATAAAGTTTGCAACTTGACAATCTTGACTTTCTCGCCTCCTTCATAGTATTTGACAAGAATATCTCATGCCTCCTTCGCCGATTCAACATGAGCGATTCTGTCGAAATTAGTCGTATCAACGGTCGATTGAATGTAAAATGTCGCCTTACAATCCTTCTTCTTGGCATCCTTGTGAGCGGTTCTTTGTGCATCGGTTGCTTCTTCACTAACCGCGGGAACACCATTAGTAACCATTTCTAGGGTTTCATGAAAGCCAAATAGAGATTGAATATGTTTTCTCATCAAAGTCAATTCTTGTTGTCAAGAGTTGGAAGGAAGTTTGGTAGATTTTCGTTACCATTCATCTTTGCAGCGACTGATCAACAACAACCCACGATCTCGGAAACACGATCTCTGACGTGTGATTCTTGAAAAAACAATCAAGAATTTAACCGGAGCTCTAGATACCAATTTGTTAATGTTTGAGGCATTTTTAGTGAGGAGAGAAAGAGAGGATAAGGAAATAAAAATTATATTATTGAATTGAATTATAATACTGAATTACAAAGTGTCTATTTATATACACCTAAGTGATTCGAATACCAAGTAAAATAATAAACTAAGTAACAAATTGTAAACCCTTATTAACTTTGAGTTTGAACCACACAACTCAACTTGAATTATATCTAATATCTCAATAAATATTAACTTTCAAAATATTTTTATTTAAATTTAAAAAATATAAATTCTAAATTATTTATTTATTTATTTATAGAGCTAGAAAAAAAATTTATGAAATAAATTTATCAGAATAATCTTTTGTCAACTTAAAATATTATCTGGTAATAAGATATTTTCATTTAATTTATTAAATTATGTGGCAATAGAAACATACATTGACATGTGTTTGTTTGTGAAAGACTCTCCGTGTATCATAAGACTAAGAGTAACCTAGAAACATGGACCGTGAGAAATTACATTATAGACTATACTACCAAATCAACATTATTAACTTGCCTATAGTTTTTCAAAAATTGATATATACCAACCAAAACCATAAGATTTTCCCCATCATTCTCGTGAGGCCTTTCTCACTGGCTCACAAGCCAATAAAGGAAACTCAAACTACTCACTCTAGATCACATTTCAAGTTTCAACACTCTAATTTCCAAATATCTAAATCTCATTCTAATCAACTTAGATCAGCTTAAATCTACGGTTGTTTAATCACTTAATTATTCTCTTCAGCTTTTTTGGTGTTGCTGTTTTCATATTGTTACTTCATTCTGGTGTTACTCAAAGTAAGATTTTCTTTCTCTTCATTACTTCATTACTATTATTTTAGTGTCACTTTGAATATTTGACAACTGTTATGTTTCATGATTTATAAGAAAATAAAATAATTCAGCGTAATGTATACTTCACTTTATTTGCTTGCAGTTTGAACTTTGAACATCAAAGTATAATTTTTTTTGTTTGGCTCTTTACAAGGACTTGAATTTGTGGCATTTCTTCACAGCATTGAAACCATCACAATGGTGTCTACTTGTGTCAACTTTAAGACCAATACCCATGTAACAAACTTGAGGAAAGACAATATTTTTCATCAAGAAAATGGTTTTCTAGGTGAGAGAATCAAAGGGGGTTTGAATTACAGTCCATGGAACATTAATAAGTTGGAAATAAGTTTGAAAAACAAAGAGAGGGTTAAGAAGGTAAAAAAACCTGGTGTTGTGTCTGCTGTTCTTACATCAAATGATGCCACTGAGACTAAGGTATGCTAAATAACTTCATGTGATCTATTTTCTATCATAGTTTTAAATTTGTGATTGCGAGTTAAAGCCACTTGACTTGTCTAGTGTCTGTGTCTCTGTGTCTGAGTCAAAGTCACTTGACATGTCTGGTGTCTGTGTCCGTGGCTGTGCTACATATGTCGTGAGCGACTGATGTAACTGCAAATGTTTCAAAATATGTTATGTTGTGGTCATAATTATTGTTACAGATTACTAATAACATCATTTTTAATAATTTCTAATTATGGTATTGATCAATATGACACTCAAGACTTAGGTCCTTAGATTCTGCAGCTAAATTTTATGTCATTATTTGGTAAATGATTCTTCGATTCGTATTTATGTGTGACAACTTCAGACATTTCAAGTTCCGTCTTTTTTGAGAAGAAAAGCCGACCCTAAAAATGTTGTTTCCATCATACTGGGAGGAGGTTCTGGTGTTCAACTTTTTCCTCTTACCAAACGAGCTGCTACACCAGCTGTGAGTTAACCAAACCATTGTTTTTGTTGACTCAAAATTCGAGAATTGTTTCATTCGGTAATGATACATAGTATTGTTTACATTTTTCAGGTTCCTGTTGGTGGATGCTACAGGCTTATAGACATTCCAATGAGCAACTGCATCAACAGCGGCATCAACAAAGTATTTGTATTGACACAGTTCAATTCAGCATCCCTTAACCGTCATATCTCTCGCACCTATTTTGGAAATGGCATCAACTTTGGAGATGGATACGTAGAGGTATGTATCAAGAAATCGGCTGTTAATTACGAATGGTGTATATATTCATAAAAAACTAATACGAACCAAACACGCAATAGGTTCTTGCGGCTACTCAAACACCAGGAGAAGCCGGGAAGAATTGGTTTCAAGGAACAGCAGATGCTGTGAGGCAATTTACATGGGTGTTTGAGGATGCAAAGAACACAAACATTGAGAATGTAATAATCTTGGCTGGAGATCATCTATACAGAATGGATTACATGGATCTTGTGCAGGTATTCAATTTATTTGTTTCATAATTTCTTCATTTCATTTTCAGTGTTTTCTGATCATCTTGAAACATATAAGCAGAGTCACATTGACAGAAATGCGGATATTACAGTATCATGCGCTGCTGTTGGTGACAGGTATGAAAATGTTACATTGAGTCTTCTTTGTATGCATGTTAATTCTTTTTTCGTAACAATATATATTTTTCAAATTCAGTTTTATCTAAGTTTCATATCCATTTGCCCGATTTTCAGCCGCGCATCAGACTTTGGATTAGTCAAAGTAGATAGCAGAGGTCGCATCATCCAATTTTCAGAAAAACCTAAGGGAGCTGATCTTAAAGCAATGGTAAGTTCTATACATGTATGAAATTTCAAGTAAAACAGTTTAGTTTCTTGCCTATCGATAACTTTATCGATTAACCGATAACTAATACAAAATACTCTATATGAAAATGAAGATAACAAGAATAACTAATCTAACTAACTCATAACTAACTTTATCTCTAATAGTTCTTGTTACTTCTGTGCAGCAAGTAGATACCTCTCTTTTTGGATTGTCACCTCAAGATGCAATAGCTTCGCCATTTATTGCATCTATGGGGGTTTACGTATTCAAGACCGATGTTTTACTCAAGCTTCTGAAATGGAGGTATCCCACATCCAATGACTTTGGATCTGAAATCATTCCAGCATCAGTGAAGGAATACAATGTCCAAGTAAGAGAAATTTGACAATAAATATACCTCCATTCTTTCCGGAGGTAATAAAAATATTTCACCTTTCTCTCAGGCGTTCTTTTTCGGAGACTATTGGGAAGACATTGGAACAATACGATCATTTTACGATGCTAACATGGCTCTTACCGAAGAGGTACATTGAAGAATCAAGATATTGAGCAATTAGAAATATGTTGTTTAAATTTTCTTCCTATCATGAAACTAATATATGCTACTCTTGCAGAGCCCAATGTTCAAATTTTATGATCCCAAGACACCTATTTTCACTTCTCCAAGATTCTTACCACCAACGAAGATTGATAAATGCAGGGTATGGCTATGATCATCTCTCTTCCAAGTTCGATCTTAACCACTTTGTATCACGAGATGTTTTTTCTTGCCGTGTTTGAGTTGCTCTTTTGTAGATTGTGGATGCAATAATCTCACACGGCTGTTTCCTGAGAGAATGTAGTGTGCAACACTCCATTGTGGGTGAACGTTCGCGTTTGGATTATGGCGTTGAGCTCAAGGTAAACTACCATGATTTCTTTACCAAGAACGATAGAACCAAGGCTATAAATTGTGTTCACTCCACGGTTTAACTGTGACTAAATTAGAAACTTTGTGTTGTAACCCGTCTTGCACACTCTTGTTACAGACTCTGAACACTATATATAAAATACTATTCGTAAATTTTAAAACAATCTTTTACAGGACACTATAATGATGGGAGCAGACTATTACCAAACCGAATCTGAAATTGCTTCTGAGCTAGCAGAGGGAAAGGTTCCGATTGGGATTGGAAGGAACACCAAAATCAGGTAATGTTACTTGCAGTAACCACATTTCAATTGAACTCATTATGTTGGGTATTCATTTGATATTTGTTGTTTCTTGTCTTTGTTGAAGGAAGTGTATAATAGACAAGAATGCTAGGATTGGGAAAGATGTCATCATCATGAACAAAGATGTGAGCATGACTCTCTTTTACATTTGATGTCATTTTGTTAGTTATCTGTTTTATAGCGTAAGATCATCACGCACTATGCGTCGATCGAACATACAGTAAGTATCTGATGTATTACCATTGAAATGTTTTTTAGGGTGTTCAAGAAGCAGATAGACCTCGGGATGGTTTTTACATCCGATCAGGAATCACAATCGTGATGGAGAAGGCAACAATAGAGGATGGCACTATCATATAGACTTATAGAGTATTCCAACCAGCATTTTGGTTTTTGAAATGTAAAAATAGAATGAAAATAAATGGGAATGTTAAATCAAGATGCTCATAAATAAAATGATGAAAGGTTGTTTGTGAACTGTTACTGCATGCACTTCTGTGTTTCAAATTCAAACCAGCAACAAGTTGTTGGCGTTGACATTGTCGATACTGAAAAATGGAGAGAAAAGAAAGTAGAGTATAAGTGGATCAATCACAAACATGACTAGTTTTAATTAAAATTCAATTTTGTAAAAACAAATCCATCATCAAAAACCACCTTTAATAAATAAGATTATAATGAGTGTTTGGAACATATCAATATGTCAAAAAACAAACAAACTATGTTTATGTTAATGCTTCAAATTGTAGCTTCACTATTTTCACATTAAACTTATTGCCAAATATATGCTAGGATATTAAAATAAAATAAAAATAATTTTATTAAAATTTACTTTTGTTAAGAATGATAAATAAATGTATACTTATTAATATATATTTAGAGTATTATAATAACATTGAAGTTCTAAGTTTTATCTAAATTAATATTTTAAATATCTACCTGGTTGTCCCGTTTGTTAGAAGATGTAATTCAGTATTTTAGTAGAAAAGTTGTATTTCGCATAGGTGTGTTAGACACAATATAGTTGATATAAGTTGATTAGGAGTAAGTTGTGTTCGACAGAGTCGAATACAACATGTGAGTCAAAGTATAAGCATCTATTTGATAAAGTCGAATACTATAGTTTGTAAATTGTATGTTTTGGTTGCCGATATATAGAGGTAATATTTTGTAAATCAATAAGAAGCAATCTCATAAATTCCTTTTCACACAATATTGTCTCTCTCTCTCTCTTTTCATAATTTGTTCACATTCTTTCTTTAAAATTTGCGAACTCATTTAATTTGTGAATTTTTACATATTGATAATTCCTTTGGTATCAACGAGTCCGATTGTGATTCAGAGCGAATGTGTAATGGCAAACGGAAACACAACATCAACGCAATTTTCAATAAATATAAAGGTTTTCAAAGGTGAGAACTACGAAGGGTGGGTTTCGCAAATGAAGTTCATATTCAAATTTTAAGATGTGTATGAAATCGTGAATGATGGAGTACCTGCATTGGAAGTGAATGCAAATGATGTTCAGAAAGCTACACATAAGGAACAAAGGAAGAAAGATGGAAAATCTCCTTTCTTGATTCACCAGTGTGTGGATCTAAATGTGTTCGAGAAGATCATTAAAGAAGAAACGTTCAAGAAAATATGGGACAAGTTAAACAACTTGTACGATGGAGATAAAAAACTAAAGAGGTTGAAGTTGCAGACACTGAGAAAATAATTTTAGATGACTCAAATGAAAGAAGATGAGTCAGTTTCAGAATTATTTTTCGCGAGTGGTGCTGCTAACGAACCAGATGAAGATGTATGGTGAATCGATCACTAATTTGTAGAAGATTGAGAAAGTGTTGAGATCTCTGAATGCAAGTTTTGATAACATTGTAATGTTATTGAATAGTCCAAGAACCTAGCTGATATGAAGGTGAAAGTACTTCAAACTTCATTTGAGACTCAGGATATGAGACTGAAGCAAAGGAACTCAAAAAGGGAGAAATTTGAGAAACAAACACTACAAGCAAGATTCATCTAGAAATATGATAGCGAAAAGGTGAAATAGAGAAAGAATCTTGCAAATGATGAGAAGTCAAGCAAGAATTTAAAGAATCACTCTGATTTAATCAAGAAAGTCATGGTTAACAAGTATTCGGGGAAGAAAGTTGACATTAAGGAGGTGCAATGTTACAATTGTCAAGGATTTGGTCATCATGCACGAGATTCTCAGAGAAAGAAGGAATTGAGAGCAACGCTAATGATGAAGTGCAATATGCACATGTTGGAGAAAAGAACTCTGATGATATGCTACTCGTGGCAAATACGAATAATGAACAAACCAATATGTGGTACTTAGATTGAGGATGCAACAACCACATGACTGGTAATAAAAATTGGTTCACCAAGTTAGATAAATCAGTTAAGAAAGTGATAAGGTTTGTAGTGGCATGCATGTCACATCAATTGGAAGAGGAAACATAGATGTGTTGTGAAGAGATGTTCAGAAGGCCAATATTACTGATGTATTGTATGTACCTTCGGTGATAAGTAATTTGCTAAGCATACATCAATCACTTGCAATAGGGTATAACATGAAGTTGGAAAACAATCAGATGAAGGTGTATAATGGTGAAGGAAAAATGATATTTAAATTACCATTGGCAGACAACAAAACCATCAAGATTGAGATCGACATGGTCGATCATAAATGTCTGCTTTGACTATAGTAGAAGACAAGAATTGGCTATGGCATCAGAGGTATGTACACCTAAACTCCAGAGGTCTAGGTATGCTCAACTAGAGGAAAATGGTGTATGGCTTATCTCAGGTGAAGGAATCAAGCCAGGTGTGTGAGGAATTGCAAATCAAAGCAGGCTAGGAAAGCATTCAAACATGACTTTTCAATGAAGTCGAGAGAAAAGTTGGAGCTTGGCACTCTGATGTGTGAGGATCTTTTGAAGTAAGGTCAAATGGAGGTAATTGTTATTTCCTAACATTCATAGATGAATTCACCAGATATATATGGATTTACCTTATTGAAAAAAAAGAGTGTGGTGTTCACATAGTCCAAGAAGTTTAAATTGTATGTTAAGAAACAAAGTGAATACAAGTTAAAGAAACTAAGAACTAATGGTGGAGGTGAATACACATCTAGAGAATTTGCAAGATTTTGAAATGAGGAATGTATAAAGCATAAGGTCATTGCACCCAATACACCTTAGCATAATGGTATAGATGAGAGGAGAAATAAGAGTAAACTAAGCATGACTAGGAGTATGTTGAAAGCTAAAGAAATGTCAAAGAGATTTTTGGGTGAAGTAGCTTCTACAATATTACACATTCTAAAAAGATGTCCAACCAAGAAGATAGTCGAGAAGACACCTTATGAGGCTTGGACAAGACTGAAACCAAATATTAGTCACCTTAGAGTATTTGACTCAATGTGTTTCAGGATTGTACCTGAACAATTAAGGAAGAAGCTAGATGATCGAAGTCTGGCCATGGTGCTCATAGGTTATCATTTTACTGGTGCATACAAGTTGTATTCATCAAATGATGATAAACTAATTATCAATAGAGATTTTCTAGTGGATGAAAGCAAATGGTGGAATTGGACTCAAGAGTCAGTTCGACATGAGCAAGATATAATTACAACTGTGCTTGAAGAAGACCAACAAACTGAAGTCACAATCAATCAAAATGAAGAACCACCTGAGCAAAATGTTTGAAGATCGACTAGAACGAGAACTGAGTCGACAAGACTAAATGGATATGAAAGATTTCTAGATCAAGTAATTGATGCAGATGATGACCTCATAAGAGAGGTGATGATGATGGATGAATCAGAACCAGTTGATCTAGATTAAACCATGAATGATTCAAATTGGTTGGCAGTCATACAAGAAGAACTTAGGGCAATCGAGAAGAATAAGACATGGGATCTTGTCGAAAATTCAATCAAGAAGCCAACTAATGTGAAGTGGGTCTATAAGTTGAAACTAAGGACAAATGGTGAAATTGACAAGTATAAGGAAATATTAGGGGCGAAAGATTTTCTACAAAAACCTAGTATCAATTACAATGAAGTTTATGCACCTTTTGCATGGATGGAAACCATTAAGATTGTTGTGTCAAATGCAACATAAAAAGGATGGAAAATACATCAACTAGATATAAAGTAAGCATTTCTGAATGGACCGTTGGAAGAAGAGGTCCATGTCAGTCAACCACCGGGATTTGAAATCAAAAGACATGAGCAGAAGGTGTATAAATTGAGGAAAACTCTTTATGGTTTGAAGTAAGTCCCAAGGGCTTGGAATAAGAGAATATATAGCTTCCTAATCAGGACAGGTTTTACAACATGTGCTTCAGAGCCTAAAGTGTATGTCAACAATTCAAGCAGACCCATTCAAGTCATTATATGCTTGTATGTGGATGACTTGCTGATTACAAGTGCAGATGAAGCAGAAATAAAAAAAAAGGGTCAAGTTGAAACTGATGCAGGAGTTTGAAATATCTGGCCTAGGAAACCTGTCATATTTCTTAGGGATGAAGTTTAAAGACACAAGTGAAGGAGTGTTTATGCACCAAAAGAAGTATGCCCAAGATATATTAAAAGGTTTAAGATGAGCAACTATAATGCAGTTGTCACACCACTGGAGACTGGAGCAAAATTGAGAAAGGATACAAACGATGAATTTATAAGTGCGATATTGTACAAGCAAATCATTGGATCCTTAATGTATCTACGCAAAACCAGACCAAATATATGTCAAAGTGTTGGGTTGTTTAAGTAGATTCATGGAGAAACCTCGAGAATGTCATTTGACTGCAGACAAGAGAGTGATGAGATACGTAAAAGGTACAATTGATCATGGCGTGTTGATGTCAAGACAGAAGAATATCAACACAGATGCAGAGGTACATAGATACATAAAAGATACAATTGATCATTGTGTGTTGATGCCAAGACAAAAGAATATCAATACACATGCAGAGGTACATGGCTACACTGATTCATATTTTAGTGGAGATCAAGATGAGAAGAAGAGTATTGCAGACTACATATTCATGATTAGAGGTGCTCTAATCTCTTGGAGCTCAAGAAAGCATAATATTGTGACTTTGTCATCTTGTGAAGATGAGTACGTGGTTGAATCGTATGCAGCATGTCAAGCAGTATGGATAGAGATGTTGCTCAAATAGTTCAAGATCATGGAACCTAAGAAAATGAAGTTGTTTGTCGATAACAAGTCAACTATTGATCTAGCAAATCATCTTGTGTGTCATGGTTGGAGTAAGCACATAGAGAGAAGGTATCATTTTCTTAGTGATCAAGTAAATAAAGGAAAACTTGAACTTGAGTATTGTAAGTCAGAACGACAACTAGCTGTTCTTTTTCTTCTTCTTCTTCAATGTCTTGAAAATCCTAATTGTTCTAACACCGTTAAACCAACTCAGTTGATAGTTGTACAAGGACATCAAATGTAAGAGTGCATATTTGAACCTGTGACATCTTATTTGTTCACGTATTAAATATGATTGAACTAAATAATTTAATAAACTAATTTTAAAAATCTACTTGGTTATAGGTTGTTTAACCTTATAACTAGTTTCAATAACAAAATAATATGAGTAATAAATTAGATTGAACCGAATAATTTAATATTTAAAAATGTCAAAAATATGGTAGACTATGTCTATTAAATCTCTTGCTTCAATTTTCTTTTGTCAGCAAAGTTAAAAGTGACATATCAGATATCTATTTTATACTATAAAAATAATTTTAATTTTTAAAATACTTTTTTATTTTAAGATTTCATAAATCTTTTAAAAAATAAAATATAATATAAAAATGTGTAATTTTGATTGGTTTAAAATCTCCCTATTTTTTCTCTACTTTTCCTCAATCACCTAATAATCACTCTATTTTAAATTCAATATATGTATTTTTTTTCTTCTTAAAATTGTTGATGTACTATTTTAAATGGATGTCAAATGTGAAATAAATTATTATATAAGAATCTTTATTGAATTTTAAAAATAAAAAATAAGTTATATATCATTAACATCGAACATGACATCAATTTTTAATAGAAAGATGTTACAAGTAAAAATAAAACCTTTGAAGAATTTTAAAAATAAACAATAAAAATTATTTGTCACTAAAAAATAGACACTATCAACTTTTAATGTAAAAATATGTTGGAAAAACCTCAATTCCACTTTGTTTAAATGCTTTAGCTTGACAATATAACTTGGGTGGTACCAGAAAATGTTCAATGATTCAATCCTTTTTGAAAATTTCTTCTATCCAGAATGATGACAATTTATTGCAAGTATATATGTTACAAAAATAAAACATATATAACTTCTTTTATTTAGATATTGCTCCACTAGTAAGTCCCATAGATAATATTTATTTAGATATGCCTAGCCATTACACACTTCACACTGCACAACCATATATATTCCCAACAAATTAATACAAGACTTCCCAGATATTTATGTTAGCAGTGACCAAAAACTTCAAAGTCCCTTCATGTTCCAAACAATGACAGGTCCCTTTTTCGTAAGCTCGGAGGGATTCAGACTATTCATTGCCTTTCCCATTAGGGCCATGGCTGCAACGCTTGGAAACGGCTTGTTTTTTAACTCTCCTGCCGCACTGTTTGAAGACTTTGAATCACGATTCTCAACTGTTTCATGCCTCTTTTTAGAACAAGCAGCACGATTATGACTCCATCTCTGAATCCAAGGATGCGAAAGTGTAATTTCTACAGCTTCCTTTGCTTCGGTAAAAGAGGACTCGGCATTTGATAATACTAGAGGTGGTTCTAGTACCGTCTGTCCTTCGGCGTGTCCTTCATCGTTATATACCGTTTCGGCTTCCAAATTAGTTTTGCCATCTTTCATAGTTTTGCTGAAAACATTAGTTAGTTTTGCATGTGAAGTTTCTCCAATATTTTCACTCTTGGTGCCAAGTGCAGCATGTTCTAATGAGCATAACTTGAGCCGTTTAACCCATCTGCTACTTGGGTCTGATCCCAAAGAACTATTGCTAGATTTTGACCTTGCATGACCTTTTTCGTTAGATAACAGTTGGTCCACATCAAGGCTACGAGTTCTTGATGTGCTAGTCTCCATGTCAACGGGACTTGCCAGAGTGAGAAGTTCGCGGGGCTCTTCGTTTATATTCCCAGACTTCTCTAGGTTTTTCCCTCTAGCCGAAGTTGTTGCACCTAGAGTTGAGAGTGAGTTTTGACTATCCTTGGAGCACTACAAAATTTAAAATTTGATCATTGATGCTTGATTTACCTCTAAGTTTAGAATAGTATCTCTTTGTTAACACATACAATTAACACAAACTCTAGAAAATAAAAAAGAAAAGAAAAGATATTTTCACAAGGTAAACAGAACCTAATTGTGTGTGTGTGAGAGAGAGTTTATGTCTTCCTATGAAGAAGATGTGTCGTTAAAGTTAGTTTTGTGGTGTCATACAACACTCATCCTATAATCAACATAAATGTAAAGTTAATGAAACCCTTTCTTTTCCAACAAAAAAGCCACTGTATATAAAGGGTAAGAATCAGATTATAATGAATATCAATTAAATACTTATGCAATGGTGCTGATGGGAAATCAAACATGGGAAACATTACCTTATTTGACAGCATTGGAGCTTCACCTGCAATAGGTAGGAAGTAGCACAATTAGTTCCAACAAAAAAAAAAACATTGAAAACATCAAACTTGCAGAACATGTTGTTTTACAAATAATGAAACTACAATTAAACAACTGAAATTATGGAATAGTTAATGGTAAACATCATACAAGTATTAATCAAACTCAATGCATCTCAAAAGATTTTGTAGTACAAAGTCTTAAAGGATAGCATTATATGGCATGTCCTTTCACAGTGTGCATATATACCTGAAAGATTATTATTCTCATGTAAAGTACCGATGTCCATAGTGTCGGGTTCAGGCGTTGATTCATTCGCCACGCTTGTTGGAAATTTGAAATCAGAAATATTTTCCTTCCCTTCCCTTTTTACGGAACTCCTCAGAGTTTCTAGTTTAGTATGATCACTAGTGGGTGGATTCGGAGATAAATCAATAATTTCATTGAAATTATTTCCTTTGAATTTTATAGGTGGCATTGACTCTCTAAAAAACTGACCTTTGTCGGATAAATTAACACCAGGAATCTTTGACATCAGAAAACGATGCGTTGCTTGGGAAATTCTGGGAAGACCTCTTGATAATTCTTCTACGGAATCTAAATTGGTGTATTTACTTGCATCCTTCACACCATAAACAGATTGTGGCACTTGCTCTACCGAAGAGTAGACATTTGTTGGTTTAGTTGACTCCAAGAGTGAAGTCTGGTTTGAAATGTTTGGATTAGCAATTAAATTTTGAATCATGTGGTGCTGACTACGAACAACATTGTGTCCGTCGTCATCACTGTCCGCTATGGGAACATGCGGAAAACAAGTGAAGCTGCCTCGCATCAATCTTGATAGGGAATATCTTTGATGGTCTAATCGGCTACTCATCTGCTTCTCATGAACACTAGGAGAAGAATAACTATGAAATTTAGTGCTTGTGTAATGTTCTTGGGGTGCTGAACTGTAGCTCGATGGATATACTTCCCGCGGTCCACCTGTAACTTCATTCATTGCAGATTTTCCATTGTCGCGTACATTTGTCAGTACTACGTCAGAAGCTGATTTTACCGAGTTGTTCACCGGTGTGAAAAGAGTTAAGTTCTTCGGTTCAGTATCCCTCAAGGATCTCATCGGCACTCTTTGAGACAATAATTGACACTTTTCTACTGAAGTTTCTATTTTATGAGGAGCAGATACTAACGGCAACCTAACTCTGCTGGGAGAAACCCTGTCATCGCCCGAGCATGATTCTGTTCCAGACTTTCCATATACCTTGCCGAAAACACTTTTTTCTTCTCTCTGAAAAGGTAACCTTCCCTTCAATTTTTCAGAAACACCGGATACAAGAGATGGTTTGGAACCAAAACCAACCTTTGTAACCCCATTTGCCTCTCCAACTACCCCAACAACATCCACGGAACGATCTGATCTGACCTCCGGCCCAACACTCGTCGAACCACTCCAGCCAGGATTTATTGCTGACATGTAACTTGTGTGATTCCAATGAGCCATCCATGGTAATAGATAACCATAACCAAGCATTGCATGAGCATCTACTTTCTCATCATCATCACGCATTGTCACTATTTTGATCTCAAAGACTTAGTCAACTCAAACAAGTCTTCAAAACCTGAATTTTCCCATACATTGAATAATTAGCCTCCAGTAAAAAAAATCATCACATGCAAAACTAGATCACAAGTGATTAAACACTGTCACATGCAAAATGCAGAATATTCTTACCTACCTAACAGATAAATTACTGCTAAATCATAATAAGAGCTAAATCAAAATGGAAATAGTGGATTCAATAAAGACTTATAAATCAGTGGTTGAAGCAAATCTAACTCAATGAAAAACGTAATTCAAAAATCAAACAGATAAATTCCAAAATTACCTTGGTAAAATAGTGAGGCAGAAAATCGAAGACTGGGTTGAGCGAGAACAAGGCAAAGGAAAAATAAACGAAGAAGAAAAGAATGGCTTAAGAAGAATGAAAACGGAGAAGTGTTACCGTGTGTAAATCAACGGTGAGAAGCTGGTGAGGTGATGGGTATAGAGTCCATCTAACCGTTGATTGAGTTTGTACTGTGTTTTTTTGTCTTCTTTGTTTCAAGTACTCTTCTCTTTCCTTAGCCACATGAATCGAGGAATTGGGATCGGTCCAATGGGACCCACCCATGTACACTTTTCTGGTTCTCCCATTGGTTGTTCCTCGTTGTCTTTTTGTGATTTGTTTTGGGTTTTTCATTTCTCCTATGTTTAAACCTACGCGGAAGTATTGTGACCACTTTAAAAATTATTATTTTATATTTATTTTTTGATGACAAGACATTTATGTTTTAGTTGAAAGGTTCCGAATCTTCGGTTTAGTCAAAATTATTCGTTTTCAAATTGGAAAATATGAAAAACAAATATTTTCGAAATTTTTATTCAATTAATCCTTTTTTTATAAATTAAAATAATTTATTAATTTTTAAACTACCTCACTTTAAAGAGATAATGTCAGATGAGTTGGCGCATGCTCTCTAAGTTAAACAGGTGACACCAATTGGATTGGCTAGTGCACATGATGTTGTCAATCCAATTGAGATTTTTTTACAAAAATAACTCTTTTTTTCAAGGAAATTCCCAAAATACCCCTGGTTTCAAAAAAAATCTCAAACTACCCCACTTTTAGGAGGAGACGCCAATTCAATTGGCGACTCCTCTTAAATGCTTGAATGGAGGCGTCAATCGGATTGGCGTCCATGTGTATAAGTTGATAGGAGACGCCAATTGGATTGACACCTCAGTGTAAAATACAATTTTTTTTGTAAATGGTATACGTGATAGATAAATTTAAATAGGACCAATTGATATTAATAAATTTTTCCGTTTACACAAAAAGCCTAATGGTGATGACTGGGATCACCTAACCGACCTCCGGTCCCACATCCTCTAGCTACCCTAACTCGTGGCCATAACCCACGTTGATGATTTAGTACCGGTGTTTGAGCATCTGTGAGGCCAGGAGCGTCACTACCAACTACAGGAGAAGGCCTGTTGAGGTAGTTAGACAAGTCGGCATAGTCTTCAGTATACATTGATGGTGTACCGCCGTAGCTGAGTTCATGACCCATGCCAGAGAAGTTGGATTGCGGTTGACTCATTGATGGGCGACCGAGACGGTTGAAGGGAGACATGAGTGTGAATGATGCGTCGAGGAAAGGTTGTTGGGGTGTTTGATAGAGATAGGGTTGTTGGATGTTTTGGTTTTGTGAGGTTTGGGCTTCTTGGCTATGGTAGGAGGAGGGGCGGTTGGTGTTGAATGATCGTTAGGTGTTTTGGCTAAGGCAACTTTGATAGGGTGATGGGGTGGGTGCGAAGCGATGTTGGGTCTCAGGTTGATGGTCAATTTGTTGGTGATGGTATGAGGTATGCTCTTGGTATTGGGGTTAGGTGTATGACATGTTTTGGTTGTATGTTTGTGTGTTGGTTGAACGGAACATTTCACAGACATGGGGTTATGTGTATCCGGTCTGACACTATTGTTGGGGGTTTGATGTTGAGGTGTCAGGTGTATAAGTCATCTGGCGTGGGTCGTACAGGTACATATCCTCGACGATGAACTAAAAACCAATCGATCTATACCAAGCCATATAAGTACGACTTGGTTTTTCTTTAGTTTGCATGACTGCGTCAGTTAACACATGGTCATGGTGGTGCTTCCATTTGCAACACTCCGATCTTGCGAAGCTTTGCCATGGATTGAAGTTCCATTGGTCGTTAACTTTGCGCAGATGTCGTTCTCCTAGGCTAGCTGATGGATCTGGGATGTTTTGGGGCATACCGAACTGCAACTTCACACGATCATTGTTGTGCATCTCCACAGTTGTGAACCGTATTATCGGTGTGCATGCAGTCCATACGGCCGCGTCTTCGGCGTTGACCTCATGGTCATGATCCAAATTAAGGTATGGATGCCAAATGAACTGAAATGTGAAAGAAGATAGGATTATAATCTAGGTAGAAGAAGTTAACAAATTATAACGAAATAATTAAGTTATTATCCTTACGTCTGTCGGTCGAAGGTGATCCAACAGATTACGATGCTGAGTAATACAGTGTCTTGGACATCTGTTGTAACTCATACCACGTGCAGACCATCTACACCAAAAAGGTAAAAATATTAGTTAGAGATAATAATCTTTAAAGAAGTAAGTAAAGATATAACAATTTAAACAACTTACTTTTGTGCATACGGAAATGTGAAAGGGTTGTTGTTGACGGGTACTAGGGACGGTAGTCTTGACCAACCCCATGCTTGTAGCAAAACAGCACATCCAGAAAATGTAGATGTGTCTTTGTGTGAGTTTTTGCACAAGGAGTTATAGAGATAGGCTAGACAAACAGATCCCCAACTGTAACTTCTTATTCTATCTATATGTGTGAGTAAAGGTAAATACATAATATGCATGCTAGAACCACTACCTTCGGGAAATAAAAACGAACCAATTAACAGCATAATGTAACACCTAGTTTTTATTATTCGAGCATCTTCGGTAGAATGCTCATCTAAGTATAAACTATTATAGTACGACTTAAGGCGTGAAAGTAGTATACCTTGACCTCTTGCGTTATCATCTAACAAATCAGTCTCCAAGAGATCCATGCAAATTGAATTTGTATATTTGGTTTTACCATTAACAGCCTTACCTTCAATGGGCAGTCCCAGAAGCATGTAGACGTCTTCTAATGTCATGGTACACTCACTGGTTGGTAACCAAAATGTGTGTGTCTCTGGTCGTTATCTTTCGCATAAAGCTAGAATGAATTTGTTATCTACGGACCAAGACAAAATCTTGCTTATATGACCAAAACCGGCGAGTTCAACATAAGGTTGAATCATCGGGTCCATATGGACATATTCGTGACCCGAGTCCGAAACCTTGATACATCCTATAAAAGAAAGAACAAAAAACTTGACTAAGTTGGTATGTTAAAATAAAAGAGGGTTGGTGAAGATGAAACTACAAGAAGTTGTTGCAGATGAAAGAAAAAAAGTTAACAAAAGAAAAAACTTACATATATTGCGATGTTTGCAACCGTTCCTCTATGTGATTTGCTCATTGTGAGGATAGACATTTTGTTGGGGGGGTGGTGTAGATGAAACTAGAAGAAGTTGTTACAGATGAAATTGTAGAAGAAGTATTGTAGAATAAGTAGTGAGAGTGATGGCGTGGAAGAAGTGTTGATAGAGTGGATGTATTTATAGGCAAATGAATGGGAGCATGAAAAGTTGTACTTGTATGGTGTCTCCACTTGAATTGGCGCCCATGTACAACTTGTACATGGTGTCGCCATTCAAATTGGCGCCTCCCTAGGGACATGCATGCAAGACCTATGTCTGATTGCTTGGTTTTGAGGTCTGCATGCATGCTTTGACAAGGTGTCGCCAAATGGATTGGCGCCCATGTGCAAGGAATTAATGGGGGGGCCAATTCATTTGGAGTGTGTGTCTGCATGTATGACATGTGGTTGTCCTCTCTCTTGTGTGTTGAACATGCTACTTCTTAGTAGCTTGCATTGTTGACACATCATTTCGGACTAACTTGCATGTGCGACACGTCATTTCGAACTAGCTAGCATGTGATACACTTCACTCCCTTATTTAAGTGTCTTACTATCAACATCCAAGACACTCCACTCACATTCATCTGCAGCAAAAAAATAATTTTCATCTGTACAATGTCATCTTTACCAAAATACAGTGTCAACGTTCATTGCAACGGTGAAACATACGAGTCTGAGTTATATGGTTTTTATTTTTGAAACACTGATACCATTAGACTCACAATCAAGTGAAATGCAACCTTCTTGCATTTGAAAAAAGAATACAATCCTGTATAGGATCGGGTATTGTGTCAAAGATCACGTATCAAAATCCAATATTTTTTTAGAATAGTCAATGCAAGTTTTTCCCACTTAAGGCACAAGATGATGAAGATGTTGAATACATGTTTGTTAGTCATGAACATTCAGGCTGCAACTGTATTGAGTTGTACATTACTCTTCAACCATGTATACCGTCTCAACAGTCTCAAATAACCAGTCAGGATGAATCTGGTGAATTTGATCCATAATGGTAAGATGACGTCAACCCAGAAGCATAAGCAGAAGTTGACGTCGTTGATGAAGAAGAAGAGGAGACCAAGATACAGGTTGATCAGATGCTGAACAACGACATTGAAGATGATGATCAACCACCACCAATACCTCCTAGTCATGTCTATAATCCGCCTCAACATATGACAAATTTGGATCTGCACGATAATGATACATCCAACAATGTTTTCTATAACCCGTATCCACGATCAGAAGGCGAATTAAAGGTGGGAGACATGTTTCGTACCAAAGAAGAATATGTTCGAGCTATCAAAAAATTCCACATGAAAAACTCTGCTGATTTTACAGTGAAACGCACTGATTCAAGAACGTATGTAATCGAATGTCATAAAATCCTTTGTAAGTTTCAGTTGGTTGCGTATTACAAAAAGAAAAACGACTCTTGGGAGATCGCTTCAATAGACCCACCTCACAATTGCATTACAACTAACGTTGAACAAGATCATCGTAAACTAAGCGCTGCATTGATATGTCAAGATATTCTGCCGTTGGTTAATAAAGACCCATCAGTGAAGGTGAGTATAATTATATCCCATATCAGAGCAACATATAATTATACTCCATCTTACAAGAAAGCCTGGATTGCGAGGACAAAGGTTGTTGAACAAGTATTCGGCAACTAGGAGGATTCATACAAAGAATTGCCATGGTTTTTATGGGCACTAAAAACATATGTCCCAGGAACTGTGGCAATTATGGAGACATTGCCAACGATGATGTCAGACGGAACCTGTGTTATAGGTAATAGAATCTTTCACCGTCTCTTTTGGGCGTTTGACCCATGCATCAAAGGTTTCGCATTCTGTAAACCTATTATTCAAATTGATGGCACTTGGTTATACGACAAATACAAGGGTACTTTGCTTATGGAGGTTGCACAAGACGGAAACAACAATGTCTTTCCCATTTCCTTTGCTCTGGTTGAAGGTGAAACGGCTGGTGGATGGGGTTTCTTTCTTCAACATCTCAGAACGCATGTGGCTCCACAAGCCAATCTCTGTTTGATTTCTGATAGACATGCTGCCATTGAGAGTGCCTACAACAACCATGACAATGGATGACTTGATCCTCCTTCTACCCATGTCTATTGCATCAGACACGTTACACAAAACTTCACGTGTGCTATAAAAGATAAGAATCTTTACAAGAAGGTGATGAATGTTGGGTATGCTCTAACTCAGCCATCATTTCAATATTATCGTGATGAAATTAGACTGTCTAATGAAGACACAGGGAGATGGCTAAATAACATACCAGTAGAGCAGTGGACAATGGCATTTGACAGAGGTTATCGATGGGGTCACATGACAACAAACCTTATGGAATGCCTGAACGGGGTATTCAAAGGAATTCAAAATCTGCTGATAACTGCCTTGGTAAGATCGACCTTTTATAGGTTGGCTTCTACGTTCGCAACCAAAGGTGAAAGATGGAGTGCGGTGTTAATGTTCGGGCAGGTGTTCAGTGAGTGTTGCATGAAAGTCATGAAAGAGGAGAGCATCAAAGCTAGCACACACGCTGTAACAGTCTTTGACCGTCATAGGCAAAATTTCAGGGTCCAAGAAACAATGGACCACAACGAGGGGAGACCAAATTTAGCCTATGATGTTAGACTAAACAAAAGTTGGTGCAATTGTGGAAAATTCCAGGCATTCCGCATTCCTTGCTCCCATGTCATTGCAGCATGCGCTTATACTCGTCAAGACGCTTACAACCATTTATCTGATGTGGACAAGGCCATCACCGTCATGAATGTATATAATCAAAGCTTCTCGGTACTACCAATGGAGGAATACTGGCCTCCATATGAAGGTGATATAGTTTGGCACAACGACGGGATGCGTAAAAAGAACAAAGGAAGGCCAAACAACACACGTATCAGGATAGAAATGGATTCCACAGATAAAATGATAAGATTATGTAGTATCTGTCGTCAACCAGGACACAACAAGAACAATTGTCTCAATCGAGGAGCATCATCTGGGTCTTAAGCTTTTTGTAACATTGTATTTTTGTAACCTTCAATCATTATATATCATTAACTTTTTGTTACAACGAGGTTCACAACAAACATCAGTATAAAATAAGCTATCTGAAAACAGAAATATTTCTAACTGATTACAACAATCAAATTGATGTCATCTCGACCGAACATCATTTCCCTAGCATCCTTATTAGTCTTCATTCGCACCCAACCAAAGATACTGTCAAGTCTCTCAATACTTCTAATTTTCCCCCTTCTGGTATTTTCCCATCCAACCAACAAACCAGCTCCCTCTTCAGTTGATTGAACATAGTGATGTTCCAGAACAGCATAAGCATCTGAGCTTTGTCTTTTGCATAAATCACCTTTCCGTATCGGTGACGAACACCAAACATGATTGCCAAATGATTAAATGAGATGTGGAACAATGACTCACACAATGCATCTATTTATAACAAAAAAAAAATACATTTTACACTGAGGCGTGATGGGAAAATAGCAAGTGTACTATTTTTCTCACTGTAGTAATAAAAGGGAAATTCCCCGTTTGTCGATCTCAAGGACTGCTTGACGATACAGAGTTTATAGATTGTTTCAATTAGATAAAAGCCTTTGGTTTTTGTGTTGTGAGTAATTATCCTACCAATTGCAAATAAGTAAAGCAAGTAAAAAGGTTGAACGAGATACAAATGAAAGACGATTGCTAGGGTCGGTGAATGAAACTTCCTGTAACAGATATAATTTATGAAGGCTTAGACAATATTCCTGTCAAATTAATTCCGGTCCTCAAGGGTATCTATTCCTAAGTCCTTAGTAAACAGACCTTTGATTATGTAACCTAATTACTATGTCCATAAATAATTAAGTTCATACTCAAGCATTCAAATATCAAGAATTACCGGTCAGATAGAAAATCCCTAATCCTAGGTTATTTTTACTATCCAAAGTTCTTATCCAGGTCAATGAATAATCGCTGTCCAGCTTAAACTATTCATATTAATCATCACTCGTTGGTCCGACGAATAAAGCATAAAGAACGGTAATAAGAACAAATCAATGGAAAAGAATAACTAATCAATGCATTCATAAACATCAAATCTGTCACATTCAGAATCAGGGTCACCCCCCTAGCAATGGGGGGTTTAGCTACTCATAATAGAAATAAAAACAAAGATTAATATTGTTGTCATTACAGAATTTCGTGAGGAATCAATCTTCAATAGTCGGAAAACTCTTGAACATATGAATCCTTTGATATTCGTCGAGTCTCCAGCTCTCAAAACGCGTCTTTTTTCTCTCCAAAACGTCCAACCCCCGGAAAATCGTGGTCTGGCCTCTTAATAGCTATTCAGTTGGATTTTTCCTGATTTTGTGCTCCATACGCATACTGAGCTGTCCCATACGCGTATTGCCTGGTCTCAAACGCGTACTGCACGTAACACAGCCTCTGATACGCGTATTGCCCAGTCTGGTACGCGTATTGCCCAGACTGGTACGCGTATCACCAGAAGCTTGTCTTTTGGCTGAATTTTCCATCCCTCTGGTCATTTACGTATGCTACGCGTACTGGGAAGGCCCATACGCGTATCATGTAAGGCCATACGCGTATGGACAGCAGGTTCTCCAGAAAAATGATTTTTTCTTCCGTTTTCTTGCTCGGGCTCAATTTCTCATCTGACGTTTGATTCCCTGAGTTTCTAAACTAGTTTTTTACCTGCTAACATACCCAAAAGTGTAAAATATCCTCAAGAAACTCATAAGTAACAACACACTTTATATTATAGAATTGAGCTTATATCTAACTAAAAATGCTTCAGTTTACACAGTTTACCTGACTTATTTACGGTTAAATAGTGGAATGTCTAGCATAAATGGTGACTGATCACAACCCCAAACTTAGCTTGTTGCTTGTCCTCAAGTAACATTTTATTACCATCAAAGATCATGTCACCCCAAACTTACTGTAAAACAGTTCTTACCACAATACTGCTGAAATCTTTCGCACTGGACCTCTTGATGTTTTCAGGTTTTCTGATTCTTCCACATAGCCAACGAGCTAGAAACTCTTTCCCTCAGAAATATGACTTTACCTGTCAGCTTATATCACACTCTCACCAAGTCTCTCTGGGTTAAAGTGTTATCACTCTCAAATCACAATATGCAATATCAAATCAGAAGTTTGAATAAATTCTCTCATCCTATCAACATGTACATTCACACACACTATTTGAGGTCTTTTAGGGTTGTAACGGGGCTTTGGTTTAGGTAGGCTATGAAATTTGAACAAAGGTTTTTTTTTTTTGGTTCAGAGTACATGAAATCATTCTCTCACTACGTTTCTTTTCTATTATTCCTGTAAGGTTATGCAATCCTCTTTTCCTTTTATCTATAGTGAATGTAGCCTCTTTCAAAAGCTGTTCTTTTATTGTTTTTCGCTTTTCTCTTTCTTTCTTTTCATGTTGTTGTTGTTTTTTTTTTTTTTCTCTTTTTTTTTTTCTTTTATCCGACATTCACTAACTATTCATGTACTGCAAAGCTACCCCAAACTTAAAGGTTGCTATTCCAATAGCAACCCCAAACTTAGATAGAAACGTAGATATGAAATCAATTCTCACATACTCTGAACAGGGTAGGATAGGTACAAGGTCATGGCTTTAGAAAAAAAAACGGGTATATCAAAAATAAATGATTAACAGGCTCAACAGGGTAAAACAATGAATAATAATAATGGGATGGCTAGAAAGGCTCTAGGTGATAAACAAAAAACATGCCTCAGTGTGTGTATTCGTACAGCTAATGATAACAAAAGAACATACGCAAACCAAGATTGATAAAGACATACCTGATATCTCTCATATGATGATAAGTGTTTGGCTTTTTATGATCTCACCAGGACGGGTTAAGCTGACTTGTTCTATCATACCTCTGAGTTCAAAGCTCATGCTCGTGGTTCTGATGTTAATCTTAACCAGTGCGTCCAATCATAAACAACAGTATCTACAGTCAGGGGACTGAAAGAGAGGACGCCCAAGTAGTTGGTGTAAGTGATCAAGAAACCAATAGCCAGACATAGTCACGTATCTAATGAAATAAACAGGAAAATGGAGGTAAACCAAATCAAATTCATTAGATAAAGCCAACCCATGATAGGTGGTTACATCACAGCAACAGAAATTAAATACTGAATAAATAATAAAAAAAACAAAAATTAGACAAAGAAAACCAAAAGTACAAAAAAACATAATCAAAATCAATCACTCTGTCCACCGTCCTGCATATGGGTATCAAAGTTAATCATATCTGTCGGATCCAACATAGTGTGCCCTCGTGCGAAGGCAGAGATAGGCGTCAATGTCTCTGTGTTGCCCGACGGAGTATGCTGCTGTTGAGGTGGTGTCTGGTGCGGTGGCTGCTGCGGAATCTCTCCCCCTATCTGAACTGGCTGGTTCCACCAAGGAAAGGTGAACTGGCCAAAGTGAGGTGCTGGAGGCGGTCCGGAGAATCTATCTCTAAAGCGCTGTGCCTCCTCCCAAAGATCTGTCTGATGAGTAAGAACTCTCCCTGACAATCCATACTGAAAGCAAAAGTCCTGCATAACACAAAACTGTGACATCTGCATCCGGTACTCTCTGGAGTTCTCATCAATCGGAGGAGGCTGAGGTGGTTGTGTCTCTGCTGCAGTCGGCTGAGCCTCCTGGTGCGGAGCACTGGTGCGGAGCACTGGTGCTTCCCTCCCTTTCTCGTGGTCGCCTCAGAGGTCGGGGCGGATCATCTGTGACCGTCCTCTCCTTCATCCAATGGGCGTTCAGCGGTGCAGCCGGTCGCAACATCAGCGAATCAGAGAAATCCGGAACACCCGCTTTCTTGCACAGCAGGTAAATCACAGTCGCATGGCCTAAGGATTTCTTAGGCGACTGAGCGATGTCATCCATATCAGCAGCGATGATCTGTCCAATATTCACTTGTTTCTGATGCAGGATCTGATGAAGAAGTAGGGCACGCTCTGATATCAATTCCGACCCGCTCCGATTAGTGCTCAAATTATGATGAATGAAATATGCCAATGCCTTAGGAATCGGAGCTAGATTAACTACCATAACCTTCGCCGGAGAGATTTTTGAAGTGGGTGCCCAATCGTGACCTGGCCTAATCAGTGAGTTTTTCATATCAGTGTATGGCCAATAGTTCTTGTCAGACCGTTTCATTTCGTTAAACGGGCAAACGGAATCATAGAATTTGCATTTCAGCACACTGTTAATTGTCTTCCCATCATATTTGATAACTTTGCCCCTTACCCATGAAACGAACGCTGCATTCCCTGTGGGATCGTCTTCATCAGATGTTACCCGTAGTGCATTAGCGTAGAACTCCCAGATCAGATCCAGTGAAACCGGTTGGATTTTGTCATTGAAGTAGATCAACTTCTGCTTTTTTAGAATATTAGTGACCTCTGGATACGTGTCATTCTGATACATCCAATGTTTTTCTTCGACCATGCTTCGACTCTTGATTTGCTCATATCTATCTTCATGGTAGGTGGTACGGAATGTGTTGACCTCGTTTGGTGATTGAGACATGATATTGATCTGTAGACTGAATGAAATAGAAGAAAACAGAGAAAATCAAAGCAATACGCACAAAACACGTAACGAAAACAGTGAGAAAATGAAGTCCGTACGGACAAAAACTATATAAGCATGCCCATAAAACTGATACGCGTATGATACGCAGCCAATACACGTATCTGGCTCCCATACGCGTACCATACGCGTATCAATATGCCATACGCGTATCATACGCTGCTGAAACAAGTGCAAAAAGTGATCTGCGTAACAGATCACGTATCATGATGTGATACGCGTATGGCCTGGTCCCTTACGCGTATCATACGTGTATTCTTCTTCTTTACGCGTATCATACGCGTTTCACCAGAGGAGTGCATTTTTTTGTCCAATACGCGTATCATGAGATCCATACGCGTATTGGCAGATTCATGTTCAAAATTTTTTTTTTTTCTATTTTAATAAATTTTTTTTCTTAAAAGAAACTGACTCGGGAAAAATAAAATGACAAAATCAATCAAACCTCCCTTGGGTTGCCTCCCAAGCAGCGCTTCGTTTAACGTCGCATGGCTCGACGGGACACCTCATACTCAGATGAGTTTAACAATTTCAATTGGTCCCCCTTCACCGGGATTGTATGGTTTCAACCTCTGACCATTAACTTTGAAGGTGTCGCCATTCTTCTCATTTTTAAGCTCTATTGCTCCATAAGGAAGTACTTTGTTAATGACGAACGGTCCTGACCATCTTGACCTCAATTTCCCTTGGAACAGCTTCAACCTGGAATTAAACAGCAGTACCAGTTGTCCCTCCCGAAATTCCCTCTTCTAGATCTTTTGATCATGCCATTTTTTTGTTTGTTCTTTGTAAATTTTGGCATTTTCATAAGCTTGATTCCTGAATTCTTCCAACTCATGAAGTTGAAGAATTCGGGATTCACCAGCTTTAAAAAGATCACAGTTTAGGAATTTGGAGGCCCAGAAGGCTCTGTGCTCGAGTTCGAGTGGTAAATGACAAGCCTTACCGTAAACTAATTGATAGGGGGACATACCTATTGGTGTTTTAAATGCAGTCCTGTATGCCCACAATGCATCATCCAGCTTTACTGACCAATCTTTCCGAGAAGCACTTACCGTTTTTTCTAAGATCTGCTTTATTTGACGGTTGGATACTTCCACTTGCCCACTCGTCTGGGGGTGATATGGTGTGGCTATCTTATGTTTGACATTATACTTCTTCAACAGATTCTCCAAGAGTTTATTTATAAAATGCGTACCTTGGTCACTAATTAAAGCCCGTGGTACCCCAAACCTAGAGAAGATGTTATGCCTCAAGAACTTCACCACCACTTTAGCATCATTTGTTGGTAATGCCACAACCTCTACCCACTTTGACACATAATCGACCGCAACCAATATGTAATTCTTACCAGATGATGGCGGAAACGGTCCCATAAAATCAATGCCCCAAACATCAAACAGCTCCACTTCTAGCATGGAGTTTTGTGGCATCTGTTTCCGCTTTGTAATGTTACCTATTCGTTGGCACCTATCACATTCTCGGACTATAGAATTTGCATCCTTGAAGAGCGACGGCCAATACAAACCCGATTGGAGGACTTTTGCTGCAGTTCTATCTCCACTGAAATGTCCACCATACTCCGAATTATAACAAGCTTTCAGAATATCGGCTTGCTCTCTTTCTGGAACACATCTTCTGATCAAACCATCCACTCCCTTTTTATAGAGAAATGGATCATCCCATAGGTATAACCTGCAATCATAAAGAAACTTTTTCTTTTGGTGAGAATTAAAGTCATCAGGTATAACCCCACCTACCACATAGTTGGCATAGTCAGCAAACCATGGTATCTCCTGAACAACAAGTATTTTCTCATCAGCGAATGTGTTCTGAATAGGATGTTCCTCCTCCGTTTCTTTGATTGGGGACTGTAACACCTCAAAATTTGCCCTCCTCTCTTGGGACTAGCATTAACATATATTGCATTTCATTTTAGGTCATTAGGCATTGCATATTGCATATCATGTGGTTACATTGTGCAAGATATCTTCCCAAGTCTTGATCAGGAGATGAGGAAGTCAAAAGTGCAAGCCTAGGGTTTATTGACTGATCATTGGCCATCTGAGGATTGGGCAGTGAATTAGGGTTTTATGATTCTCAATGGATGTTGGTCTTCATCTTGATTGAAGTGATACATCATCATCATCATGGTTGGGTATCATCAAGTGATTGAAGCTCATTCCTTGAGATTAGGGTTTTGACCACTGGTCAACCCTAATCAGTTGCATTGGGCCAATTAGGGCATAATCAGGAGATGGGGTTTATGATGGATATGGGGTTCATTCTTTGGTTATTTTGTGCTAATTGAGGCTAGGGTTTCACCTTTGAGCCATTTCATCAGAAGATTGGGGCTCAGATTGATTAGTGTATTGCCATATTCATCTATCAGTTGAAAAGTCAACTGTAAAGTCAACTGAGGGCTAGGAGATGGAGAAATGGTTGGAGATACTTCATTCATGTCCAAAAGAGGTTTATTCATCATGTCAAACATCTACCTTGAGGTTTTTGAAGCCGGATCAAGAGTTTCCCAAATGGAAAGTGATATGTAATTTGAAAGTTTCCAAAGAATGGCAAGTTTTGGACCAACTTCAGCGTGACTTTCCAACGTCAAAAAGGCTTCAAATGAAATTTTGTTGAACATGAAAGTTGTAGATCTTTCTCTCCCATTTCCAAAAAGTCCAAGATCATGAGAATCGGATGAACGGTTGAGGAGATATGATCAAATTACCACCGGGCGTGCATGGCAAAATTTTCCATGTATCGATACATACGAGTTTCGCATCGATGCATGCAAGGCAAAAAGTGCTATGTATCGATGCATACGAGTTCTGTGTCGATGCATACTGTTGAAAAGTGCTGTGTATTGATACAAACAAGTTACGCATCGATGCATACTGTTAAAAAATGCTATGTATCGATGCATACGAGTTCTGTGTCGATGCATACTGTTAAAAAGTGCTATGTATCGATACATACAAGTTACGCATCGATGCATACTGTTATAAAATGCTATGCATTGATGCAGAAGCTTTGGTATCAACACACAACTCTGTTTTGATCTTGCATTTGCCTCTAAACATCAAATGTGACTTGCTTGAGCTGTCATGAGCTGTCATATGGCAATAGTTGGCAAGGGCGTTTTGGAGCTTTCACAATTAAATCACATTATGCTAATTACATTTGGTTTGGTCAATTAAGGTGATTAAGTGTGGATTAAGCTGAAGTATATATTCCTAATCCTAACAAACTCATAACGGAATACACACTTTCCAAAACCAGATCTGAAAACTCATCACATTCTCTCAATTTCCTCAAGAACACCAAAACTTCAAATCCAAATTTCATCGTCAATTCTTGATCAATCTTGGAGATTCCTTTTGCATTGATCTTCAATCAACATCTCCTTGGACTGTTTGAGCATTTCATCATCCAAATCTCACCAAATCGTGACTGTGCAAAGAAGCATCATCAATGGTGAATTCGGATTGTGAGCACTAGGAGCCAAGGCAAGTGGATTTGAACGCATCAATCATCTTCACTATCTCTCTTCTTCATCTGTTCCGTGGAAGTGAGGCTCAAGAACAGCTAGAACACCACTGCCATTCCAGGTTTTGAGTTTTTTCGAATTGCAAGATTTTGTGAATTGTTAGATGCGTTCTGTAGAGTGTTGATCGTAGATTCCAATGATGTGAGTAGTTTAGCAAATGATGAACCATAGCTTACGAAATCTGGAAATTAAGTTTTGAGGACAAACCCTAGGTTGCTCGATTCAGATGATTTAGGAACTTTTAGGTGGAATTAAGTTGATATTCGTGTTCTATGTTCTTAGACGGTTCGAACGGATATACGCATGTCCATTTTCGTTGAGTTTTGGTGTTCGTCATGTTTATGAGATTTCTGGAAAATTCGAAGTGAAACGATGATGAACAAGGTGTTTGATCCGAAAATCTGTTTAAATTTTTGAACTCGGTGTTTCCCGCTCCCGCCTTAATTATTTACCATACTGCCATTGTGAATTTCAATTAATTTAGTTAATTCATAAAAAATTCATAACATGTTTAAAAATTCATAAAAAATCATAGAAAAATCAGAAAAATATAGGAATTTTTGTGTTGACTTTCTTGTTGACTGTAGAATTTTATTGACCTATTGGTCAAAGTTGTGCATGGTAATATTTGTGTTTGACTTAGGGATCTTTAACATGTACTCATTTTTGATACCTTGTGCCAAATTCATTGTGAAATTCTCATGCTCTAAAATAAATTCTTGACAATTTTTATGACGATTGTGGACTGGATGATGTTTATTTACATGTAAATTTCATGAGTTTTTGATACCTGGTCATTGAGATATGAATTTTGGAACTTAGGTGTGACAATTTGTGTCACACCTCATTATGTCAATTTGCTGGATTTTTTTGAGTGGCCTATACTTGTTGGAATGAAATGAAATTTTGCATGATGGTTGATTAACATGTTGAGATGCTATATGAATTTTTGTGGAATTTTAAATTCCATTTTCAAATTGATTGCATTTTTTCATTTCTGTTGGTCAAATGTGCAAGCTCATGTGATACATTTTGGTAGATTTAATGTGAAATGCTCATATGGTATTGAATGATCATGAAATTTGATATGCTTGTAATAGACACATGATGTGACATCCCTGTTTTGGTCTCATCCATTTCTTTATTGTTTTCATTAAGTTATGAATTTTTGAAGTGGAAGCATGTGTTGATGTTGTGATTTGGAGCATATAATTGTGTCTGTTTTTGTTGATTTTCATTGACATGGTTCCATTTGCCCAATTAAGCTGAAATTTGGTGTGCCATACCTGGATTAGGTCCTGTTTAGGTGTAATTTATTTGAGAATTTTTGAAGTTGTTTTGATGTGGATTTGAATGCAATAGTTCTGTTTGCATGTTTGGTGCTTCATTTGAACTAGTTTGCCTTGTTTTGTGCTTAAAATGAACAGGATGAATGATATAAACATGAGACTAATGGTGTTTGCTCTTGTTTGACATTAATTTGACTTTGGTTGGTGAATACCTTGCTGTTTAGGAATTTTTCTTGCCTTTGGACCCTAGGCTTAGCCTAGTGGTCTTGTTGCTAATATTTGCTTGATTTTTCAGGATCAAAAGCATAATGCACATGGATAATGAACCAAGTTAAATGCAATTGATGTTGTTTGATGTTTGTACACTAACATAACATTGTTTTGTAGGTTGTGAAGTTTGGGATTGAGCTTTGAGCTTGCTTTGTTGTGCATTGATCTGTATAGATTAACTGATTGAACTTTTGCTGTTTAGTTTGTCTGGCTGAGTACTAACTGTGTTTGACTGTTTCCAGGTACTTTTAGTTGCTTAGTTCCTTGTGAACTTTTGCTTTGCTTTGCTTAAGCAACTTGCATTGAGGTATAACTTCCTAACTTCATGTAGTCTGGAGACCCGGCTGTTACCGGGCCGGGCAAATAAATGTCTGAAGTCCTCCTTAAGAGGCGATGATTGTGATTGTTTAATGTTGTGCCTAAGCAGGTGAAAGTCCTCTAAAGAGGCAATTGGTGGAAGGTAGGGGTATGCAGTCTACCCCCCACTATTCAGTTGAGTCTTCTCCTTGCTCCCATTACATGGTTGTAGCATTGAGATCACAAGCCCAAGATCCGTGCAGTGCACATTGTGTCAGTGTCTATGAGTATAGAAGGGTTCCCCCATTCTGGACCCATGCTCATTTGTCAGAAGCTCTCCCTGGTCAGGGATGAGAGCTGTGAGGTCTGATCCTCACTTCACCTTTCATCTGCTTCACCTTAGCCTCGTAATGGCAAGGTTAAGAGCAAACACAGCCCGTACAGACGACTTGCTGAGGCAGTCAAACCTATTGTGTGAGCCACTTGTTTGGTTATAGTGCGTGCTGTGTGGATATCTGTTTGAGATGCTTGTTCTCATTGGATGTATGCTTGAATTATTCTGTATGCTTGTGTGCTTGCTTCTTTCCTGGATAGGAGTAGTTTGCTTATGCAAGTAGGATAGAAAACCGAACTTAGGGTAAACGATGCATGACAACACTAGGCTCGAGTCCAGCTCCCTAGTAGTGTGTCTTTCCCTGGTTTCTGGCTAGCAATTCAGTCCCTTTCAGGGGAACTACATCGCCCTGATCCTCGTTCCAGACGAGGTATGTAGGCAGGGGGTCGTGCGAGACCTCTCCGGGCAACCTTTTTCTTTTTGCGTGCGTTAACCTGTTATCTGATTGTGTTTTGGCTCGGATGCCGACGTAAGCCCAGGATTGGCTGTCGGGCTCCATGTTTGCCCTTTTGAGTGTGTTTTGGTTCGGATGCCGACGTAATTCCATCCAGTGGTTGTCGGGCTCCATGTTTGCCGCCCTTGCTTGTTTGTATGTTTTGTGTTGTTTGGCGTGCGTAAGCCGAACTACAGTGGCTCTGATTCTCATGTCCAGGTGAGATATGTAGGCATAAGGTGCGATACCTTATCGAGCCCCCTTCTCTTAACCCCACCTGCGTTCCCCGTGTGTGTGTGTGATGTTTAGCAACCTTTTCTTTATTCTAGGACGTGGATCCCTAGGGGTACCTAGGACGTGAGGGGTGCTAATACCTTCCCCTCGCGTAACCGACTCCCTTACCCTTTCTCTTTGGTCGCAAGACCATTTCCTTTCCAGGTTTCTCTGAGCGTTTCCTTTCCCTATCTTGGGATAAATAACGCGCAGTGGCGGCTCTGTGTGTGTTTTTATTTGAGCCTCGCCGGTTGATTTTCGCAGGATGCGACAGCTGGCGACTCTGCTGGGGATTTTTCGGATGTTGACCTGTGCTGGTCCATCTTCCCTAAGCGAGTCTTTCCTAGCGTTCTAGGATTAGTTTAGGTTGCTTGTGATGCTTGATTTATTGCATTTATTATTCTAACTTGTATATATTTGCATAAATATTTGCATGCATCATACTATCATTGTTGCCGTCCTCTGTGCAGGTGGTTTCTCTGTTTTGGGGTGGGTGTTCTGAGTGAGGCCCAATACCCAGGCCTGAGTACACACCTAGGATTAGCGTGGTCTTATGTCTCTTCACATGTTGTACGACATGATGCGGAGACATGTCACCACAGCCGGACGAGGTTCATTTGAGAGAGTCTGGCCGGGTGGAGTTATTCCGCTTAGGTTGGATTATCTCTTTTGGGCTATTGACTCTGGTGACCGATCATTTCCCGGATCTTTGGTTTAGGCGATCTTAAGGGAGCTACAATGGCACACCCGAAAGGGCAAACCCATTGAGTATCTCTGCCCGATTGTCGAGACTATTATCCGCCTTAGGATGACCTGTTTAGAATTTACCTGTGAGGGGAGGGTTGATTCTTACAGATGCATGTTCAGATGGTGACTCAGATGGTGACTTTTTGTTCCGTGGATCAGAGTCCTATTTATAAGTCGGATTTATGGCCATTTATTGCCGAGACGCCGGAGTACTGTCCGCGAGATTTATCAGTGGGGATCCGTTTATTTCAGGATTCCCCGGGCCGAGTTATTTATCAGTGGGGATCCGTTTATTTCAGGATTCCCCGGGCCGATTCAGATGATGATGGGTATCTGCTCAGAGATTGGTGATGGTGATGATGATGATGTATCTGTCTTCCGTTTATTTCGGAACCCGTGGGTCGGATCTGTGTCTACATATTCCTCAGATGGTTATGATCAGTTCAGAGACCAGATTCAGTGCAACAGAGGATTAGAGGACTTGGAGGATGGCACAGTGCATTGCATTCATCTGCATCATTCTCATTTTGCATTCATCTGCACCAAACCCACGTTTAGTCATATGGGGAGTATTATTGATTGAGAATCTGGTTGAGAGACATCTTGAATTTCAGAATGTGGATGTCAAAATATTAGTTGTCTAGATGAAACCAGAATCAAAGGACAGAATCTTCCTCATACGGACAGACGTTGCATTCATGCATATTAACACATTTGCTGTTTTGTAGGTGTCAACCGGTGCGCATAGCTTGTTTGCTCAGATATCCTGCTAGGGGCAACAAATCCAAACTAATGGATCTTCCCAACACCGACATCCTCGATCTGAAAGAGATGGTGAGGGATTTGTTCAGTGTTGTGCAAGGGCTTGCCTTGGGGCAGAAAGCCATGGCCGAGAGATTAGAAAGGATTGAGGGCTGGATGATCAAAGAGAAAGTTCAGGGAAAGGCTCCGTCGTCCGAAGTAACAAATCCCTCTGGCTCTGTAGTGAAGAAATCCCTTGACGGTGGTCAGCCCAAGAAGAAGGTTGAATCAGGTGGTGTGCAGACTAAAAGAGAATGCGGTAAGGATCGTTACCACCCTTATGCTGCCACCGTAACCATTCCTGTTGTTGATTCATCTGCACAACAGCGGCAATCACCACCTCAACAGAGGACACAGAGAGTTATGGGCCAAGTAAGAAGGAGGACGACAGACCGACATTTCAATAAACCACCCGTGACTTACGCCTCTCTGTTTAAAAAGTTAAAAGATCTTGGGTTGGTGCAGCCGAGGACGTTGACTCTGTTGAAACCTGATCAGAGGCCTGCCAGTTATGATGAGAATGTCAGGTGCGAGTTCCATGCTGGGGCACCCGGACATCATGTTGAGGATTGCAAAGCTTTTAAGCATGTGGTCCAGGACTTGGTGGATTCTAAGACAATCAGCTTTGCACCGATGGCAGATGATAATGCTAACCCCGTGGCAAGGCATGGTCCTGTAAAAGCGAAAATGATGTCGAAGGACAAGAAAGGGATAGAGGTGACTGAGAAGGATCAGTTAAAAATGCCAATGTCCGTGGTCCCAAAATGTTCGAAGAAGAATGGAGCTTTCCCTTGTGTTGATGATTGTTGTGCAGCCATCGCTACAAAAGGGTATGTGGTAATTGGGGAAACGGTTCAGAGAAAGATGAAAGTAGAAATTGACAATGGAAAATTTGAAACACCCAGTCTGGTAGCTGGAGCCATCAAGGTGAAAAACGCTATTGGTGTTGAGAAAGAGAAAAAGCCGTCCATTTCTTCTTATAAGCAGGCATTGGAAGTGGTGAGAAATGGAGGGATCCCAGGCTGGGGACAGATCATAGGCATTGTGGTAAAGGCGGATATGTTTGGGATTGGTTATCATCCAGGTCAAGACTCGTCTGAGCAGAATGGAGGACGTCGTCCGTCGTTCACCTTTGTCAGTGCTGGAATGCTAGATTCAGATCACGCCGGTGCAATGGGTGAAAGGACTAACAGTGACTGTGAGCTGGAATCGTGGATAAAAGCGTGCGTACCAGGAAACTGGAAGGCCTAAGAAGATCAGCACTGTTACTCAGCCTGAAGAGTAATGTTTCTTGTTTTTAGTTTATATGCATGAAAGCCATATGTGTTGCCCGACACGTAATGGTCCATTGTAAGGGCCACCTCATGTTTAAATTTGCATTTCTGCATCATTAATAAATGGATGTTTTTCAGTCAAAAAGCGGTGTTCCCTGTTTTTCATTTATTTTTGCAGTTTAAAAACAAATAAAAATGGCAATGTTTGTTTTCATTTTTCTCTTTTTGATTTGTCTCGTTCCGAATTCAAAAATAATTCTCCGGATCTCGTTGATAACGATTTGGTTACACCTCATATGACTTCGACAAACCGATCTTTCATGTCAAAGAAGAAGGCGAAGAAGATTGTGATCTGCTGGAATTAGCCAGATCGTTTAAAACAAAAGGAGAAGGTGATTCAGCCGCTTGAGGAGCGAGTTGAGATTGTTATTCCAAGCACCATCGAGGTCAGGAAGTGAAAGTTGGAGCCGCTTCAGAGGCGAATCGAGAACAGAATGGTAGCCTTGATGAAAGAGCATGTGGATGCCTTCACCTGGTCATGTTAGGATATGCCAGGGTCGGATACCGGTGTCGTTGTGCACAAGCTACCGTGGAGAGAAGACTGTCCTCTAAAGAAGCAAAACGCCGATGCTACTTATCAGAGAGCCCTGGTGACTTTGTTGCATGATATGATTCATCATGAAATTGAATGCTATGTTGAGGACATGATAGCAAAGTCCCAAACAGGAGAGGGGTATCTGGCAGATCTGGCCAAGTTATTTGACAGGAGAAGATGATTCAAACTGAGGTTGAATTCAGATAAGTGCACTATCAGAGTGCGGGCCGGTAAGCTGCTGGGGGTTTATTGTAAATAAGAGAGGAATCGAGGTTCATCCTGCTAAAAAAAAAAAAAAAAAAAAAAAAAATGCCTGAACCGAGAACATAAAAGAGAGGTTCGTGGTTTCATAGATAGATTGAACTACCTGTCATGGTTCACATCCCATCTAACAGCCACGTGTGAACCTATATTCAGGATGTTGGAAAAAAAAAGATCAAACGGTCAGGTGAAATAATGATTGCCAAGGGGCATAAAAAAAAAAGAATAAGTTGCAGGAACCTCTGATTCTGATACCTCCTATGGAAAGAGACTGTTAATCTGTACTTGACAGCCTTCGAGGGGTCTACGAGGTGTATGGGGTCAGCATGACGCGTCTTGTCGAAAAGAGCATGCAATTTACCTTAGCAAAAAGTTTACCGATTGTGAAACAATACATTCACTGTTCGGGAAAACTTGATGTACTTTGGCATAGGTTGCTCGCCGACTGAGACAGTATATGCTGGTTCATACCACTTTGTGGATTTTCGAGATGGATCCGATCGAGTATGGGTTTGAGAATCCAGCATTGACCGGACGGGTTGTGAGAATGCAAAAGAATGCTGACTGATTTGTGATATTCTCAGAAAGCGATCAAGGGGTGCATTGTCTGATTACATCGCTCCGCAACCCATTGAGGATTATCAACCGATGAAGTTTGAATTCCCTGATGAGGACATCTCGAGGTGCTCTAATCGAAAGATTGAGAGTAGCGGATCCCGGAGGAGGGGCCTGACCCTGAATCCGAACGGATTCTGATGTCTGATGGGGAGGTTAAGGTGAATAAGCTTTTGTTGCTCGGATAACATTTGAATACACCAACGACGGTGTGATTGAGCACGAAGCTTGTAGCCCAGGTACTGAACCTCGAGGGGTGCACGCCTACTGGGGCAACTCCTTTCGCGTTGGTGTATGGAAGGAGGCTGTATTACCTGTTGAGGTTCAGATTCCCTCGTTGAGAGTCCTGATGGACGTGAAGTTGCAAGAGGCTGAATGGGTAAGGACCCGGTACGAAGAGTTGAGCCTGATAGAGGAAAAGAGGTTAGCAGCCATCTGTCATGGACAGTTATACCAGCAAAGGATGAAACGTGCTTTTGACAAGAAGGTACGACCTCGGGTGTATCACGTAGGTGATATGGTGCTGAAAAGGATCCTTCCTCCTCAAAACGATCGAAGGGGCAAATGGATAAGCAGTTATGAATGTCCATTCGTGGTCAAAAAAAAGTCTCCTCTGACAGAGCCTTGTTGCTGACGACCACGGATGATGAGGATTTTCCATCCCCTGCGGATGCGGACGCAGTTAAAAATACTTCGTATAAAGAGACCCGCTGGACGAAAAGAATAAAATAGTCCAGGCAAAAATGGGCATCCCGGCGAACCAAAAACAGAAAAGAAGGTTCGGGCAAAAATTAGGGATAAGATGAAAAAAACTGTACACCCGGCAAGTCGAAAACCTGAAAAGGCGACTTGGGCAAAAAAGGGTATCCCGGTGGACTGAAAACCCGAAAGGGCGGTCCAGGCAAAAGAGGGATTGAAACGAACAACTGCGTCTAGCATGATCGTCTGCGCTTTGGTTAAAGCATCATGGATAATACCCGGTGGGGATCAATCAGAATCGTCTTGTTCAGAAGGCAGAAAGAACGGAGAGTCTGAGGACATATGGGGTGTAACCGAGTTGGAACTCGATGAGATCACGGGTTTCACATTGCCATTAGGATAGATTTTTCCTTTTGGACGCAATTACCTCTTTTCAGGAATTGCTTCCTTTTGTATTGCTCATGTGAGCCACACTTTTCCAATCAATAAAATGCATTATTCAGTCAAATAATTTTGTTTTTGTTTTTCATTACCGCTTTGATTGCAAAAACATCCAGATATTTTTGATAAAGAATCTGGCATTTTAAGACATACAGGTCCCTTCCAATGCATGTTTATAAGATTGAAAGCTTGAAATCTTATTTGGAAGGTTGAGTGACCCAAGTGTTGAAATCTCGACACGCCTGGGGCACGGTTTTATCTGACAGTCTGTTTTGCAGGTACTGTTAGATATTTTCACTCACTTGCAGGTTGTGGTGTGGAAGCTTTGTAACAGATCCCCAGAGAGTTCGCTCAGGGACGAATGAATGAAAACGACGAAGTGACGTTGAGGCGTACGACGATCCTTGATGATATCAAGAAGACTCTTCAAAATCGGAAGATTGGAAAGTCTGTAGAAATTCCCCGCAGAGTCCGATCTGGGACAGGTGGATTGGAGAGCGATGGAGAGACGACGAGACGTCCGACGACCCTTGAAATTAATCAAGAAGACTCTTCAAAGTCGGAAAATTGAAATTTCTGTATAATCCCAGGAGTACGTTCCTCGTCGAGCGCGGGGCGATTTGGAATACAAGATGATGGAGCAGAAAAGGTCCAGACTAGTCTGGGAATTATCAAAAGTGGAAAGCTGATACGAGATTGGGAGGTGGATACCATGGTTCGACGAGTCGACGGGTGTTCTGTACCAATTTTTCTCATTTCCTCAGCTAGGTCCCCAAGCAGAAGTAGAGGACCAACTCCCTAGCAGATCCGAGGTCCGTGGACTTCTCCAGCCGAGTCAGGATGGTTGTCCCCGGCGGGTTTACGATGATGTTTCCTCAGCAGCCAGGCCAGAAGGATGTTATCCCCGAGTGGAGCGGGTTTCAATGAAATATATCTCCAGCAGTGTTCATCCTACCAGTGGATTGGACGAGTTTCCGTAGCAGACGGATTTTTGCATCCCCAGCTGAGTGTATCCTACGTGTGGATTGCATGGGTTGTCCCCAGCGGAGTGGCATTTGTTTCCCTAGCAGGGTCAGGATAGTCATCCCCAGCGGGTGTCAAATCAATGTTTCCCCAGTCGCCGGGCCTGGAGGTTGCTGTTTCCCCAGCGGAGTATCTGTGAGCATTTCCCCAGTGAAGTCGTCAGGTATCTGTGAGGGTTTCCCGAAGCAGATTCGGGATTGATACCCCTAGCAAGCCAAAGACTGTTGTATACCCACAGAGTGTTGGTGGTGCTTATCCCCAGCAGTTTCCCGAGCGGATTGGGTGCAAAGGAGGTTCTTCCCCAGCAAGGGTTACCTTTTCCCAGCAGCAGTGCTTATTCCCCAGCAGGGTGGAATCGGAGTATTGACGGGTTCCTCAGCAGAGTGTCTCGTGCTCCTCAGCAGAGTCCCTTGAGGGGGATGCCTTTTTATACATTCATCATGAAAAATAGCATAGCATCTTGCATAGAAAAATAATAAATCGCGTAGCATTTCCATAATTATGGAGCATTACGCAGAAAAAGATCATGCATCATATTGCAAGCATAAGCTAGTCTCAAGCCGTGGTTACCGTTTGAGAAGTGGTTGTGTCAGACAGTGAAGGTGTTACTCCGAAGAGTTTAGCCTCATGATTGGATCAGAGATGTACCCCAATAGTGTGATACTGGAGGAAGCTTTTCCGTCGGGCCGAGATGGGAATGAAGATTGGAGAATGTTACGCGATCAGCGCGATTCGAGCCGTGGTTACCGCTTGAGGGTCGGTTTTGCCGGACAATGAAGACGATACTCCAAGGAGTTCAGCATTGTGAGTTTGGAACAACAGTATTTCCCAGTCATCAGTAAGTGTCTGGTCGAGCTTTCTTTGGTGTCAGTAAACATCATCATTCGATGTCCAGTAAACGTCGAGTTATTTCCCAGTCATTGTTTAATGTCTGGTCGGTCATTGTTTGATGTCCTGTCAACATCATTGTTTGATGTCCTGTCAACATCATTGTTTGATGTCCTGTCAACATCATTGTTTGATGTCCTGTCAACATCATTGTTTGATGTCCTGTCAACATCATCGTTCGATGTCCAGTAAACGTCAAGTTTTCTCCCAGTCATTGTTTAATGTTTGGTCGAGTTTTGTTTGATGCCTGTAAACATCATTGTTTGATGTCCTGTCAACATCATTGTTTGATGCCTGTAAACATCCTTGTTTGATGCCTGTAAACATCATTGTCTGATGCCTGTAAACATCATTGTTTGATGCCTGTAAACATCATTGTTTGATGCCTGTAAACATCATTGTCCGATGCCTGTAAACATCGTGTTTTCTCCCAGTCATTGTTTAATGTTTGGTCGAGTTTTGTTTGATGCCTGTAAACATCATTGTTTGATGTCCTGTCAACATCATTGTTCGATGTCCTGTCAACATCATTGTTTGATGCCTGTAAACATCATTGTCCGATGCCTGTAAACATCGAGTTTTCTCCCAGTCATTGTTTAATGTTTGGTCGAGTTTTCTTTGGTGTCCTGTAAAACATCATCGTTCGATGTCAACATCGAGTTTCTTCCCGGTCATCAGTCAGTGTCGGGTTGAAGATGTACCCTTTGATATGTCGCCATCAGAGTGGTGATTGGTGTTATTTCCGACGATTGCCAGCGGAGTTATCACAAGGAAAGAAAATTTCGGGGGACTGTAACACCTCAAAATTTGATTGGGGACTGTAACACCTCAAAATTTGATTGGGGACTGTAACACCTCAAAATTTGCCCTCCTCTCTTGGGACTAGCATTAACATATATTGCATTTCATTTTAGGTCATTAGGCATTGCATATTGCATATCATGTGGTTACATTGTGCAAGCTATCTTCCCAAGTCTTGATCAGGAGATGAGGAAGTCAAAAGTGCAAGCCTAGGGTTTATTGACTGATCATTGGCCATCTGAGGATTGGGCAGTGAATTAGGGTTTTATGATTCTCAATGGATGTTGGTCTTCATCTTGATTGAAGTGATACATCATCATCATCATGGTTGGGTATCATCAAGTGATTGAAGCTCATTCCTTGAGATTAGGGTTTTGACCACTGGTCAACCCTAATCAGTTGCATTGGGCCAATTATGGCATAATCAGGAGATGGGGTTTATGATGGATATGGGGTTCATTCTTTGGTTATTTTGTGCTAATTGAGGCTAGGGTTTCACCTTTGAGCCATTTCATCAGAAGATTGGGGCTCAGATTGATTAGTGTATTGCCATATTCATCTATCAGTTGAAAAGTCAACTGTAAAGTCAACTGAGGGCTAGGAGATGGAGAAATGGTTGGAGATACTTCATTCATGTCCAAAAGAGGTTTATTCATCATGTCAAACATCTACCTTGAGGTTTTTGAAGCCGGATCAAGAGTTTCCCAAATGGAAAGTGATATGTAATTTGAAAGTTTCCAAAGAATGGCAAGTTTTGGACCAACTTCAGCGTGACTTTCCAACGTCAAAAAGGCTTCAAATGAAATTTTGTTGAACATGAAAGTTGTAGATCTTTCTCTCCCATTTCCAAAAAGTCCAAGATCATGAGAATCGGATGAACGGTTGAGGAGATATGATCAAATTACCACCGGGCGTGCATGGCAAAATTTTCCATGTATCGATACATACGAGTTTCGCATCGATGCATGCAAGGCAAAAAGTGCTATGTATCGATGCATACGAGTTCTGTGTCGATGCATACTGTTGAAAAGTGCTGTGTATTGATACAAACAAGTTACGCATCGATGCATACTGTTAAAAAATGCTATGTATCGATGCATACGAGTTCTGTGTCGATGCATACTGTTAAAAAGTGCTATGTATCGATACATACAAGTTACGCATCGATGCATACTGTTATAAAATGCTATGCATTGATGCAGAAGCTTTGGTATCAACACACAACTCTGTTTTGATCTTGCATTTGCCTCTAAACATCAAATGTGACTTGCTTGAGCTGTCATGAGCTGTCATATGGCAATAGTTGGCAAGGGCGTTTTGGAGCTTTCACAATTAAATCACATTATGCTAATTACATTTGGTTTGGTCAATTAAGGTGATTAAGTGTGGATTAAGCTGAAGTATATATTCCTAATCCTAACAAACTCATAACGGAATACACACTTTCCAAAACCAGATCTGAAAACTCATCACATTCTCTCAATTTCCTCAAGAACACCAAAACTTCAAATCCAAATTTCATCGTCAATTCTTGATAAATCTTGGAGATTCCTTTTGCATTGATCTTCAATCAACATCTCCTTGGACTGTTTGAGCATTTCATCATCCAAATCTCACCAAATCGTGACTGTGCAAAGAAGCATCATCAATGGTGAATTCGGATTGTGAGCACTAGGAGCCAAGGCAAGTGGATTTGAACGCATCAATCATCTTCACTATCTCTCTTCTTCATCTGTTCCGTGGAAGTGAGGCTCAAGAACAGCTAGAACACCACTGCCATTCCAGGTTTTGAGTTTTTTCGAATTGCAAGATTTTGTGAATTGTTAGATGCGTTCTGTAGAGTGTTGATCGTAGATTCCAATGATGTGAGTAGTTTAGCAAATGATGAACCATAGCTTACGAAATCTGGAAATTAAGTTTTGAGGACAAACCCTAGGTTGCTCGATTCAGATGATTTAGGAACTTTTAGGTGGAATTAAGTTGATATTCGTGTTCTATGTTCTTAGACGGTTCGAACGGATATACGCATGTCCATTTTCGTTGAGTTTTGGTGTTCGTCATGTTTATGAGATTTCTGGAAAATTCGAAGTGAAACGATGATGAACAAGGTGTTTGATCCGAAAATCTGTTTAAATTTTTGAACTCGGTGTTTCCCGCTCCCGCCTTAATTATTTACCATACTGCCATTGTGAATTTCAATTAATTTAGTTAATTCATAAAAAATTCATAACATGTTTAAAAATTCATAAAAAATCATAGAAAAATCAGAAAAATATAGGAATTTTTGTGTTGACTTTCTTGTTGACTGTAGAATTTTATTGACCTATTGGTCAAAGTTGTGCATGGTAATATTTGTGTTTGACTTAGGGATCTTTAACATGTACTCATTTTTGATACCTTGTGCCAAATTCATTGTGAAATTCTCATGCTCTAAAATAAATTCTTGACAATTTTTGTGACAATTGTGGACTGGATGATGTTTATTTCCATGTAAATTTCATGAGTTTTTGATACCTGGTCATTGAGATATGAATTTTGGAACTTAGGTGTGACAATTTGTGTCACACCTCATTATGTCAATTTGCTGGATTTTTTTGAGTGGCCTATACTTGTTGGAATGAAATGAAATTTTGCATGATGGTTGATTAACATGTTGAGATGCTATATGAATTTTTGTGGAATTTTACATTCCATTTTCAAATTGATTGCTATTTTTCATTTCTGTTGGTCAAATGTGCAAGCTCATGTGATACATTTTGGTAGATTTAATGTGAAATGCTCATATGGTATTGAATGATCATGAAATTTGATATGCTTGTAATAGACACATGATGTGACATCCCTGTTTTGGTCTCATCCATTTCTTTATTGTTTTCATTAAGTTATGAATTTTTGAAGTGGAAGCATGTGTTGATGTTGTGATTTGGAGCATATAATTGTGTCTGTTTTTGTTGATTTTCATTGACATGGTTCCATTTGCCCAATTAAGCTGAAATTTGGTGTGCCATACCTGGATTAGGTCCTGTTTAGGTGTAATTTATTTGAGAATTTTTGAAGTTGTTTTGATGTGGATTTGAATGCAATAGTTCTGTTTGCATGTTTGGTGCTTCATTTGAACTAGTTTGCCTTGTTTTGTGCTTAAAATGAACAGGATGAATGATATAAACATGAGACTAATGGTGTTTGCTCTTGTTTGACATTAATTTGACTTTGGTTGGTGAATACCTTGCTGTTTAGGAATTTTTCTTGCCTTTGGACCCTAGGCTTAGCCTAGTGGTCTTGTTGCTAATATTTGCTTGATTTTTCAGGATCAAAAGCATAATGCACATGGATAATGAACCAAGTTAAATGCAATTGATGTTGTTTGATGTTTGTACACTAACATAACATTGTTTTGTAGGTTGTGAAGTTTGGGATTGAGCTTTGAGCTTGCTTTGTTGTGCATTGATCTGTATAGATTAACTGATTGAACTTTTGCTGTTTAGTTTGTCTGGCTGAGTACTAACTGTGTTTGACTGTTTCCAGGTACTTTTAGTTGCTTAGTTCCTTGTGAACTTTTGCTTTGCTTTGCTTAAGCAACTTGCATTGAGGTATAACTTCCTAACTTCATGTAGTCTGGAGACCCGGCTGTTACCGGGCCGGGCAAATAAATGTCTGAAGTCCTCCTTAAGAGGCGATGATTGTGATTGTTTAATGTTGTGCCTAAGCAGGTGAAAGTCCTCTAAAGAGGCAATTGGTGGAAGGTAGGGGTATGCAGTCTACCCCCCACTATTCAGTTGAGTCTTCTCCTTGCTCCCATTACATGGTTGTAGCATTGAGATCACAAGCCCAAGATCCGTGCAGTGCACATTGTGTCAGTGTCTATGAGTATAGAAGGGTTCCCCCATTCTGGACCCATGCTCATTTGTCAGAAGCTCTCCCTGGTCAGGGATGAGAGCTGTGAGGTCTGATCCTCACTTCACCTTTCATCTGCTTCACCTTAGCCTCGTAATGGCAAGGTTAAGAGCAAACACAGCCCGTACAGACGACTTGCTGAGGCAGTCAAACCTATTGTGTGAGCCACTTGTTTGGTTATAGTGCGTGCTGTGTGGATATCTGTTTGAGATGCTTGTTCTCATTGGATGTATGCTTGAATTATTCTGTATGCTTGTGTGCTTGCTTCTTTCCTGGATAGGAGTAGTTTGCTTATGCAAGTAGGATAGAAAACCGAACTTAGGGTAAACGATGCATGACAACACTAGGCTCGAGTCCAGCTCCCTAGTAGTGTGTCTTTCCCTGGTTTCTGGCTAGCAATTCAGTCCCTTTCAGGGGAACTACATCGCCCTGATCCTCGTTCCAGACGAGGTATGTAGGCAGGGGGTCGTGCGAGACCTCTCCGGGCAACCTTTTTCTTTTTGCGTGCGTTAACCTGTTATCTGATTGTGTTTTGGCTCGGATGCCGACGTAAGCCCAGGATTGGCTGTCGGGCTCCATGTTTGCCCTTTTGAGTGTGTTTTGGTTCGGATGCCGACGTAATTCCATCCAGTGGTTGTCGGGCTCCATGTTTGCCACCCTTGCTTGTTTGTATGTTTTGTGTTGTTTGGCGTGCGTAAGCCGAACTACAGTGGCTCTGATTCTCATGTCCAGATGAGATATGTAGGCATAAGGTGCGATACCTTATCGAGCTCCCTTCTCTTAACCCCACCTGCGTTCCCCGTGTGTGTGTGTGATGTTTAGCAACCTTTTCTTTATTCTAGGACGTGGATCCCTAGGGGTACCTAGGACGTGAGGGGTGCTAATACCTTCCCCTCGCGTAACCGACTCCCTTACCCTTTCTCTTTGGTCGCAAGACCATTTCCTTTCCAGGTTTCTCTGAGCGTTTCCTTTCCCTATCTTGGGATAAATAACGCGCAGTGGCGGCTCTGTGTGTGTTTTTATTTGAGCCTCGCCGGTTGATTTTTCGCAGGATGCGACAGGGACATGCGAGATAAGTGGTCCGCGACCGTGTTCTCGCACCCCTTTTTGTCTTTGATTTCCAAATCAAACTCCTGAAGGAGGAGGATCCATCTCAAAAGTTTCGGCTTTGATTCCTGCTTAGCAAACAAATACTTTAACGCAGCATGATCAGTATACACAATAACTTTTGAACCAAGCAAATACGATCTAAATTTGTCAAAAGCATAAACCACGGCCAACAACTCCTTTTCGGTAGTTGCATAATTCATTTGGGTCGGGTTAAGGACATGACTAGCATAATAAATCACATGCAATAATTTGTCCTTTCTCTGTCCTAGGACAGCCCCCACAGCAAGGTCACTTGCATCACACATTATTTCGAAAGGCAAGGACCAATCGGGGGCGATTACAACAGGTGCACTGATCAACTTACTCTTTAAAGTTTCGAAAGCTACCATGCAGTTTTTATCAAAATTAAATTGCTTGTCCTTGACTAGCAAATCAGTCAATGGTTTGGCCACTTTTGAGAAGTCCCTGATAAACCTGCGATAAAAACCTGCATGACCCAAAAAACTCCTTATCCCTTTTTCGTTCACCGGAGGTGGGAGGTTAGCTATAACCTCCACTTTGGCTTTGTCCACTTCAATTCCTTTGTGGGAAATTTTGTGTCCTAGCACAATTCCTTCCTGCACCATGAAATGACATTTCTCCCAATTGAGAATAAGGTTAGTTTCCTGACATCTTTGCAAAACAAAAGACAAGTTAGCTAAACAATTATCAAAAGAAGAACCAAACACAGAGAAATCATCCATAAACACCTCCATATACTTTTCAAGCATGTCGGAGAATATAGATGTCATACACCTCTGAAAAGTAGCTGGGGCATTGCATAGTCCAAATGGCACCCGTCTGTAAGCAAAAATACCATAAGGACATGTAAATGCAGTTTTTTCCTGATCTTCCGGGGCTACAACAATTTGATTGTATCCCGAATATCCATCCAGAAAGCAATAATACTCATGACCTGCAAGTCTTTCTAACATTTGATCAATAAAAGGGAGAGGAAAATGATCCTTTCTTGTTGCTGTGTTCAGTCTTCTGTAATCGATGCATACTCGCCACCCTGTCACTGTGCGAGTTGGGATCAGTTCATTCTTTTCATTTAAAATTACTGTGGTTCCTCCTTTCTTTGGTACCACGTGCACTGGACTTACCCACGAGCTGTCAGAAATGGGGTAAATCATTCCCGAATCTAACAACTTTACAACCTCTTTCCTTACCACTTCTTTCATTGCTGGATTTAACCTCATTTGTGGTTGTACTACTGGTTTCTGATTATCCTCCATCAGTATCTTATGCATGCATACTGTGGGGCTAATACCTTTTAAATCCTCAATAGTCCACCCAATAGCACTTTTATGTTTCTTTAGTACCTGTATCAACTTTTCCTCATCTATTGCATTTAGCTCAGAACTGATAATAGCAGGATAATTTGTTCCAGATCCTAGAAAGACATATTTAAGATTTACAGGTAATTGTTTTAATTCAAAATTTATACCTGGTTTACATACCTTTTCATTTTCTGATTCTGGTGAAGATCTCAGATCCTCCCACCGGCGTGGTTTGGATTTCATCCAAAGAGGTTGTGTATCCAGCATGGCAAGCACTTCTTTTTCTGTTTCATCATCATTCTCTTCATCTTCTCTGACCGACAGACTAAGAACTCTTTCCAACGGTAATTCAGGGAACTTTCTTTGCATTGTGCTAGTTACTATTTGATCAATTACTTCCACAGAGTGATTTGTGTAACACCCTTCTAAATACCCCAAATTATTATAATTAAAATAACAATATATATTCATCAGAGTAATTATGCCCCGAAGGGTGTCACACAATCATTTCACAACAATTATCAAAATATCCTGTCATGCTCATTTCTTAAATCAAAATAAGATTCTTTGCATAAATCGCAGCGGAATCAATTCAACATCAATGTAAAACATGTACACAATACATGTCAATCATTCGACAACAGAAATCAAATTAATTAAAACATCCCCTCCCGATGTTACATCTATCAGAGCATGACCCATAAGAAACTACCCTAGACTCCAAGCATTAGCTTCTACTCAACTCATTTCTCGTTACCTGAAAAATAGGCGTAAGGGTGAGTTCCTCAATCAATATAACAAGCATTATAGAACAACATGTAATGCTAAGTAATTAACACATTAATTCACCCTAACCAGACTACACACTCAGCAACGGCAGTATCCGTTCAAACATCATATTCAACAATAACATAGAGCATATATATAATCTCAACCATACTCAACGTCAACAACACAACACACAACACACATACAATACTGGAATACATCCATTCATATTATATGCCATACATTTATTATGCAATGAGACTCTATGCATGCGGTACCGACTATTTGTGAACATATAGTTCAACCTCACCGTCCAAATCCAGGCACGGCTACCAAGCTCACTAGTCCCACTCATTTGAGACATAGTGACTCGCTCACTAATTCCTCACCATGGGAATTAGCTACCACCCCAAATGGGCCATGAAATGCACGCTAATCACCTAGCATGCAAACATCAACAACAACAATCAAATGATATACTCACTAATTCCTCACCATGGGAATTAGCTACCACCCCAAATGGGCCACAACATGCATGCTAATCACCTAGCAATGCAACATCAACAAAAATCAAGAATAGACAAATGCCCACACTCTAAGCCATAATACAGTCTATTCACAACCGTATACATTCACATCATCCTGTATACCATCACACATTATCAACATAATTAATCACAAAAGCACATCATATCATGCCACATAATCAACCACAGTATTAGCCCGCTCTACTAATACCTATACCACTCAAAACAACGGGAAATGATCCCTACAACATCATATCTCAGCTAAGTACATCACTCAGCCTAAACAACCAAAAACTGCACAACAACAGTTCAGGAAAATCCCAACTCTGCCCATACGCGTACTATCCATGCCATACGCGTATTGCCCAAACCTGGCCAACTCCATACGCGTAATGCCTACTCTCTTACGCGTATTGCGCATTTCCTCGCCCAACTCATACGCGTACCACCTATCCCATACGCGTACGCTACGCGTAACAACTTCCCATTACGCGTACCAACAGAGACCAATTTACGTTCAAAATATCATCTTTTTCCCCCATACGCGTAAGGCTTCCCCCCATACGCGTACCAACATCTCATACGCGTATTGCCTAGTGCCATACGCGTATGACCAGAGACCAGAGTTCTCAGATCTGCAATGGCTTTCTCTGCTACGAGATCTACCCAATTCCACCTTCTACAATCCAATTTTCACACAAAATTCCTTCCTATTGTCTAACTCAGAACAGATCCTATTCGATTCCACAAGGTCTAACATTTTCACACTAAATTCCTACGAATTCTTCAATTATATTCCAATTTTCGTTCATCTCAACAGTTCACAAATTCAACATATATCATCCAATCATAGGTAAAACAATGGTCTATCACTACCCAGTACATATCATCCCATAATACCCGTTAATTGATGATAAACCCCCCTTACCTGAGTTAATCCGGCAGTCTCTGAGCTCCAAGCTTTCCCTTCCTTCAACCTTCGTTCTTTTGCTTTTTGCCCTTTCTGCCTCTTTTCCCTTTTCACGTGAAATTAACCTTTTTACCAAAAATGGGATTTTTCTAAATTCCAACTTATATATTATTCCAATAAATAATTATCCCAATAATTATTATTCCAAAATAATAATAATAATTCAAATATTCTAATTAAATTAATAAACATATTATTAATTTAATTTAAATAAATACATATTATTATCGGGGTGTTACAACTTGTACACCTATCCTCTTTATGTTTCATAGTATCTCGGACATCAATTCTGAGCTCTTCATCATATACCTTCAGGGTCAAGGTACCTCCCTCAATGTCTATCATGCATCTACCTGTCTCTAAGAAAGGTCTGCCCAGAATCAGAGGTATCTCTTCATCTTCTGGCATCTCCAAAATTACAAAATCAACAGGAAAAACAAATTTATCAACTTTGACCAGAACATCCTCAACTACCCCAAAAGGTCTCTTCACTGAGTGGTCAGCAAATTGAAGTGTCATTCTGGTATCTTGAACATTTCCAATTCCTAGCTTCCTGTAAATAGACAAAGGCATAAGGCTAACACTAGCCCCCAAATCAATCAGTGCCCTTTTAAAAGACCTATCTCCAATGGTACACGGGATGGTCACAGAACCTCTATCTGGCTTCTTTACTGGAATCTTCATACCCTGCAAAATAGCACTACAAGTTTCAGTTAATATAACAGGGTCAGCGTCAGTGGTGCGCTTCTTGGAGATGATGTCTTTCATGAACTTCACATAGATAGGCATCTGCTCGAGTGCCTCAGAGAATGGAATATTGATTTCTAATTTCCTGAACAACTCCATGAATTTCTGAAAATTTTTCTCATCTTGCTTCTTCTTTTTGTTTCTTTGTGGGAATGGAAGCTTAATGATGGGTTTTGGTTCAGGTAGCTTTTCTTGTACCACCGGCAGTGTCACACTTTCTTCCTCAGGTGGTGTCTTGTTTTCTAAGATTTCCAGGTCCACTTCAAGCAATTGATCTTCTTCTTCCTCCTTCTTCTTAAGATCTTCAACAGATTTCCCGCTTCTTGTTGTTACCGCACTCACATTATTGTGCTCCCTCGGATTTGTCACGGTTGCACTAGGTAATGCGCCTGGTGTTTGGGAATTTGTTATCTGTTGTGCTATCTGACCCAATTGAATCTCCAGATTTTTAATGGATGCATTGGTGTTCTTCTGATTATTCATGGTTTCTTCCTGAAATTGCATACTCTGAGTTGCCATCTTCTCTATAGCAATCTCCCAATCCGCTTTCTTAGGTACTTGTTGCTGGTAAGGTTGCTGTTGGTACGGTGGTTGTTGTTGTGGAGGTCCTTGGTTCTGAATATTACCTTGCTGATCTTTCCAAGAGAAATTAGGATGATTTTTCCACCCCGGATTATAAGTATTTGAGTACGGATTATTCTGCCTCAGGTAATTTATTGCTTGCACCTGTTCTGCGGTTGCAACACAATGCATGGTAAAGTGTGGTCCACTACAAATCTCACAAATCATGGTCGGAACCGGTTGCACTTGAGCAACAGTCTGGGTACCTAAATTCATAGCTTTCAATCTTCTTTCAACCTCAGCAGCAACCTGGTCTTCCATTTTCACTACCTGATTTGCTAATTTCAAGTCAATTTTTCCCTCCGGCTGATTCACAGTACGGTCATATAATTCCAAATGCTCATTTGTTGCAATAGCTTCGATGATCTTTTTGATACCGGTTGCTGTTGAAAAATTAGATGAGCCACCAGCAGCTGTATCAATGAGTTGCTTAGTCTTCATCTTCAGCCCGTTTACAAAATTCTGCATTTGTTCAGTTTCATCTAGATTATGTGTAGGACATGCAACTAATCATCTCTTGAATATTTTGTATGCATCTCCAAGTGTCTCTCCGTCTTCTGTTTAAAATTCACAATGTCATACCTCTTACGGATATACACAGAAGCAGGAAAATACTCGTTCAAGAATGTTGTTTCCATTTGTTGCCAAGTAGTAATGCTTCCTGCGGGTAGGGAATAGAACCATTCCTCAGCGTCCTCAGATAACGTGAATGGGAACATGACCAATCTCTTTGCCTCTTCAGAATGCCCATCAATTTTTAATGATGTAGTCATAGTCAGAAACCTCTGCAGATGCTTGTTTGCATCCTCATTGATCTTTCCTGCAAAAGGTTTGCTTTCTAACTGACGGATAGTTGAGGGGTGTAACTGGAAGTGAGCAACATTAACCGGTTGGTTCACAATGGTCAACCGCACTGCTGGGTTATTCTGTCTGCCATAGTCACCTAAAAGTATTTCCGCTGGAGGTGGGTCTGCAGCCATGTTAACAGTGTCTGGATGTGAATCTGTGTCTGACTTAGATTTTTCGGAGTGACAAGAGACTGGTGTGCTAGGTGTGGTCTGTTCTTCGGTGTCAGAATGTGCCAGTTTCTTTCTTCTAGCTTCTCTAAGCTTTGCGCGCAATGTTCTCTCTAGTTCTACGTCAAAATGAAAATCAGCTGAGGCCTTACCTCGCATACACAGATTAGAAAGAAATTAGTTATAATAACAATAAAAATAAAAATAAAATTAGCAGTAAATAAAATTTTGGATGCAGAGCAACAAAATTCTAATTGAAAATAAATTAATAAACTCTATTATCTTTGGCAGTCCCCGGCAACGGCGCCAAAAAATTGATGGGAAAATAGCAAGTGTACTATTTTTCTCACTGTAGTAATAAAAGGGAAATTCCCCGTTTGTCGATCTCAAGGACTGCTTGACGATACAGAGTTTATAGATTGTTTCAATTAGACAAAAGCCTTTGGTTTTTGTGTTGTGAGTAATTATCCTACCAATTGCAAATAAGTAAAGCAAGTAAAAAGGTTGAACGAGATACAAATGAAAGACGATTGCTAGGGTCGGTGAATGAAACTTCCTGTAACAGATATAATTTATGAAGGCTTAGACAATATTCCTGTCAAATTAATTCCGGTCCTCAAGGGTATCTATTCCTAAGTCCTTAGTAAACAGACCTTTGATTATGTAACCTAATTACTATGTCCATAAATAATTAAGTTCATACTCAAGCATTCAAATATCAAGAATTACCGGTCAGATAGAAAATCCCTAATCCTAGGTTATTTTTACTATCCAAAGTTCTTATCCAGGTCAATGAATAATCGCTGTCCAGCTTAAACTATTCATATTAATCATCACTCGTTGGTCCGACGAATAAAGCATAAAGAACGGTAATAAGAACAAATCAATGGAAAAGAATAACTAATCAATGCATTCATAAACATCAAATCTGTCACATTCAGAATCAGGGTCACCCCCCTAGCAATGGGGGGTTTAGCTACTCATAATAGAAATAAAAACAAAGATTAATATTGTTGTCATTACAGAATTTCGTGAGGAATCAATCTTCAATAGTCGGAAAACTCTTGAACATATGAATCCTTTGATATTCGTCGAGTCTCCAGCTCTCAAAACGCGTCTTTTTTCTCTCCAAAACGTCCAACCCCCGGAAAATCGTGGTCTGGCCTCTTAATAGCTATTCAGTTGGATTTTTCCTGATTTTGTGCTCCATACGCGTACTGAGCTGTCCCATACGCGTATTGCCTGGTCTCAAACGCGTACTGCACGTAACACAGCCTCTGATACGCGTATTGCCCAGTCTGGTACGCGTATTGCCCAGACTGGTACGCGTATCACCAGAAGCTTATCTTTTGGCTGAATTTTCCATCCCTCTGGTCATTTACGTATGCTACGCGTACTGGGAAGGCCCATACGCGTATCATGTAAGGCCATACGCGTATGGACAACAGGTTCTCCAGAAAAATGATTTTTTCTTCCGTTTTCTTGCTCGGGCTCAATTTCTCATCTGACGTTTGATTCCCTGAGCTTCCAAACTAGTTTTTTACCTGCTAACATACCCAAAAGTGTAAAATATCCTCAAGAAACTCATAAGTAACAACACACTTTATATTATAGAATTGAGCTTATATCTAACTAAAAATGCTTCAGTTTACACAGTTTACCTGACTTATTTACGGTTAAATAGTGGAATGTCTAGCATAAATGGTGACTGATCAAGGCGCCAATCCAATTGGCGCCTACTCTCCAGTTATACATAGGGGCGCCAATCCAATTGGCTAGGGCACCTACCCTATCCAATCCAATTGTCGTATGCATTCAATTTTTAAGAGGAGTCGCCAATTGAATTGGCGCCTCCTCCTAAAAGTGGGGTAATTTGGGATTTTTTTTGAAACCATGGGTATTTGGGGTTTTTCCTTGAAAAAGTGGATTATTTTTGTAAAAAATTCTCCAATTGGTGTTCATGTGTAAAAAAGAAGAGGAGACGCCAATTGGTCTGAGCCTTTGCGTATTGCGTAATTTTTTTGAAAAATAATGTACGTTTTAGATAAAGGTCGAAATCAGACCAATTGATATTAATATTAATATACGTTTACATACAAATACCATAAAGACTAATGTTGTTGACCGGGATGACCTAATCGACCTTCGGTACCATATCCCCTAGCTACCCGAATGCGTGGTCCTAACCCACGTTGATGCGAGTTGGTTCGTTGGTTAGATGGAAACATACCTAAAGGAAAAACAATTAGAAGTATTAAGAGCCTTGATGCCTTACGTGGATGGGTGCGAGTAAAAAATGATAAGGATGTTATGGAAGTGGTGTTTTGACCAAATGGTATCAGTTTGATTGTTGTAATCAGTTAGAAATGTTATTTTTAAATGTTGTGGTTGCCGCGCAAAAAGTCAATTGTTGACCAAAAGTCAATTGTTGTATAAATGGTTAATTTTGTAGTCTTTGTACATGTGTGGACTTTGAATGTGATTGTATGAAATGATATTTGATATTTGAATGCATTGACTGTTTAAAATGAATTGTATGGATATTAAAGATATTGAAATGAATGAACATGATAACATGAATCAACATGGAATAGACTAAGTGATAAACTTGATAAATACCTAATCATGGATCAATGGACATGACCATAACTTGGATGAACAATATCAAGCATGAAACAAAACTCTAGAGCATAACTTGGTCGAAATGGCCGCTGGGGGCCTTGACTATTCTATTAGGAAGAAGTTAAATACCCAATATTTGAGAGATATGGCCCAACTGACTGATAGGGTTCGACAGTTAGAACGCTTGAAGGAAGAAAAATCTAGAGCAAATAAGAATAAAAGAGTATCCTACGTCGATTTCAGCAATGATGACGAATGATCCTATAATGGGCCTTTAGACTTCGACGAAAATGACATCAACCTTGCTGAGTTGAAGCAATGGCCACCTTACGCATGCAAGGTTTTGGCCCCGTCGAATGGAAAAAACCCTATTGAACCAGAAAAAAATGATAAATTTCCTAAAAAACTTACACTTTCGACGTTACAAAATGTGATGAAATCTTTGATTTGTTAGTTAAGGATGGTCAAATGATAGTGCCTTCGGGTGCTAAAGTGTCTCCTTTAGAACAAAGAAAGAAAATAGGGTTTTGCAAGTACCATAGTTTTTTGGGTCATAAAACATCTCAATGTTTTATTTTCAGGGATCTGGTTCAGAATGCTATCCAAGAAGGGAGACTCAAGTTTGGAGACAAACCTAAGAGCCAGATGAAGAACGATTCCAATCCTCTGCAAATGAATGATGCCCACTACATGGAGCCAGAGGAAGTAAACATGGTCGAAGTCACTGACGATTTCGACATGACCCAAGTCACTAAGGACTTCGTCAACAAACCTATCATGGTTAGGGTTTCTTAGCATCTTGATCAGGAATTCTTTAATGACTTCATTCAGGAAGATGTAGGAAATACCACCAATGAAAGCACTGATGTTTTCGACACTGGAATCATTGAAGATTCCAACTTGATGATAGTAACCAAGGAAACTGCTGATGGTTTCGTACAGATAAACAAGGCCACTGAGGGCCTTCAATTGTAATTCCAGAAGTTGGACATCACTGAAGATGTTAACATGGAGGTTAATATGGTCGAAATATCCCAAGAAACCTCCATGGAAGTTGACAATGAATTTCAACAAGAAGAGTATAATAAGATAACCTTCCCCAAAGAAGATGAAACTCTGTATGATTTCCTCCGGAGGTGCCAGAAGAAGCAATCAGAGGTTATGTTGTGCCCCCGATGTAGCGTCGTGTTCGACAAGAAAGCGGCCCAAAACCTCGAAGGAGTAAGAAGGGCAAAACAACAATGGGGTCAGAAAGCCTTTCAAGATCAACAAATTGTTCAGCCTATAAGGGCCTTCGACCCAAGGAGGTACTATGATCCAAGAAGGCTTATGGTGAAGTTGGGCGAAACAAAACGAAAGGGTCTTGCTGCTAAACTAATCTCTTTCAAACCCAACGCTGAGGCTTTAAATGGAAAGTGGGTCAAGCCAATTGATGGCAGGAAACGTGGACAAGGAAAATGGCAGAACTTCGAGGTTAATAGGGGTTCGTCATTAGCATACCATAGGGAGTTTCAGGATGACAAAAAAAACTCCCATATCTCTGAAAACTACAAAGGAAAAAACCCCATGACAAGGTCTCAATGGAGAAGGGAACAGAGAAGGAGGAAAGCACAGGGGGAGGCTGGCGAAAAGGAAAAAGCTTAGTCCAGCACCAATGTACCTGCAAGGAAAAAGAGGACTTAAGCTTTGACAAAAGAAAGTTTAATACTCCAGCAGAGGCGACTAGAGAAAAATATGATCGAATTGCTGCAGAAGACGAAATATTGACAGATAAGTTTGACTCAGGATCAGAGGCTTCATTGGATATCTTAGTCGGAGTGGTATCTGTGATGCCCAGGGAGTTCGACCAGATCACAGAGGTCGAAGACACCGACGACACTACAGAAAGAGAAATGGCTGCTCATAAGCCAGTATGCTACTATGTGATGAACAATGGTTGCATGGAGGAGCAAAATGCCTTCTTCGAGCGACCCAACGAGGCTATGAAAAGTCATCTTAAGCCTTTCTTTATTTCTGGGAAGATCAAAGATGTCCCCATTAATAAAATCTTAGTGGACTGTGGTGCAACGATGAATTTGATATCGCACCATATGTTGAGAAAAGTCGGCAAGTACGACACATATGCCAAACCCCACAATATGGTGCTTTCCAATTATGAGGGAAAGGTGGGTTCTACCCTTGGCGTAATCTAGGTCGAGTTAACCGTAGGAACGGTCACTAGATCCACAATGTTTATGATTATAGAGACGAAGACCAACTACAATCTGTTACTTGGAAGAGAATGGATACATGGGGTCGGGGTTGTGCCATCCTCAATGCACCAGCGGATCATCATATGGCATCCAGATGGTATTGTGGAGAATATAGAAGCAGACTAAGGTTACTTCAAGACTCCTATCAACCATACCAACAAACGCTAGTTTGACAAATATTTGGCCAATATTGCTCTGTGTGAGTCAGTCGATTTTGCATTCACTCCAGATGACAATACTTATTGTTCCCTATATTTGCACCCCTACAACGGCTTTCGTTGGGACAAAGAAGTGGTGGGCAAAGACGACTTCAGATATCTAGGAGCGTCAGAAGTGGAACCCACGGGTTGGAGAAGTGAATTTAGTGCTAATGACTGAGTTCTAAGTGCTAAAAAGGATTTCGGCTTACATAGCCGAAAACAAGCAGCAATCGGCCTTAGAGACTGAAGTAAAAAACATGGTTGTCAAAGCCAGCAAAGAGGTCCATTAAATAGGTCCTGGAAAGGACTTAGATCCAGAGCCACCTGATAAGATTCAGAACGAAGATCAAGGCCAGAGGCTCGACGCTATCTATGATGATGAGCCTTTGGGTTTTAAGAAGGAACCGCTAGCAACAAATGTTAAGATGTTGACTCAGGGTCCACTTATGGAAATAGACTTGGGGGGAGGACTGATAAAAATGACAACTTACATTAGCACCAATATCAGCCCCCACCTCAAAGTCGAAGTAATCCAGTTGTTGAAGGAGTTTAAAGACTGTTTCACGTGGGATTACGACGAGGTGCCTAGTTTGAGCAGAGATATGGTCGAATTGAAGCTGCCAATCAAACCAAGGAAAATCCTATCAAGCAGAACCCAAGGCGTTTTTCACCTGCAATTCTCTCGAAGATTAAAGAGGAGGTCGAAATGCTTCTTCGTTGTAACTTCATCTGTACAGCCAAGCAGGGTATTTCTTAGGTTTTTGTGGTCAACAAAAAGGGAATTGAAATAAACCAGAATAAGACCAAGGCCATTATGGAGGTGAAAGTTCCATCAACAAAGAAAGAATTGCAGTCACTACTATGCAAGATCAATTCCCTAAGGAGATTCATCTCAAACCTTAGTGGAAAAGTGCAAGTTTTTCCGCCTTTGCTTCGACTCAACAAGGAAGGATTCGAATGGGGGTAGGCTCAGCAAGAAGCGTTTGACACAATTAAAGAATACCTGATTCATCCACCAATTCTGACACCGTCTTGCAGAAATAGGAGTATGATATTGTATATATCTGCATCTGACAAGACTTTAGGGAGCATGTTGTCTCAAGAGGATGATAATGGCGTCGAAAGAGCCATATACTACCTCAGTAGGGTCTTAAATGATGCAGAAACTAGGTATAGCATAGTTGAAAAATTGTGTTTATGCTTGTATTTCTCTTGTACAAAGTTGAAGTATTATATAAAGCCTGTTGATGTTTATGTTTCATCTCACTTCGATATCATTAAACATATGTTGTCCAAACTAATTTTGCGCAGTCGAATTGGGAAATGGTCGCTAGCTTTAACTGAATATTCCTTAACGTATATGCCATTAAAAGCTGTTAAGGGACAAGTAGTAGCAGATTTTATAGTCGACCACTCCATAGTTGAGAATGCATTGGACTATTTCGAATTAGAACCATGGAGGTTGTACTTCGGTGGGTCTAGTCACAAAGATGGAACATGCATAGGAGTTCTAATCATTTCTCCTAATAAAATTCCAACAAAACTCAAATATAAAGTGGAGGGCCTTTTCTCGAACAATGAGGTTGAATATGAAGCCTTCATAGTCGGACTTGAGATATTGCTGGAATTGGGGGCAACTCGAGTCGAAATAATGGGTGACTCAGAGTTGGTTATAAAACATATCACAAAAGAGTACAAAATGTATTAAAGAGAATTTAATTATGTACTTTATAATAGCCAGTCGATTGCTAAAACGATTCGAGATGGCTAATATTTGACACATACCTCGATTGGAAAATCAGGTGGCTAATGATTTGGCTCAAATTGCATCTGGGTATAAAATTTCAAAAGAAAAACTGCAAAAAGCCATCGAAGTTATAGGAAAAGTTGTGTCAACCAGATTAGCCCCATCAGACTTAGAAAAGACAAAGCTAGGATACGCTGATAAAGAAAACTTCAAAATAATGGCAATAGACAATCTGACAGACGGAGATTGGAGGAAACCAATAGTGAAATATCTACACAATCCAACGGCGTCTGCTGATCGAAAAACCAGGTATCAAGCTTTAAGTTATTTTCTTTTAGGGATAGAGTTGTTCAAAAAGACTCCTGAGGGAGTTTTGCCTAAGTTCCTTAGTGAGATAGAAGCATATTTAGCCCTTTCGATTGTCCATAGTGGGGCACGTGGGGCACACCAAGTTAGCCATAAGATGAAATGGCTTTTATTTCGCCAAGGGATGTATTGGCCTACCATGTTGAAAGATTGCATCGAATTTTCCAAAGGATGCCAAGAATGTCAGGCACATGCAGGCATACAACATGTCCCTGCGAGCGAATTGCACTCTATAGTCAAACCTTGGCCATTTAGAGGTTGGGCTTTGGATTTGATTGGGGAAATTCGACCACCATCATCTAAGAATCAGAGGTATATCTTGGTAGGCATTGCTTATTTTACGAAATGGATCGAAGTTATACCTTTACCAAATGTAAGCCAAGAAGATGCGATCGAGTTTACCCAGAAACATATTATTTATAAATTTGGAATCCTAGAGACTGTCACAATAGATCAAGGGTCAATATTTACTGGTCGAAAGATGCAAGATTTTTCCAAGGAAATGGGCTTCAAATTGTTAACTTCTATGTCATATTATGTCTAGGTTAATGGTCAGGTCGAAGCAGCTAATAAGGTGGTTATTGGTTTGATTAAGAAGCATGTGGAGAAGAAACCTAGAAATTGGCATAAAACGTTAGATCAGATTTTGTGGGCATGTCGTACCTCCCCCAAGGAGGCCACTAATCCGACCCCTTTTTGACTGACCTTTGATCATGGTGCAGTTCTACCAGTAGAAATTTACCTACAATCTACGAGAATTCAAAGGCATCATGAAATTCCATCATAGTCATATTGGAACATGATGTTAGATGAGCTAGTCGATCTAGATGAAGAGAGACTAAATGTCTTGGAGTTATTAAAACGGTAGAAGAAGAGAGTAGAGAACTCTGATAATAAGAAGGTAAAAATTAAAACATTTTCACTTGAAGACTTGGTCTGGAAAGTTGTCCTTCCAATGGATTGAAAGAATAGGACCTTATGGAACTGGTCTCCCAAGTGGGAAGGCCCTTTTCAAAATTTGCAAGTATTCTCTAATGGTGCCTATGAGATTGAGGAACTTAGTGAAGACAAAAGAATCTTGAGAGTAAATGGAAAATATTTGAAAAGATATAGGCCAGCACTCCAAGAAATAAAAATAAGAAACGAGTAATTGTGTATAAGTTAAGGAGAGCCAATATGCTAAAAGGTGCCAAAATGGTTTAAATTTGCTTTAAAGGCCCAAAGGGATAATATTCATTACAATCAAGACTTATATTCATTACATCAAAATAGGCAAAAATGGAAAAGGAGACTAGAACTAAAAAGGGAGATTGGCCTTTATGTGGAGGTACTTTGTTTTGAGAAGTTCTAAGCGTTTCTCACATAAAGATCGTTTCGACCGGAGAAGTTTGACTTCTGTTTCAAGTTTTTGCACTTTTTCGACGAACTCCATGCCAAATTCTAGTTCTTTAGCCATCAAGGCATCATCGAACTCCAGGAGTTCACTTTTGCGCTTTTCGGCTTCAGAGATTTTTGCCTGCAGTTCCTCTATTTGTTTTCTCCATGAAGTAATGTCACGGTCATGGACTTATATCTCCTCTTTATTCTTTTGTTTCGTCTACTCCAGTTCCATTGCCTTGTTAGTCGACTCAGTGGCAGCATCCCAAGCAGCTGGTTTAGAACCAGTTTCCTTTTCGATCTCCCCGGTTAGCTAGGGTAGCAGCTTATGATCTTCGATGACTTGGTCGATCATAGTGCCTATCTCCAGGATGACATTGGTAACTTCAGGGGAGGATTCTAGTAGATTGACTTGGTTAAGAAGAGCCTTCAATGTTAAGGGGGAAGAAGGATCAGCCAGTAAGAGCAGGCACAAGTCGCCTTTAAAGTTTTTTTCCTTGATTTTTGAAAGCACTTCATCTATAGGCGTGCTCGAAGATTGATTATAAGATGTTGTAGTAGTGCTAAGGCTTTTCTCATAAGATATTTCCCTACAACTTAGCATAGCTTTCAGATATTCAAGGGGTTGGCTTCGTTTCAAAATATCTAGTTCTTCTGCAGAGAGACCCCCAGTGTTACTTGTCGAAACTTTGCCTGCTGGAATAGCTATAATGGTTGGAGTGGGAAGAGTTTGACTTTGAGTCTGTCCTTCGCCTATGTCCTGGTCCCCCTCATCGTTGTTGTCCTCTTCTTAGAATCATCCATCATCATCACCAACGTTGAATGGGGTTTGGTTACCTTCATCTTCTTCCTCCATCACCGTATCTTCGCCATCGTTACCCTCCTACTAGGGATCGACTGTGCCTTCTATGTTGGGTGAACCGTCTCCAGGATTGTCTCCAGCTTGAACTTCTTTCTCCACCACCATGGGATCTTGGTTCACTCCAGCTTGGTCCTCTTCGCTTGAATTAGCTTCGTGATCGGAACCCCTGGAATGTGGATGTTGGGTAGTGGTCTTTGGTGGTGAAGTATCAAGCCCACCAACAATGGGTTGATTAATTACAGTCATAGAGCTTTTCTCAGATGACGATCGATAAGTAGGTTTGCCAGCACTATTGAGGACATCTACTACAGAAACTAGCGCGGAGGAAGTTGTAGTTGTTGTTCGAACGACAGTATCTGCACCATCCTGAAACCAGAACAATCGAAATATAAGTGGTGGAAGATAATAAATCAACCAATCAAGATAGAGCGAGGTTTGTTTTACCTTGTCTCCTTCGACCCCAGGGCTTGAGTTATCACTTTTACTCTGAGCCTTCGCTATCTTCGCCATGGCCTCAGGTGTAGGCTCTTGGATAGTTAGTGGAGAAGGCCTTTTCTTAGAAAGTTTTGTTGGAGGTTGGCTCAAAGCTTCTGTGATTTCTGGTTGCTGTTTTCTCTTCCTGGAAGTAAGGTTGAGCACAGGCGACAGGTCCTCTTCGTCAGACCCTATTAAGACAGGGGTTTCTGTTGTTTTGTTTTGGATTTTTATTGGGGTTAGAGGAGGTTTTCGAGCAGCCTGAATTTGATATTGAAGTATTAGTACCATTAGACATAAAAAAGAATTAAAAAGGGTAAGACAAAGATATACCTTTGTATGCTTATTGCCTCCCTCAGTCTTCGATTCGACTGGCCTTCTGATTGTTGGTTTCTTGGGTGGGACCTTGGTGGCTAAAAGAAAATAACATAAAATAGTTAGTGCAAGCTAAGGGTAAATATCCTAATAGAGGGGTATGATTCGAGAAAAACCTCTCATTTCACACCTTCATATATGTCCAATTCGATATGAACATCTTCGATCCCTATATGAAGATGCCCTTTGAAACTGTCTAGAGTATGATTAGTCGCAACCACCCGTTGAGCTTTTTTCTGTGACTACTGTCAGAGGATTTTAATGGAGTCCCCACAAATAAACCAGTATGTAAATGGAGGGGCAAGGGCCACTCCAAAGTCAGCTTTTGGCAGTGGAGGAAATTTTTGAGGAAACAATTCGAAGCCATTTCGTAGAGTTTCTCATGAGGAACGTACGAAGGGATTTTCAGAGTTTCCATTTTCTTTGAAAAAATTTCCTTTAGTGTGACAACTGCTTCACGGATGGTTCGAATAAGATCATTAGGCCTATAGGTAGTTTCAAAGTAATTTTGGAATGTTTGAATTTCTTTGATGAGCATGTAAGTACCTTTTTTGGTTCTTTCCTGCACAAGAAGAAAAGCTTTATCAAAATGTTGGATAAAGGAAGGGACATCATAAAACTCTTCAGTATAGTATATGTTCCACCATCTCCTAAAATTTCGAGTACAGAGGAAGTTAGCCTCAAAGTTGATAGGGGTAAGTTAGGTCTTGCTAGTGTATCTAGCTATCTATTTAAGGGTGGTAGCTTCGTTATGGACTGCATTGTAGAGGAGGATGCTACCCTTTTTGTCATACAAGCACTTTGGGAGAGCTTGAATTAACCCAAACTATCGAGCTACAAGGTTGGGTTGATAAGAGATCCGAGTAACCTGAACCTTTGAGGGGTTTAGTCGAAAGGTTAAGATCCTAGGAGTCGAAAATGAAGGAGAAGAGCGATCCAAAATGCAGCGGAATTTAAAATTTCTCCTTTAGTGATCCTTACGAATAAGCATTATCAATGATAGAATCGTTACCTCTTGTGGCGATTGTAACCTTTGATGCAGATCTACGAAGCGATCACGAACGTTGAACGATGATAACGCCTCTACTCAGTCCACACGAACGAATTCCTTCAATCTCAGTGCTAGCTGCTACGAATGAAGGCTTTGAGTGAGAGTGAGAGAGAGAGAAACGAAATTGCAACTGTACAAATACTTCTGCACAATGGTTCTATTTATAGAACCACTTGTGTGGGCTGCAAGCTAAAAAGCCCACTTAAGTGTATGTGACCCATATCTTATAATATGCAAAAATCACTTAAGCGCGTGGTACCTTACCATATTTCGTATTCTACTTAAGTACACTGTACCTTACGATGTTCTACAATTCACTTAAGTGCACTGTACCTTACGGTGTTCCTTAGTTACTCTATCTCTCATCAATTTGTCCTTTTGTGTGTGACCCTGTAGGTTTTCGCGGCATTGCCAATTATATTAAATCACGTATTTAACATAATAAACAGTGAGCGGTGTCTAGCAACACATCACTGCTACCCAAGACACAAAAAATGCCATGTGATCTGACAAATCCTTTTGTGATAATACTTATGTGTATAATTACCCTTTTGCCCTTATGTCTATATTGAACACAAGGCATAAACCGTGTCATCCTTGTCCAGTTCAATATTGGGCCCATAGACATTTATCCTGTTACGCAGGATGGACAAATTCCATCTAGGTCACTCATGTCCCTTAGCATGCTTCGTGGAGTACCCATCAACTGTCTTTATGGTCATCCAGTTACGAACAATGTTTGATAAGCAATAAGGCACTCGACTCTACATCTAGGGTCCATAGTGGTTTCAGGTTGAATGGTGGTATACACCATTATCACCATGAGAATAACTTATGACACTTTGCATAACATTCTATATAGTATTCTCATAGCGGGTCAATCCAGTATAAATATTACTCTTAATTTTCATACCTATGTTTAAGACTTGATAACTCCTTATCCATGATCCATGAGATGTGATCATCAGTCTATATACATAATAGTCTTAATGCTTTAATGTTATCTGATCCGCTGTCGCACACGGGTCAAAAACGAGTTTAAAAGTAAAGTAAAACGGAAGCGACACTCGAATATCGTATCACAAGGACTCTTGAATGTTATAACCAAACGAATGACAATAAGGGGGTTTTTAAGGTTCAAAACTTAAATCGATGATTATTAAAGGTAAAGTCAAAATTGATAAATAAGCTAATCTATTGTATCGATTTCCGACTTATCATTGATTCTTATAATTTCAATTCCCTAGAGGATTCAATCCCATTCGATTACAATACCCACTAACAAGCGCAAATTGGTATTATATGATGTATGTTCCTAATTTCTGAATTAAGCAAACGGATTTAAGCAGAAGCGAATTAAGCAAACGCGATTTAATCAAACACGATAACGAAAAACTACGCTAACGTGATTATAGTTAAGGATCATACAAATAATAAAATTTAATCAACTCCATCCTATAAGAAACAATCGAATTAAGCAAACGAAAGTAATTGAATTAAGCAAACGAGTTTATAGGAAGAATTGAAAAGAAATCGAAATTAAACTGAAATTATTAAAAACCTCAAAGTGGAATTCGAATACAACATATCAACTCTTTAGGAATTAGCTCTCCATGAAATCTTCTAAGCAATATTGTATCATCAAAATTCAGAATTAGGATTACTATAGTAGTGAAAGACCTAATATAATAAAAGGCAAATTCAGGCCCTTATAGGATCCGGCCCGAAAGTTACAAAAACTGACCCAAACTAACTATTTTAATTAAGTCTGGAACTTCAACGAATAATTCTACCGTCCTTCACTTAGAATTAGCTTTTGACTTCCACATTAAACTTGTACCTCTTTCTCTTATCTTTCCAACGCATATTAGAACTGTGTCAATCCGACTCCTATAGCCCAGGTTATGATCTGCATAGTAACAAGGTATGTAATAACTATTTATGCTGAAAATAAAGTACGAAAATAAAATAAAGCCAAAAATAAACTTAAATATAAAAACACACTAAAATAGTAAAAATAATAGAATAAATTATAGAAATGTCTAAGTATAATTATAGAAGAATTTGCATCAAAATGCACTAATCAAATTCCCCCACACTTGAACTTTTGCACTCCGAGCAAAATTACAATTTTAAAACAAAAGGAAAGAAAACAGAGCATGCACTTCCAAAAATTTTCAAGATACAACGTATAAGCATAATTCTAAGTCTAAGCTTCAAGAATATGGTGTTAGTAAGTAATTTTTTGTGACATTCAAAGCAGATAGAAAAATAGATTACCAAATAGTACATCCAAAAGTAATAAGATCCTCACAGGATGAATTTCGCTCAACTCTCAAGTCTTTAGGTTAACTGTTTACACTCAAAGCACATCATGAAAGTTAGTACTACCATAATCTTGAAAACACTCTAACATCCACAATTGAAATACATGCACACAAAGATCAAAAGGACTTTTATTTGGTTGTAACGTGACCAAGGTAAGGGTGAGATAAATCCTAAGGGGTACTAGGCTAAAATTCAAAGAGACAAAAGAGACTTGAAAGAAACTGCAGGAGTTGAATTTACAAAATATTTCATTCACTTCAACAACTTTATATTAACTATTTTCGTTCATTTTTTTTCTCCTTTCTTTTTATTCTTCTTTTTTTTTTATAAGGAGTATGTGTTGACATGTATACATCCTTCTATTTTTTTTCATTCATTTTTTTCTTTTCTATTTTTCTTTTCTTTTTCTACCAACTTCTGAAATATTGCAAACATAATTATTCAACCTCACACAACTCCAAACAAGACTCTTTCAACCCTTTGAATAGGGTGATATAACATTGTTTTTCACTTCTTGGTTTGTAATGAGTTTTAAACAAAAAAAAGGATAATAGGCTCAAGGGGGTTTCAAACAAGGGATGATATCATTTCAGGGTTGGCTTTTTGGCTAATTGGCTAAAAAACAAAAAGTAAAACTGCCTTTATCATATCAGTGTGCACAAGCAAACAACAGCATCAACAAGAGTCAATTCAAGTTCTAGAGACTAACAGACATGAGTGAACCACACAAGAAAGAAAGAGATGAATTTTTGTATGTTATCCATATAAGGCTCAAAATCTCATAAGGTTAATTGATCTACCACAAATGATGTATAATTTAGAGTTTAGTCATTCCTATCATACTAAAAATGCACAACAAATTTTTCACATCACACCACAAGACTTTAGTCAAGAGAACTAAGAAAAATACTCATAATTGTAACTCAAAAACCAAAGGAAAAAACATGCAATTTTTCTTATAAGAAAGCAAACCAAAATCAAAACAGAGAAAAAACAAAGAAAACAAAACAAATAAATGGTTCCCTCCCCCATACTTAAAACATACATTGTCCTCAATGAAAGAGTATAAATATAAAATAAGAGTAAGAGAAAGGAAAGAACACACCCGAGGAGTCAAGGCAGATAAGTGATTGCATAAACAGCCTTTCCCAAAGAGAGTTCTTTTGCAGTCTCTTCTTCCAAAGTCGGGTTCTCATGTAGTAGCTTTGGGTAGTGTCCATTGACCTTGAAATTTTGATTAGTGCATTCGCCTTGTATTCCAGGATCAATGAAGAATCTTTGATAAGTAAAAGTGTTGAATGGGCGCGTGAAAGTGATCTCCTTTTTCACAATATCAAGAATAAAAAAATTACGGGGTTGCCTCACTACTTTTATTTCATCTTTAAGTGAGATCCTATGCATACATATGGAATGGCTAATATCACGAGTGTCAGCCAAGGTCCATCCAATTCCCTTCTTATGTTTCTGCTTAAGTTGAAGCTTTGATGAATAATATGAATCCTTGGGAAGTGGGTTAGGCTCTACATAATATGGTTGTTCAATGGATGGTATGTTTGAGGCAGCTGGAATGTCAAGAGCTTCAGCTACATAAACCACTTCATTTACAATATCACCCTGCAAGGCAGCATCAATCTCAGCACAAACAGCACAAAGGTTAGTGTTAGTACAATCATCACATGAGTAAATATCATCAAAACCAGATAAATTTGGAAAATCAGCTGAAAACAAATCAGAATAAGCTTCATCAACAACTTCAGAAAGCAACTCTATTTGAAAAACAGAATGCTCTTCCTCGTCAATCTTCTTATTTTCCAGTACTCTTTGTGGGAAAGGGATTGATGATACATACTTTTTTCCAACCTCAACAATAATAGGATGTTCTGTTTCTATAACTTTTTCGGATCTCAAGGAAATTGCACTCACATTAGAGCCTTTTGGATTAACTATTGTTTGGGCATGTAGTTGGTTTGATCCTTGAACTTGTTGCACGACATTCATTGAAGTGGCAAGTTGTCCAATTTGTGTTTGCAAAGTCTGAATACTAGAATCTGTTCGTTGTTGAAATTGGAGACTGTTTATAACCATTTGCTTGACAAGTTCCTCTAGTGAAGGTTCAGAAGGTGAAAAGGTGGTTACTTGTGGAGGGTTATATGGTGGTGGTGGTGGAATGGGTAACGTCAATTGTTTCACTAAAGAGGTAAGTTCATCAATTCTGGTTTCTAGAGCCTTGTTGGAAGAAGAAACCTGAATCTCATTCGCAGTTTTTGCTTGGACCACAAAATTATCCCTTGTTATGAACTGTTGGGAGTTAAGTGACATGTTCCCAATCAAGGATTTGACAACAATATGATATTCAATACACAAAGCATTATAATCAACATCAGGGACAACAAGTTCTCTCAGAGTTCTTTGGTCAGTCATGTTAAACTTAATAGAAAAGAAAAAAATCAACAAATAATGAGAAAACACAACTAATTCAGCAATGCAGCAACAAATAGAAAAATACCGACAATGTCCCTATTAAGTAAAAACAATTGAAATACGAAAAAAAACGATTAAAATAAAATACAAAAAATACAAAAACACAAAACTTAATCTAATGACGTCAATTAAAAAATTTGAAATTTTTTTCGGAAATTTCTGAAACTATCAAAACAGAAAATAAATAATAAAAAATAGAAAAATAAGGAATTTCAGGATTTTAGGATGACATCCACTATTTAGTTCCTAAATGGAGGCTTTTGATCCTTGATTTTTTCCTAGTTAATCGACAAAAAGTCGAAAAATTTTGAGACAATTTTCTTAAAAGAAATAGTTTTTTTTATCCTAAAATCCAAAAAGACCAAAACACAATAAAGTTAGAGAGAAAAAATGCTAAAACACAATACCTAAAACTATAATAATGATTAGACTATAATAATGGTTAAGAACTACAAGAGTCCCCGACAACGGCGCCAATTTGATCTGTTGTCGCACACGGGTCAAAAACGAGTTTAAAAGTGTAGTAAAACGGAAGCGACAGTTGAATATCGTATCACAAGGACTCTTGAATGTTATAATAAAACGAATGAAAATAAGGGGGTTTTTAAGGTTCAAAACTTAAATTGATGATTATTAAAGGTAAAATCAAAATTGATAAATAAGCTAATCTATTGTATCGATTTCCGACTTATCATTGATTCTTATAATTTCAATTCCCTAGCGGATTCAATCCCATTCGATTACAATACCCACTGACAAGCGCAAATTGGTATTATGTGATGTATGTTCCTAATTTCCGAATTAAGTAAACGGATTTAAGCAGAAGCGAATTAAGCAAACGCGACTTAATCAAACACGATAACGAAAAAGCTACGCTAACGTGATTATAGTTAAGGATCGTACAAACAATCAAATTTAATCAACTCTATCCTATAAGAAACAATCGAATTAAGCAAACGAAAGTAATTGAATTAAGCAAACGATTTTATAGGAAGAATTGAAAAGAAATCGAAATTAAACTGAAATTATTAAAAACCTCAAAGTGGAATTCGAATACAACAGATCAACTCTTTAGGAATTAGCTCTCTATGAAATCTTCTAAGCAATATTGTATCATCAAAATTCAGAATTAGGATTACTATATTACTGAAAGACCTAATATAATAAAAGGAAAATTCGGGCCCTTATAGGATCCGGCCCGAAAGTTACAAAAACTGGCCCAAACTAACTATTTTAATCAAGTCTGGAACTTCAACGAATAATTCTACCATCCTTCACTTAGAATCAGCTTTTGACTTCAACATGAAACTTGTACCTCTTTCTCTTATCTTTCCAACGCATATTAGAACGTGTCAATCCGACTCTTATAACCCAAGTTATGATCTGTATAGTAATAAGGTATGTAATAACTATTTATGTTGAAAATAAAGTACGAAAATAAAATAAAGCCAAAAATAAACTTAAATATAAAAATACACTAAAATAGTAAAAATAATAGAATAAATTATAGAAATGCCTAAGTATAATTATAGAAGAATGTGCATCAAAATACTCTAATCACTATCCCACTTCACAATAAAGCTCGACTATGGATACTTTAAGAATAATGTCCTTATGTTTAATGTGATCTCATGATTAAGTCACACTTGATACATTAAACGGCTTCCCAAATCAGCAGACATTTCGTCTCTCGTTTTTTGGAAGGAGATGGGAAAGGCCTTGTAAACCATTTTGGACCAACTTCCTGGAAGCAAAAGGGGCCATGCTCTAAGTAAATACATGGCGCTTGGCTAACATCATTATATAGCCCATGAAAGTTGGTCGAAGAACTTGTCCTTCATCGTCGGGAGTTAGTTGGGCCAGTCGAATTCCTTCGATTCCTCTATTTTTTACTTCCTCAGCTTCTTCATTGACGAGGCATTTGTTGGGTAGACTTTCCTCGAACGTGGCATTAAGCCAGAGTTATAGGAGCCAAAAGGGACCAGAGAGGAGGAGATTTCCTTTTTCCCCCATGTTCTTCAGTTGAGTGACTCCATCACTCAATGATTCATAAAGGCTTGCCAGTATCATTTCTCTTAAGCAAACATCATGTCTAACATGTAATTGGTTCGCCAGGGTAAGGTACTTCTTGGCAACTTGTAAAGATTTCGAGCAGAAAACAGAATGAGATAGCCACAGAGCTAAGAAAGATATGTGTTCCACATCAGAGACGGTGTCAGTGTCTTTGTCATGATAGTGCGTAATGTGGGTCGAATATGTTGCTCTAGAGGTCGAAAAAGCAAAACCCTTTATTTTTTGCCACACCATATATTGGCTCATGACACATTTACTCATTGGTTCATATATACTTACCATATAAGTTTAAAGAACATTATCTTTTGGTTCAAACCATACTTTCATCACATTTTAATATCCATCTTTCTAGTTTGCCTTGTCATCCTTCATGCTTAGGCAAACACCCATTTCACTATCCGTCTTAGTTTTATGAACTACGGAGCTCTTATTTCCTTATTACACTACGAGGATACGTATGCATGAAGGCCCTAATCCTCAGCGAGCATATTCATTATTTTCTTTTTCTCCTCTTAATCAAATCATTCGTGAGTAATCCTTAGATAATAACACTCATTCAAGCAAAGAACATTCGAAATGGTTCCTGTTGAGTACAACGGATGTGAGAGGTGCTGACACCTTCCCCTTGCATATCTGGCTTCTTTACCCATTTCTCTTCTCATGAGTTTTGTCGATGTTTTCCATTTCCTTCAGGAATAAATAAAAATCGATTGCGACTCTATTGTATCTTCGAGCATGCGATGCACTCACGTATTTTCCACGTAGCTTCACCAATAAGGGGTGAAACCATATTGTGAGTGACATTGTTGTTGTTAACTATTCATCTTCATACACTTAGGACAAGGCATCTGCCTTTTTTTTTTCCGGACCAAGTTTATAAATTACCTTAAATAGTACCCCAACAACTTAGAAATCCAATTTTATTGATCAGTTATAGTAATCATTTGTTGCAATAAGTGATAGAGTTTTTTCATTTGAGTACTCCATGAATTGCTACCCAAGAGGTAAGGTCGCAAATGTTGTACCACAAACACCAATGTTATTGACTCTTTTTCATAGGTGGACTTACTTAATCTATTATTGAATAATTCCTTACTAAAATAAGCTATTAGTCTTTGCATTTGTATCAAAGCTTCCCATACTCCTTTATTTGATGCATCACAGTCTATTTCAAATGATTGCTAGAAATTTGGTAATGTCAACATCGGTGTGTGCACCATTATTCGCTTCAGTTCTTATAATGCCTTTAAAGCCTTTGGTCCCTAATGAAACCCTTAATTTTTGTAAGTTAAGTTAAGGGATTAGTTCTTTTACCATACCCCACAATGAACTTTCGAAAATATCCCATTAATCCCAAAAAAAAACTCTTAATACCATGACATTTTGGGAAGTTGCTGAAAACACATAATATCATTTGGTATCATTTACATGCTTTAAGAATCTATTTGTGTTTTGATGTTTTACAATTCTATTATTTTTCATTGCATATTTGTAATTTATATGTTATCTCAATTCATCTGTGATTGTACTATTCTTTCCATTTGATTGTAATCACTTCATTTACGCAATTGTACCACTGAGAAACCTCTACATTTCATGATTATATTAATTTGACCCTTGTTAGTATTTATCTTTTTGAGCTTATGAAAATTACCATTTTGTCATTTCAACGTAAGAAGCTTAAATCACATGTTAGAACATTTGAATTTTGATGAAATGGTATTTGATTTGAATTATGTGTTATATTTAATTCGAATCACCCGCCTATTGAAAATTGAAGCACCATTTTGGATCAAATGATTCATATAAAAAATGAACATGATTTGAATCATAACCTCATTTGATTCGAATCAAGTGTAAATAATGATTGGGTTATTAGCTTTAAAAAACACCCTTATGGCACTGTCCAGATTGATTCGAATCACAAATCCTTCTTGATTCAAATAAAACCTCGAAAGTCCAATTTTGCGTCACTTATTTAAATTATTATTTCTTACGGTAAACAAAAATTATGGAAAACCTATGGTGATCCATAGAGACAAAAATTATGATTTTTGTCTTCTCTTCTTAGTGCGCTCATCTTTACATCATTCTTCTTTTTTCTTTTTAAAACATCAACCTTTTGATATTGAATCCATGTCAATTCTTTATCTTTTTTATTGAATCTTGTTTGTGCAATTTTGTTGTTATTTTATGTGAATTTGAGAATGAGTTGATCAATCTTGATGAGGATTGATCAAGCTCTTGAAAACAATCAAGAACCAAGACCCTTTCATCTAGAAACTTGATTGAACCTTGTGTGTGTGTGTGTGTGTGTGTGTGTGTGTGTGTGTGTTTATCATTCATCAAAGTTGAATTACTTGACTAACCACTCGTAATGTCAGTGGTTGTTGAGATCTATTGCAACAAGTGCATGTATCATTTCTTGAGTGCAGTTTGGCATTGAGTTGTTATCTAACAGGATGAATGTTTCCATTATACTCCAAGTAAGACTTTGGCAAGATCAAGTATCAACGGTCTGTGTCGTACCCCGAATTTTGCCCATCCTTCATATGCTTTCTAGTGCCACTTTATTTCAAATAAATTAAATGACACAATTGGTAGAAGAGCATGTGTAAGAAGTTATAAGGAGGGGAGGTCTTGAGATTGAATCCCACTTTTCTCATTTTTATAGTTTTCTCTCTATTTTGTATTTTTTACCTTCATTTACATTATTTTATAATTTAAAATTACATCTTTTTTATTTTTTATTTTTTATTTTCGTATTTTTTTATTAATTTATTATTAATAATTACGACATTGTTGATTTTTCATGTATTTAGTCTAAAAATCAAGGAAACTCATATATATATATATATATATATATATATATATATATATATATATATATATATATAAAATAAGAGTCTTTCTATTATTCCCTTTTTTTACATTATTTTTTAATCAAATTTTACTTTTTATTCAATTCATTCACAAAACCATGAATTCATCCAAATTCATTGATTTAGTCTTTAAGAAATAGATAAAATCAGGTCAAATAAAATTATTCAAAAAGTATTCAAATCTCATTCAATTTTTAACCTAATTCTTATCTATAAATAGCACAAGTTTTCTACATTTTTTCCCATCCATAATTCATAATTCATAATTCATAAATGCAGTAAAGAATAAGCAAAAGAAGAAGAATTAAGAAAAAGTCAGGATCAAAAAACGTGAAAAAGAAGATACCAAAATGTGAGGATCTTTGCCTCTTTGCTAACCAGGGAAAGGCTCTTCCATGTAGGTTGGTCCCTCACTCATGTCTATCCATTTATATTGTATAATGCTTGTATTTAATTGTGTACTTCAATGTGTGTTAATATCGAAATTCGTTTAAAATTAATCATAAACAAAAATTATTTATTTTAAATTAATCCGTAAATAAATTTGTTCTAAATGAACTAATATCAAAAATATCATATTAAAAAACTAATTTATGGGTTCAAATTAAAATTATAAAAAACATATTTACCCTCTAAAAATAATACTCAAATCCCAAACTGAATTTAATTTCTAACTCACTACTTGTTTTAAAACTAATCACAATCTGTTTCTAATTATTTAAACATAACCCATAGTAACAAAAATACCAAATTATTTTTCGTTTAATTCAAGAATGTTACAAATTTTTACCTTTTTTTCTTTTAAATTAAAAAAATATAAACAAAAAAAAAATACAAAAAACATGTTGTTTTATAATTATGATTTTTATTAGGATATGCTTTTATTATTAGGGCTATTTTTTAGATATAATTAGTGTTAACACAATAATCATGAAGATTAATTAGGGTTTAATTACAATGCTAATATTTTTCTTGCTTGCTGTTTGATTTTGTTTAATCCTTGCTCAATAAAAAAATAATTATATATATATATATATATATATATATATATATATATATATATATATATATATATATATATATATATATATATATATATATATATATATATATATATATATATATAACATTTAATTTAATTTCTAATTAAATTAATTATAACATTTTTATCATTGTTAAATTAATTAAAATCAACTCCACACATTCAAATTATAAGTTATATTCCATTGTGCATTGAGGTATTTTCAAATCAAACACTTTCTCCGTCCCCGATGCGTTAAAAACATTTTCAAAAACTAAAATCAACAAACACATAATCATTTTTTAGAAAAACTATGATGCTCGAATCCTTCACATAAGATGGAGGTACGTAGGCATATAGTCTTAGCATTCTCACTACAAGAAAAAAGTGATTTTGCGGCGGTTATTTTTTATTGTTGCGGCAGTTAGAACCACAGTAATATTCGAGTTGCAACAGTTTTCGAACCATTGTAGAACTGTGCGTCGCCAGCACGTGCGACGATTCTGAAAAAGCTCCAACAGCCTTCAATGCTTACGACAGTTCTGGAACAACCTTAAAAACATAATGGCGATGGTTTTAACTGTCGTTACATTTACTTATATATTGTTTTCAGTATAGAAATCGCAGGCAAAACCACAAGTATTTTTGTTTTCAGTATAGAAATTCGCAGGCAAAACCACAGGTATTTTTGTTTTCAGTATAGAAATTCGCTGGCAAAACCACAGGTATTTTTGTTTTCAGTATAGAAATTCGCAGGCAAAACCACATGTATTTTTGTTTTCAGTATAGAAATTAGCAGGCAAAACCACAGGTATTTCCGCAGGTAAATTCCTAGGTATTTTCGTAGGTAAGTTGAAGGTATTTCCGTAGTTTATATATTTCTAAAATTAAAAAAATATATATATTTATTTGATATCCAACCTAATGAATATGAAAAGAACAAGAAAGAAAATTACATACGAAATTATTCATTCAACTAACCTTATGTTTTTATTGCATATTAGACATACAACAATGACCCTTTTTTTCAATAAATCAAACAATCTACCATTTTCTCTAACAACGCATTATGTTTATGCTCCGAGGGCCCACATGACCTATATATATACAACTTCGAAAGTGCTATATTAATGAAGAAAGTGATGTCCTAAACTAATGACAAATTAGAATCACTTGTTACATGTTTTGGGCAATTTATAAAACCAAAATCAAGTTAATATTAACTGGAATCTTGAAGCCTTGACTGCAATATTAATTCGACTTCTTTCGCTATCTGTATAGCAGCTGTATAGGCGTTTACATCATCCATCCAACTTAAGCCACATATATTCCTTCCTGCATAGCAAAAGCCAATTCATGAGATTTAAAATGCAAAAATGCAGTGACACATTTCAAATAATTGTTATCTACAACAAATTACATATTACACTTCTAGGAGCGATATAATAGATATATGAATTGCAGGGTGCATAGCTCTGCCAAGGGTAGAGTTCCACTCTTGTAACTATAAAACAGTTCTATTACAAGAGTGAATTTAAAGGTTTGATTCCGTGGATAAGTGTTTCGACAACGACGGTGGTGTTCCACTTAAAATTTGAACTAAGACAACCATTATAAGTTTCAAATTCTACTTATTTTCTTCCCATTTGGATTTCTCATAAAAACACCACCAATGATAGGAACATGAGCATATTCAGAATCATTTGTCAAACATCATAAAAATAGTTCTACTACGATTAGAAATACACTTAGCAATAACATAAAGTAATATAAATTTAAAAATCCAAACCTTAACATATATCCCTCCAGTTGGCATCAATTTCAGAAGGGTTGATTTCCAACAAGTTAAAGCCTGCATTTTCCAATAACAACTCTTCAAACTCATTACTACTCACAAGGATAACATATTCAGAATAATGAAAATGAATCAAGTGTAATTGCAATTCTCCGATCCGCTTCATATATTTGAGATACTACTAGACGTCTGAATATGGTGACGAGAGGCTCCGTAATGCTATTTCCAGTTTCGGGCCAATATTAATAGTATATAACAGGTTTAATTTCGAATATGAATTCAAACATATACATAGCAAACATATTTTAATGAAAACTATTAATTTTATCTTTGGGTATCTATCTAGGTTTAATTTTAACTTGTGAGTTATTGGGGACAACTTTAGTTATATATTTCTTGTTCTAAAATACTTAAATAGTGTAGTGGCGAGTTTGCATTTTTAGGAAGTTAACATATATTGTTTTTATTTCACAAAAATGTCGGACAAAACTATCACAAATAAGCATTTAAGGTGGTTGGTAAGTAAACAGTCCTAAGTTATCTTTAATTTTTTTTTTAAAACCAGAGGCAGTCGGACAAAACTGTCGTAAAAAACATGGCAATACATAAAAGATGGTGGTTTTAACAGAACTGTCGCAACTTATGTGTCGCAAAACACATTTTTTCTTATAGTGTCTAGCGAGTACGATAATCAAAAAACATTTTATGTATCCTCTAGTATAAATCAAACTATTTTCTTCTAAATAACATAATTTTCTTAATAAATAAATAGTTAAAAAAATATAGACAAACATTATCTTAAAAACACACATTAACCCTAGGATTAGAGGAGGAATCCATTGAGTACAATGAAAGTGAGGGGTGCCTAACACCTTCCCATTACTTAACCGACTCCCGAACTCTAGTCTTTCCCTTTAACTATAAGTTTTATCATTATTTCTGTATTCCTTAGGAACGAATAAAATATGATGGCGACTCTGTAATTTTTCAGCCGCAACAGCTGACGACTCTGTTTGGGAATCTACTTCCCTAAAGAGAGGTCACCTTAACCTCTAGTTATAGGGTTTTGTGTTATTTTGTTTGCGTGCGTTTGTCTATTTTTGGTTTCTCCTATTTTATTTATTGGTTTTCTCTTTTATTCTATATTTTATTTTTCATTCATATTATATTATTATTTTATTATTCATATTGTTAGAACAAGGTTTTGATTATGCAATTTATCTCTACGTTTTGATGATAACAAATGATGAAACATTTTGGTACCCTAATAAATTTCTCTAAGTGTGCAAGACTCTAACGATAAATATGTATCTGATGAAACAACATTTGACATCACAAAAGTCCAGACCAGCTGACTTAGAGTTAAAGGTACTCACGCTGACTCTGAACACAACAATGTCCACAGCATATGCCATCTGAAGACTCTGGAACTCTGCATCCGAAGGATCTCACATATGAAAACTGTGTTGATCCCTACATCAGAAGGATGTCTAGTCAGAGAAAAGTCAAGAATCTCTGAAAGTCAAGAACCTCTGAAGAAGACAATACAATCAACTATCTGAAGAATACAAAATCTAAGAAAAAAATATCTGGATTCCACGCACGCTGGATCACGTCCAACATAACCGAATCATGAACTTAACAATGAAGTATTCTAAATATGGTATGAATCTCAATATGGATAAACATTGAATACTCTCCTAAACGGCTATAGAAAGGACAACAAAATTAATGGCATTAAGTCCCATTATTGACAAAATATCAGAATCAATGCTACATTCAACGGTATCATCTTCAAGCACTATAAAAAGGTTCAACCATCATCATACCAAGACACGAAGCTATCCTACAAGAATTTTGTACATAAAAAATTAAATCATTCACTAAATTCTTGTTTTACATTATCACATGAGTTGTCGCTCTTGGTGTGAAATTCTATTGTTCTTACTGTGTTCATATTGCTTACTTAGAAGCACTAACCACCTTCTTGTATTTCTAAAATAGTTGTTGTAAAGTTCCTCAAGTGACTTGTGAAATCTGTAGACTTGAGAGGGCTAAGAGATCATTGTACTCATAGACGTCATTATAATCTTTCTAGATTTTTGGATTAAGTCCTTTTTGAAGGAGAAAACACCTTGGTGGGATGGACTGGAGTAACTTTGAATTTCAAGTGAACTAGGATAACTTCTGTGTTGTTTGTCTTTAATTTGTGTGTATGTGTAGAAACTACAAAAGTTTTTATTGTTTGTGAAAACAATTCAAACCCCATATTTCTTGTTTTTCTCTACCTTCAATTGGTATCAGAGCTTCGACTCTGTTATTGATTTTCAAATCAAACACTTAATAGTGTAAAGAGATCCGGCGTGAGAAAAGCATAATAACTACCACCAATGAAAGAGATAGCTACAACATCAAACCTCCAGTCTTCGATGGAGAAAATTTTGATTATTGGAAGGACAAAATAGAAAGCTTCTTCCTAGGCTATGACGATGACTTATGTGACATTGTTACAAATGGTTATGAACCACTCATATCTGCTCCTGGAGTTGTCATTGTTAGAAACAAAATGAGTGATGATCAGAAGCGTGACTTCAAAAATCATCATAAAGGCAGAATGATTCTGTTGAACGCCATATCGTACAATGAATATGAAAAGATCACCAACAGAGAAACAACTAAAGAAATATGTGATTCCCTAAAGATGACTCACGAAGGCAACAATCAAGTCAAAGAGACAAAAGCTCTGGCCTTAATCCAAAAATATGAAGCCTTCAGAATTGAGGATGATGAAGCTGTAGAGGTAATGTTTTCTAGATTCCAAACTTTAATTGCAAGACTCAAGGTTCTGGACAAAGGCTACACAATTGTAGATCATGTCAAAAAGATTATCAGAAGTCTGCCCATAAAACCTAACTTTAAGAAACGATTGACATACATAATTAATTTAAAATATTAATAGTTAAAATATTAATTGAGAGAAGTTTTTGAGGTCCATATTAGAGAGAAAAATGGAGAAGTTTTTGACCCTCTTAATTCTTAATTCTAAACCCTTATGAAGAAGTTTTTGAGGTCCACATTAGAGAGAAAAACGGAGAAAAATTAAATTTACGTATTAAATATTTTAATTAACAGGTTACTTCCCAAACAGCTAGTATTAGGTGGCAACAACATTTAGTTATACGAACGATAGATTTGCCGCTCAACTTTCAACACACAACTCAATCGCAAAAACACGTTAAAATGCTAAAACGACGTAGCAAAATCTATAAAAAAATCAAAATTAGAAGAAGAAAAAAAAACTCACACACACAAATATTCGCATCTCCTTGTAGATCTGATGCTAACCCTTCGGCTCCTCCCTTCATCAATTCAATCCTCTTCGATCTCGAGCTCCGATCCGTCATTGCAGTTCAACTCATCTTCTCCGCAGCAATTTCCTCCTCTCAGTTCTTTCTTCCATTTCACTTTTATATTTTCTTCCCGTGTTTCCACTTTCGTTTCCAAAATGTTAGGGTTTTTCAGATTTTTGAATTTGACTATTTCAACGCCAGATCTTGATTTCCACATCACTTGAAACCATGAAAACAAAACCAGATTCAATTTGTTTTTGTTGTTATATTCATTATTTTTTATAAATCAATTTTATGATTGTTAGATCCTGAGACTCTCTTTGTTAATTCTGTTGGTGTAAGTCGTTTGAACTTGGAACGAAGGTTTTTCGTTATTTAAATAGATTAATCTTGGTTAATCCTTGTAGGCATAATTGTATATGATTTAATTACTTTAATTGATGAAAGACGAAATCTAGAAAGGAACAAAGCCTTTCAAGCTAAAGAAGAAGGCGATGATGATTCTGAAAAAGACGATTTTGATGATGAAGAAGAGTTATCTCTTTTATCCAGAAGAGTTAAACAACTCTAGAGAAACAGGAATAACAACTTCAGAAGGCCCAGACAAAAGAGAGATTGTTCAGAATCTACCTCCAGAAGCAGACCAAGCAAAGAGGTAACTTGCTATAAATATAAAGAACCAGGACACTACAGAAACGAATGTCCAAAGCTCAAGAAAGATAGTTCCAGAAAAGAAGGATTCAAGAAAAACTCCTTCAAAATTAAGAAAGGACTCATGGATAACTGGGATGACTCTGAATCTGACGCCTCATAATCAGACTCCGAAATCGAACAGGAAAATGTTGCATTCATGGCTACCACATCTGGAAGTTCATCCGAAAAAGAATCTGACTCTGAAGAGGTATTTTTTTATCTCTCTCGCTCTGATCTAGAAGCATGTTTATCAGAATCTCTAAGCTTCTATCAGAAGTTTCGACAGAAATTCAAGATCCTAAAAAGGGTCCATGAAGAAACTGTTGAAGAGTGTGATAAGCTTGAAATAGAAGTTTTTGAACTTAAAGGAAACATTTTTGTTCTGGAAAAAGAAAAATAATTTTCAACCAAAAAATGTTTAAAACTTGAAGAAACTCTTTCCAAAACTCCACCAACTTCTGACACCATCATATATAAATATGAAAAGGCGTTTCAGAAATTTCTGAAAAATGGGCTTGAAAGAAGCAAAATGGCTTCTATGATGTATGGTGTTAGTCGCAATAAGAAAAGAGGAATTGGATATGACTCTGATGAAGATGAGAAAATACCTTCTGTAGAGGATAAACCTAAATCTCCTTTTTCATATCATTACACACATGCACAAACACCAAGTTTTAATAATGCCAGAAAACCCAAAGTTTTCAGAAACTCTGGGAGAACTAATCATAAAGACCCAAAAGATTTTGGGTACCAAAAGATAAAATATTATATGTTGCAGATATCATGTGCAACAGAGTTAAAACACCAATCATGGTACCTGGACTCTGGATGCTCACGACACATGACGGGAAGAAAGCATATGTTCCAAAGCCTGGAACTTAAAGACGCTGGCTTCGTAGGCTTTGGAGAAAATTAGAAAGGAAGAATTAGAGGATCTGGAATGGTTGGTAATGGATCTCTTCCCTCTATTTCTGATGTTCTTTACGTAGAAGGATTAATGCATAACTTGTTATCCATAAGTCAATTAAGTGATAACGGTTATCATATAATTTTTAATCAAAAAACATGCAAGGCTATTAATCAGAAAAATGGCACAATTCTTTTCACTGGTAAAAGGAAGAACATCATTTACAAAATTAAGCTTTCAGATCTAAAAGATCAAAATGTAAAATGTTTAATGTCTGTAAATGAAGAGCAATGGGTATGGCATAGACGATTAGGCCACATTAGCATGAGGAGAATTTCTCAGCTAAATAAACTTGAGTTAGTCAGAGGCCTACCTAAGCTGAAGTTCTCTTCAAATACTCTTTGTGAGGCATGTCAGAAAGGAAAATTTTCTAAAACAACTTTCAAAAATAAAAAGGTTGTTTCTACCTCTAAACCTCTGGAACTTCTTCACATTGACTTGTTTGGACCTGTTAAGATAGCCTCAGTCAATGGTAAGTATTATGAACTTGTTATTGTTAATGATTATAGTCGTTGGATATGGGTAAAATTCCTTAAACACAAGAATGAGTCACACTTTGTGTTTACTAGTTTCTGCTCAAAAGTGCAAAATGAGTTTGACTCTAAAATCATCAAATTCAGAAGTGATCATGGTGAGGAATTTGAAAATAATTTTTTTGAATAACTTTTTTATTCTAGTGGGATATTCCATGATTTCTCATGTCCTAGAACTCCATGAAAAAATGGAGTTGTAGAAAGGAAAAATATGACTCTTCAAGAAATGGCCAGAACCATGATCAATGAAACAAATGTAGCTAAGCACTTATGGGCTGAAGTAGTGAATACAACGTGTTATATTCAAAATAGAATCTCCATTAGACCTATTCTGAAGAAGACTCCTTATGAACTGTGTAAGGGAAGAAAACCTAACATTTCCTATTTTCATCATTTTGGATGGTCTTGCTTTATCCTAAATACTAAAGACAATATGAACAAATTTGATTCTAAAACACAAAAATGTATTATATTGGGATACTCATAACACACTAAAGGCTATAGAGTATACAATACAAAAACATTAATTATGGAAGAATCAATACATGTCAGATTCTATGATAAGCTTGACTCTGAAAAGTCAACGCTAGTTGAGAATTTTGCAGAATTGGAGATAAGACTTGCAGGCTCTGAGGAAAAGGCTAAAGAATCTGAAGAAGCAGAAAAGGGAACTTCAGAAACACCTGAAGTCACATTAAATCAGAAAAGATCAAGAACTAGACATAATGTATCTGAAGAATTGATTCTATGAAACAAAGACGAACCTGTCAGAACAAGATCAACATTCAAAGGTTCTGAATAAACACTTATGGGACCAATATCTCTGATAAAGCCAACATCATGTGAAGAAGAACTTCAAGATAAAGAATGGATTCTGGAAATGAAAGAATAACTTGATAAATTTGCAAAGAACAATGTTTAGGATCTTGTACCAAAACCCAAGGGAACCCACATGATTGGAACCAAATGGGTGTATAGAAACAAACTAAATGACAAGGGTGAAGTGGTCAGAAACAAATCGTGACTGATAGCACAAGGTTATAGTCAACAAAAAGGTATTGACTACAATGAAACCTTTTCTCCAGCCGCCAGGTTAGAATATATCCGTTTACTTGTATCTTTTGTTGTAAATTACTCCATCAAACTATATCAGATGGGTGTCAAAAGTGCATTTCTGAATGGATGTATTTCTGAAGAAGTGTATGTTCATCAGCCTTCTGGTTTTGAAAAATCAAAATGTCCATAACACATTTTTAAACTGAAAAAATCCCTTTTATGGTTTAAAACAAGCTCCCAGAGCTTGGTATGAAAGACTAAGTTCTTTTCTTCTAGAAAATGATTTTATTAGAGGAAAAGTCGATTATACACTCTTCTGTAAAAACGACCTTATGATCTGTCAAATATATGTTGATGACATAATTTTTGGTTCTGCTAACCCATCTGTGTGTCAAAAAATTTCTGAGCTAATGCAGGCTGAACTCGAAATGAGTTTGATGTAAGAACAAAAGTTCTTTCTGGGAATACAAATCAATCAAACATCAGATGCTACTTAAGTTTATCAAAGCAAATACATAAAAGACATTCTGAAGAAGTTTGAAATGTCATAAAGCAAACCAGCAAAGACTCTTATGCACCCCACTTGCATTCTGGAGAAAGAAGAGGTAAGTCAAAAGGTTTGTCAGAAACTTTATCATGGTATGCTAGGTTATCTTCTCTATCTGACTGCTACACGTCCAAATATATTATTCAGCGTCTGACTTTGTGCCAGATTCCAATCAGATCGAAGGGAATCTCACCTAACTGTTGTTAAGAGAATCCTAAGGTATCTGAAAGGAACACCTAACTTTGACATGATGTATAAGAAAACATCAGTGTAGCAGTAAATTCATGATCATAAAGCTATGGATAAGCAAGACATCAAATAACAAGAGTCGCCACCGCGCTTTTATTTGTTTCGAAGGGAAAAGGGAAAAGTACGAACAAAACCCAAAAAATAAGAAGTTTTCAAATCAAAACTAATAAAATGTCAGATATTACAGGTAAAGGGGTTGGTTACACAGAGAGAAGGTGTTAGCACCCAAAGTGTCCTAGGTACTCCTAGGGAGCCCTTTCTTGTATGCATATATATTTTGTACAAAGTGATGTTTACAAACAAATGGAATGGGGGGATGAGAAAAGAATTCATTAATTATATTTTTGTGTTTGACAAGACCTTCGTACTTGTGCCTACATACCAACATAAAAATGAGGGATCAAAACCTCGTAGTTCGTGATACAAATTTTAAAGTGGATGCATTGCTTTTGATCAAAAATTAAGTTTGAAAGGCACAAGGGCCTAGAAAATGGTTTGAATGGGTTAGTTCTTTTTGACTTTTGAAAATTTTAAGTCAAGTATAGTTAAGTTTATTTACATATTTGATAAACAAAAAAGTAGTTTGAAAATGCAATGGCACAAGGCCAAAGTTTCTAATTTGCAAAATGGTCTAAGTTTAAAAAAAGCAAGTACAAACAAAGACGTTTTCCAAGGATCCATGCTTGTGATAAGTGGGTTGGCATTGGCTAAGTCCTTTTGCATAGGGATGTTGCCTAGATTCTAAGTCCAATTGTCCAAGATCAAACCAACAGTATGGTCCAAGTGGACAAAGTGAAAAGGCATTAATATAAACAATTAGAATGGCATGAATAATGGCAAATGAATAGAGCTTAAAAATTAAAGTGCATTAAAAGTAAATGGCTTGAAATTAAATGTTAGTTGTTAATGAGTTAGAAGTTAGTATTGTTTTTTCTTTTGCTTTTCATTTTAAGTCATTCTTTGGAGAATACTCAACCCACTTATCACAAGCATGGATCCTTGAACCAAGACATCTTCCAAAGAAAGGAAAAAAGGCCAAGTTTCCACACAATACCATGAAAGAGGGGAGACTTACAATCTCACTAACTAGAATGTTATGCCTTTTTGTGTCAAAGATTTAGCGCTATGTTAAGCAATCGTAATTGGACTTATGTAGAAGTCACAACTATTTGAGGTCGGGCAATAGAATTTTGGTGTTAATGCATGTTAGAGACATAGTATAATGGACTATGCTCATGAAACATACCACACACAAAACAAATATGAAAAAGAGGTGGCCTAATCTCATCCATACTTATGTTGATTTTTCAATCAACTAGCCTTAGGACTTCGAGATATCATAGGTCAAATGAGATGGATGCATAAAGAAGGGGAATTAGATAAAGATGGAGGGGAATAGATCAAAACTCAAATTGGTCAAAGGAGGACTTTTACAAAATTAAGATCATTCATTCATTTTGGGAGATAGAATGTATATTCCATTAATCCCCTAAATCCAATGATCTTAACCAAGCAAAGTCAAATAAACTTTGGTCAAGGCCCAACAACACAAGTCAAACTTATACAAATCATCAAGATAGCTCAACACAATTATTTGGCATTTATTCAATCTAAAAATACAAAAAATAATGCATTAAATTAACTATGGTTTGTCAAATTCCAAAAATCTCATCAAAACACCAAAGAAATGGCCATGAGATTTATCATAGGTCAAACAAGGTCAAAGGACCTTGGAGAAAAAAATTGAGAATTTTTGGAGGCTTAAAAGTATTTTTAAACAATTAAAAATATTCACAAAATCAATTAAATCATGAAAAATATTAATAATGATCCAAAAAATAATTTTAATTCATAATATGAAAGAAGAATTTATTTAAATTTTTTTGGTGAAACTCTCATATTTTTTGGATCAATATTAAAATTAATATGAATTAATGAAAATCAAATGAAATAAAATGAAAATCAGAAAATAAAAAAAACGTGGACCACTTGATCTCCCTTATTAATTCAGGTGGTAGATCAAGTGGACATGAGCGTGCGTTCTACCATACACCTGGTCAACTGTTCCACACATGTGGTAATTACTTTGGGTGCTCAGGATTAAAACATTTCAAATGAGATCAATGGCTCAGAACCTGTCCAGCACATCATCGGCGCTGGACCTCCGGTAACCTTCTCAAGCGAGGTCCACCAGACTGGTTCACTCATCACCATCAAGAAAATGTAAAAAAAGGACATGATCTGAAAGAAAAAATGGCGTAGAGCACGAATCTAACCTCAATTTCAACTAATTCCAAATATATAGAAAGATATGAGGAGTTGAATTTTGAGGTGTGCCAACTGAGTTGCTTCGATTTAACCTCAAAGCAACTCAATCTTCTTGCCTACATTGGTAAGACTTCAGACAACCAAAGATCCAAGAGAATTGATGAGAATTGAGTGAGAATCGAAGAGAAGAAGGTTTCTGAAAATTACCTTCAATGTTGTGCAGAAATGGATTTTGCTTGCTTCAAACTTGACTTGATCACACTCGAGGAGCTTGCAAAAGTGGTTTGGCAAAGGTACAGAGCTTTGGATCTTGGAGTTATTGAATCTCCAAACAGTGAGATTCAAACTCAATTTTCAAGTTGAAAATTCTCAGGTTTTCCTTTGAATTGTGAGGGTTTCAATTGGGGGGCAAAGCTGGCGCGCAAGGTGTGTTTTAAATGAGCTCAGAGGCCTTGTATTTATATCATTTGAGATTGATAATTGCACACTTGAAAAATTGCTAAAAATTGGCAAGGGTGAAGCACAAGCTTGCACGGACATGTACAGGCCCATGAAGCAATCCATTATGATCCAATTGAACTTGTACTGAAGTTAAAATCATGCTTGAATGGCAAGGCAAAGTGAAATGGAGTTTTGGACATTTGATTTTCTCCAATGATGCAGACATGTTAAGACCATGCGCAGCCCTAGCAAACCTCATCCAAAATGCATGAAATAGGACTCTTTGAAAAGCTTAGATCAAGGGGAACAAGTTTGATTTTTAAGACTTTTTCATTTGGGACTTGGATCATGGTGAATTTTGAGGTAGAAGTTTGGAAATTTCAACATGTTGAAATGTTTTATAAGTGTTAAGTCATATATCTCAATATTACACCTTACCTAACTTTTTATGTTAGCTCCAAATGAGAAAAGTGTCTTCATCAAAGTTGTAGATATTTCAAAGACCTTCAAAATGGTCACCAATTTCATGTCATTTGGATTTATAATGATAGAGTTATGCATTTTTGAATTTGAGGAAAATCACTTGTTCAATGGTATAGGTCAAAAATGACCTATAATGTATCCTCATATCACATGCTCATAAAATTTGATTTAGATTTCACTCAAAACATAAAAGTTAAAGTAGACATATTGAATTTTATTGTGCAACTTGGAAATCTTTCATCTCATAAAAATTGAGCAAGTTATGGCCTTGGGAAGTTGACTTTCAAATTAGGGTTTAGACAAAATGACCTATAATATTTCAATATGTAAATGACTTTCCAAGCAAAATTATCTCTAGACTTCAACATGAAAGTTGTTTTTAATGTCATATAGAGTAACGTTTCTCTTGGAATAATTTTCATATGGTGAAAATTGTAGGAGATAGGGTCTAGGGAGACCCAGTTTTGATCAGATGAATTCATCTGGCCAACCACCATCAACCAACTTGCTAACCTTCAATTCTATTGACTTTCTAGGCTCATGGTAGACCATATATGCATAATATGATGAAATTTGAAGTGTCCCTTGATAAATTTGATCAATTGGTGAGATAGCTTGTTGGAGAAGTTACTTAAGATACCCAGTCAAACTAGGGTTTCCAAGGCAAATCACTTCCAAACTCTTGAAGAATACTTGATCAATATGACATATAGATATCAATGGGACTCATATATGATGCTTAGATACATTTTGCATCAATCCTTGTTTGTGCTCTTAGCCAGGAGAGTCTTAAACCCTAAATGTGAACTTTATAGATCAATGGGGATTGTGCCCTACCTACAAAGGGGTTAGACAAATATAAAGACATGTTTTTGGTATTTTGGTTAGTTAAAAAAAAGATAATATACAAGTATGATACAATCACATATTGCTTGGCGATCTCTCCCCAAACAAACCCAATGAAAGATGGGTAATGAGAATGCCAATGTGTGATCCCAATGCTAATGCATATGTTGAAATTGCATGAGGGATTTTAGGGTCAAAATTGGGGTCTTACAGCTTCCCCTATTTAAGGACATTCTAACTGAGGAGGTGAAGGTTAAAATCTTCATATCGACTCAGTAGAATGGGCTTAAATAACAATATATAGAAACAAATTTCGGTCCCTAAGAGACCTTATTATGCATATGATATGAATGTAAAAGCGAATTCTCTGTGGGGGGGAATGCATCCACAAGGAAATCAGAGAGACTGAATATACGCAAGAGCATAATGCATTCCCTAAGGAAAAACTCACTGGGGAGACAAAGACTCTGGGGGGATAAAAGAGATTGTGCGTAGGCCAGGCTACGACTTAAAAACTGTTGGGGGACTAGAGGGAAGACTCAGTCAGGGAAACAAAACATCTGCAGGGGATACGAATAAATCAGGGTAAAGCTGAAGTACTTGAATCATTGCAGGAAAAACGATTTCACTAAGGAAATGCACACTCAAATCAACTGGGGAAGAAATAAACTTCAACATAGGAGGAGCAGAAATATATTATCCACTACCTGTTACTGGGTAAGGATAGAGATCTGACAGAGAGGACATCCGTCATCGGTTAGGATGAACATATCAAGGATGACTCACTGAGAACCACCAGGAGGGAGTATTCGTTACTAGTTACTGAGTAAGAATAGCCTTGTCGGGGAAAACTGCAGAAAATAGGATTTACAACTACCCGTTACTGGGAAGCAGACCAACGATGAGAATACCCATCACCAGTTAGGGTGAACATATTAAGGATAGACTCAAAAGGGAAGAAAATTTGTCATCGATTAAGATGAACATATCAAGGATAGACTTGCCTGGGGATGTCAAGGACGATATCCGTCATCGGTTAAGATGAACATATCAAGGATAAACCAACTGAGCAAAAAGTAGGAATTACATCTATCGAATGCTGGATAGGATACCATCAAAGAGAAAATCTGTCATCGGTTAGGATGAACATATCAAGGATAGACTTTGTTGAGGAGAAATATAGAAATTACATCTATCGAATGCTGGATAGAATACCATTAAAGAGAAAATTTGTCACCGGTTAGGATGAACATATCAAGGATAGACTCTACAAAGGGGAAAGAAAAAGCAGGATTTACAACTACCGGTTACTGGGTAGAAGACCGCAAAGACAAGGAAACATGTCACCGGTTAGGATGAACATATCAAGGATTAGCTCTCTGGGGAACAAAATAGGGATTACAACTACCTTTTTACTGGGTAAAATACCAAGGATGAGAGCATCCGTCATCGGTTAGGATGAACATATCAAGGATATTCTTCGGGGAAAAGAAATGAATCCACTGGGGACTCTACTGATGGGGAAAACAAAGATACCTTTGTCGGGTATTAGGCAAGAAGTAACAAATTGCAAACTAAGAAGAATATTACCAATTATTGGGTAATAAACTCTTAGGGGGTCCAAAGTATCTATCTAGGTAAAAACTAGAAAGAAACGGTCAATCAAGACTCAACCCAATGAGGACATAACTCAAGGGGAGTGATTCCATCCAGATAATACACTAGGGAGGAAACTAAAATAATAATCTTCCACGAGGAAATAACTCAGTCGGGAAAGGAGAAAGGTTAAAGTCTTTCTGCTTAAGGGGATGACACTCTACAACTGAAGGAGGACAAACGCCAAATTTGTATGGGGATAAAGTACCGCCATAACAGAGAATAAGAGTCTCAAGCAATGAATCAACCAATATGATGATATAATTATGCAATTATGAAATTATATGAGTGTATATGTATATGTATATGTATATGTATATGTATATGTATATGTATATGTATATGTATATGTATATGTATATGTATATGTATATGTATATGTATATGTATATGTATATGTATATATGATGATTATGCTGACAAAACGATCACAAAGGATACAAAGGTGTCGCAAAAATTTGAATCATCGATACAATCCTCGGTCAATCCACAAAAATAAGGAACAACTGCCGAAGCAAAGAAATCAACATCCCAAAGGCTCAACCCAAACTGGGGAAGGAAGAGATTTGCTGAGGAAAGGAAACATTATCAAATCTACAGGAAAATTCTAGGTCGACATCGTATCAATTGGGGTATAACCGTACAGAGGATAAACACAAATAGTTGCTCATAAACCAGGAGGAAACTCTGATTGGGGATTGAGCTGGATGGCGACTGGTGGAGAAACCAATGCAATCTACTAAGGAAACCAATCTCACTCTGCTGGAGATCAAACCCAACATCAACCCTGCTGAGGAATATACAAACTTTGCTGGGGAATATACACAAACTCCGTTGGGGGAAAGTATCAACCAACTCGGTTGGGGAATAACTGAAGGATTAACTGCTCGAGGGAACCATTAATGCTCCATACTTAGGACTTGCTGTTTTCTAAATGCTGTTGATATTTCTTTTTTAATTGCTTTAAAATTATTGCTTTTATATGTTTAAGAAAATGATTTTGACTAAAATTTTAAATTCAAAAATGATCATAATAAAATTTAAACTATTTGGCTGAAGTAAATAAGAGTGGAACAATTGGATAAAATCTCAACTTTATTTAATAGAATGGTAGTCTGTAAATGATAAGACTCCATAGATCTTTACAAAGTTGAAAATGGTAATTTACATGGAAAAATGTTACGTTGAATACAATTGACCATTAATCCTTCTACCAACTCTTGATATTCGTCGTGCTTTTGGCCGCTACTGGGGATGATGAATTGACGTCAACCCTTGTGCTCAACAAAGTTTTCTCCAAAAATTGAAGATCAGCAGAATGCAGTTACTTGCCAATATCCCTAAATTTTGCATAAGTTGCCCCGGGGTGGGGTATTCAACTTATCAGGAAAATTCTTTTCTGTTTTATGTCTCTAATTTTTGCCTGGATCTCCCTTTCGGGTTTTCAATCCACCGAGACGCTCATTTTTGCCTAAGCCGCCCTTTCGGGTTTTTAACTTAGCGAGCTGTTCTTTTCTTTTTTAGGAGAAGTATTTCTTGACTGCATATGCATTCACGGGATGAGTGAACTCTTCACCATCCATGGTTGTAAGAATCAATGCACCACCTGAAAAGGCTCTCTTAATAACATATAGGCCTTCATAATTAGGAGTCCATTTGCCCCTAGAATTTGGTTTAAACGATAAAATCTTCTTGAGCACAAGGTCACCTTCCCTGAATACCCGAGGTTTGACCTTCTTATCAAAAGCTTTCTTCATCCTTTGCTGATATAACTGACCATGGCTCATGACAGTTAATCTCTTCTCTTCAATCAAATTCAGTTGATAAAACCTAGTTTGACACCATTCAGCCTTAGTCAACTTGGCTTCTATGAGCACACGCAACGACGGAATCTCAACCTCTACTGGGAGCACTGCTTCTATACCATAAACGAGTGAGAAAGGGGTTGCCCCTGTTGAAGTGCGGATGGATGTACGATATTTGTGCAAAGCAAATGGGAGCATCTCATGCCAATCCTTATATGTTACAACCCTCTTCTGAATAATCTTCTTGATGTTCTTATTCGCAACTTCAACAACCTCATTCATCTTGGGTCTGTAGGGAGAAGAATTATGAAAATGTGCAATCTTGAAGTCTTTACAAAGAGTTTCCACCATATTATTATTCAAGTTCGATCCATTATCAGTAATCATCTTACTTGGCACACCATAACGGCATATGATCCGATTCTTGATAAACCTTACAACAAATTGCTTGGTCACATTCGCATATGATGTCGCTTCAACCCATTTTATGAATTAGTCAATTGCCACCAAAATGAAACGATGTCCATTCGAAGCTTTAGGCTTAATCATGCCAATCATATCAATTCCCCGCATAGAGAAGGGCCATGGGGAGGAAATAACATTCAACAGTGTCGAAGGAACATGAATCTTGTCCGCATAAATTTGACACTTGTGGTATTTCTTCACAAACTTGCAACAGTCAGATTCCATTGTCAGCCAATAGTAACCTGCCCTCAACATCTTCTTCGCCATTGGAAGTCCATTGGAATGAGTACCAAAGGAACCTTCATAGACTTCAGCCATCAACAGGTTTGCTTCGTGTCTATCCACACATCTGAGCAGAACCATATCAAAGTTTCTCTTATATAACACATCACCATTCAGGTAGAAATTGTCGACTAATCTCCTCAAAGTCTTCTTATCTTTCAAAGATGCCCCAGACAGGTAAATCTGACTTTGGAGGAAACACTTTATGTCATAATACCACGGCTTTTCATCTTTGATCTCTTCCACAACAAACACATGAGTTGGCCTATCAAGATGCATCACAGTCAAATTGGGAACTTCATTCCAATACTTCACTACAATCATTGATGCCAATGTTACAAGAGCATCTGCCATCCGGTTCTCTTCTCGAGGGATATGATGAAATTCAACCTTGGTAATGAAAGTTGAAATTCTCCTCGCATAATCTCTATATGGTATCAATATGGGTTGATTCGTCTCCCATTCACCTTTGATCTGATTCACAACCAAAGTTGAATCTCCAAAGACATCTAAATGCTTAATCATGAGATCAATGGCCTCTTCGATCCCCATAATGCAAGCTTCGTATTCTGCCATGTTGTTTGTAAACTTGAAAGTTAATCTAGTTGTAAAGGGAAAATGCGTGCCTTGAGGAGTAATAATCACTACCCCAATGCCATTACCACATTGATTAACAGCTCCATCAAATACCATGCCCCAACGAGAAGCAGGTTCTGGCCCTTCCTCAAGCAATGGTTCATCACAGTCTTTCATTTTCAAGTACAAGATCTTTTCATCAGGAAAATCACGCAATGACTGATAATCTTCAATCGGTTGGTGAGCCAAATAGTCAACCAAGATACTACCTTAGATCACTTTCTGAGATCGGTATTCGATATCATACTTTGATAACAACATCTGCCAACGGGAAATCCTTCCAGTTAAAGCAGGCTTCTCAAATATATACTTGATTGGAACCATTTTGGATATCAACCAAGTGGTATGATTCAACATATATTGATGCAGACGCTTGGCAGCCTAAGCCAATGCGCAATAAGTCTTCTCTAGCATAGAATATCGAGTCTCACAGTCGGTGAACTTCAAGCACGGCCAAAAAAAATCTTTCCAGTCTCATCTTGCGGACCCAAAACACAACCCACACTATCTTCAAGCACGGCCAAATACATGATCAACGGTCTTTCTTCAACAAGTGGAGACAAAATCGGAGGCTCAAGTAGATATTCTTTGATACTGTTAAAAACTTTCTGGAAATTTTCGGTACGATCACAAGACTGATCTTTCCGAAGAAGCTTGAATATAGGCGCACATGTGGCAGTTATGTGTGAAATGAATCTTGAGATATAATTCAAGCGGCCGAGAAAACCTCTGACTTGCTTCTCAGTTTTGGGCGCAAGCATCTCTTGTATTGCTTTGACCTTGGCAAGATCAACTTCAATACCTTTCTCGCTGACAATAAAGCCCAACAACTTACCAGAACGAACACCAAATGTACACTTATTGGGATTCAAACGGAGTTTATACTTCCTCAAACGCTGGAATAGCTTCAACAAATGTTCAACGTGTTCCTCTTCATCAATTGATTTAACAATCATGTCATCGACATAAACTTCAATCTCTTTATGCATCATATCATGAAAAAGAGTAATCATTGCTCTTTGGTAAGTTACACTAGTATTCTTCAAACTGAAAGCCATCACTCTATAGCAAAACATTCCCCAAGGTGTAATGAATGTGGTCTTCTCCATATCTTTGGGTGCCATCTTGATCTGATTATATCCGGAAAATCCATCCATAAATGAAAAGACTTTGAATTTAGCAGTATTGTCTACCAACATATCAATGTGCGACAGAGGGAAATCATCTTTCAGACTGGCTTTATTCAAATCTCTGTAATCGACAGACATGCGAACTTTTCCATCTTTCTTCGGCACAAGCACAATATTGGCCACCCATTGTGGATATTCAGCGGTCACAAGGAAACTGGCATCAATCTGCTTTTGCACTTCCTCTTTGATCTTTGCTGCCATATTAGGATGCGTTCTTATCAACTTCTACTTGACTAGCGGGCATTCTGGCTTCAACGACAATCTATGCTCCACAATCTCAGAATCCAAACCAGACATGTCTTGATAGGACCAAGCAAACACATCTGAATATTCTCGAAGAAGATCAACTAACCCCTTCTTCGCATCTGGACACATTCGAGACCCAATCTTGACTTCCTTCACATCATCCTCGGAACCCAAGTTGACTAACTCAATCTGCTCTTCGAACGACTGAATGGCTTTTTCATCATGCTTAAGAAGATGAGACACTTCATCACTCATTTCTTCATCAAAATTTAGAGAAGGAGAAGGATAATTGTATTCAATGGGGTTAGAAACCAACCTGCATAATGATTTGATATTTTGATTTTAGAGGAGGGAATTTGTGACCAAATATTATGTAGATGGACAATTATATCGTTTATTTATGTTTTTTGTGATTACCATTTTCAGAATAAAGCAAAAAGTAAAAACAAAACATCATAGATGTGGATGAATAAAATTAATTTTATTGATGATCAAGTTTGAAAATGCCCAAACAATGTTCACTTCTCCCTTAGGCATAGGAGAAGGATTTTTAAAACAAATAAAAGCAATTACTTAGATTGATGCAAAATAACAGGAATGTCAACAGAAGTCCAATTGTTACAAGCCTTTCCATGCGTCACAAAATTGGTGCAGTCTTCCTCTTCGTCATCCTCTAGCACAGTAGCTAAGTGTTGTTGATTGCCATGAATGAACCCTCCGCTACAGAAGCTAAGTTGCATATCTTCAGCTCTAGCAATTGATGAACCTTGATGAAAACCCAAGCCGGTTCTACCTTTGTTGTCGGAGACCTCTACCATGTGCCCCCACTGATCAACATTACCTTCTTCAACAATCTTCCTTGCATCTTTCAACGAGGACATAGGTGCCCCAACTCTCTTTTTAGCAGTAATAGATAAGGCTTGGAAGGAGTTCCAACCTCATCCTTAGCTTCAACGTAAGAGAAAGATGACAGGTGGCTAACTAACAACGCCTTTTCCCCACAAACAATGACTAATTTACCATTCTTCACAAATTTGAGCTTCTGATGTAATATGGAGGTAACAGCTCCTGCCTCATAGATCCATGGCCTTCCCAACAGACAACTATAGGTCGGGTGGATATCCATTACTTGGAAAGTAATCTGGAAGTCACTCGGACATATCTTCACTTGAAGGTCCACTTCACCTATCCCTGTTTTGCGTGAACCGTCAAAAGCTTTGACGATTACACCGCTATACCCCATAGGCGCTCCTTGATGTGATAACTATGACAATGTTGACTTCGGTAGCACATTCAATGAAGATCTGGTGTCAACAAGCACATTGAACAAAGCATCATCTTTGCAATTCATGGAGATATGCAGAGCCAAATTATGATTCCTACCCTCTTCAGGGAGTTCTTCATCACAAAAGCTGAGATTGTTGTAAGAAGTGATGTTAGCTACTATATGATCGAACTGATCCACCGTAACATCGTGTTCCACAAACACTTGTTCTAGAACTCTTTGCAGTGCTTCTCTATGCACTTCTGAATTCATGGGCAGAGACAGTACTGAAATCTTTGAGGGGGTTTGGAGCAGTTGCTCCACCATATTAAACTCGCTTTTCTTGATCAAACGAAGTACCTCATCATCATCATTAGCCTTCAAATTGTTGGATTCACCAGACTGACACTTTGAAGTACTAGTTGGATCTACAACAGGCACTTCCACCTTCTTACTGACAGTTGATTCTTCCTTATCTTTTGGGAACACCGGCCCAAACACTCGACCGCTACGGGTCACCTTAGTAACATCAGCATTGCTCACTACAGAGCTGGTCGTAGGCAATGGAACCTCTTGACCATCTTTCAACATTGTTGCATTATATTGATACGGAACAACCTTATCGGATGAATACGGGACTGGACCTGCTAACCGTATGACCAATGGTGATACCGATCTCTGACTGATGTTGTTACTATAACTGTTGTCGTACTGAATGACCACTCTTTTTGGATTCTTGAAAATGGGCACTATGACATTCACATCATCATCTACGTGACGGGATTGAACAATTTGAATCATACCTTCATCCATCAACCACTGAATGTCTCTTTTCACAACCATACAACCCCTTGTGTTAACACTGCAGATAACACAACCATCATGGTCATGCTCACAATCGCTTACCATACAAATGTCTTTATGCATCGTCACTAAAGACTTTCTGATGAAACGGACATCAAACACTTTGAACTCCCCAGGGCAGCCATCCACCATGTTGACTGATGAATTCCCATGGGCTGGCAGTGGGTTGGCTTTCACATTAGGTGCGCGGTCCTCAAAGGACACCATTCCAATCTTCACTAGCTTCTGAACTTCATATTTGAGTGGGTAGCAACTCTCAATATCATGTCCGGGTGCTCCTTGATGAAAAGCACAACGGAGGTCAGGCTTGTACCACCATGGAAGTGGTCCAGGAATTTGTGGCGGATTCCTCGGTTGGAGTAGGTTCTTGAGAACCAACGATAGATAAAGCTTTGCATAGGTCATAAGAATTGGGTCGAAAGAGACCTTCTTCCTCTTAAAAGTTTGTTGTTGATGATTGTTGGTATTGTTGTTGTTGTTGAAAGTGTTTGTTTGTTGCTGTGATTGTTGTTGTTGACGCTGTTGTTGTTGAATTAGTGTTGATTGACTTGCGGGAGATACAGGAATTACGGAGGATACTTGATGATGGTGTTGACGGGGTGGTTGATTCCTTCTAATATGAGGCCTCCTCTTCCTCCCACTGGAAATTGCGTTGGCTTCGCAGTCTTTCTTCTTTCTGAAGCTGCTGCCATATCTCTTACTCGATGATACCTCCTCTTTTGACAATCGTCCTTCTCAGACACCTTCTTTAAGCTTCATCCCCATATTTACCATTTCAGTAAATTCACTGGGGGAACTGGAGATCATACGTTCATAGTAAAATGAACTCAGGGTCTTCAAAAAGATCTTTGTCATTTCCTTCTCTTCCAAAGGAGGAGTGATTTGAGCAGCTAACTCTCTCCATCTTTGGGCATATTCTTTGAATGTCTCCTTATCTTTATGAGACATGGACCTCAGCTGGTCTCTATCAGGCGCCATATCCACATTATACTTATACTGTTTGAAAAAAGCTTCTCCCAAATCATTGAAAGTGTGGATTCTCGCACTATCCAAACCCATGTACCACCTGAGCGCAGCACCGGTCAGACTGTCTTGAAAGTAGTGAGTTAACAATTGATCATTATCTGTTTAGGTAGACATTTTACGGGCATACATCACCAAATGACTGAGCGGGCATGTGTTCCCTCTGTATTTTTCAAAGTCAGGCACTTTAAACTTCACCAGAACCTTCACATTCGGCACCAGACATAGTTCAGCAACACTCTTCCCAAAAAGATATTTTCCTCTCAATGTCTTCAATTCCTTGCGCAACTCAAAAAATTGATCATTCATTTCATCCATTTTCTCATAAACATCAGGGCCCTTAGATGGCTCGGAATGGTAAATGGTGTCTTCTACGCGAGGTAAGGTGGGCACAACGGGAGGTGGCACAAACATGACCGGGCTAGATGCCGGCATAGAAGCAAAGGTAGGCGCAAAGCCTTCAGGCATGAAGTTCGGCGACATTCCCCACGGGAATCCGGCAGGCATGGCAGGCGCAAAATGAGCAGTAGCAGCAGGCATGGTAGAGGTAGCCACCTCTGAAGTAACACTCATTTGAGGAGGAGGAGTTGCGGGCGTTGGAGAAGACTGACTATGAGAAGCTATCACTGACTCCATCATAGCAATCACTTGAGAGATCTCGTCCTTCAGCTCTCTATTCTCTTGCTCAAGATGTTCCATGATTCTATAGTGATTGGCGCGAGTGTTGTACCGATGAGTCAGCTTGGCTGAAGCATAGAAGAAACACCAATGAGACATCTGGCGAAAGAGAAACCTGCTTATGCAAATGATGCATGAAATGCAATGCTTCTTCATTTATTTTTATTTTTTCAAGGAACTTACTATATATATATATATATATATATATATATATATATATATATATATAACAACAACAACAACAATTGCAACAATTTGTTATGACCAAAAATCTCTTTTATTTATATAATTGGAAGGATTACACTGAGTACAATTTCAGAAACCAAATGAAAAATACAAGAGAAAAGGAGACTAGTCATCTTAAGGATCCCTAACAACAATGTCATAAGATATGGCTGAAGGCACGTACTTCCTTTGAATGCGTCGAATCTCGGTCTCAAAAGAAGCCTTCATCTGAGTCTTCTCGAGGACAAGCTGATCAACAATCTTCTTCCAAGTGACGGAAGGCTGAGGCATACTAGAGGAAGATGAAACCTCTGGTTCTCTCTGTCTCTTTGTCACTCGGTCTTCAAGTATCTCAATGAGTGCATCTTTGTCCTTAGATTCCAACTGTAACTCCTCATGCTTCTTGCTCAAAGCATGAAAACGCTCTTCCCATATATCCTTCTCTTGCTTCATCTTAATAAGTGCGTCTTCCAACTCCTCTACATCTTGGTTAGGGAGAGTTAATGGCTCAACCACAACCATAGATATAGATCTATCACAATGATAAGGCATCTTCAACTCCAAAGCTCTTTTCTTCACCCAAAGAGTGTAAGCTTCCAAAGCTACATAATTGTACGAACCAAGCTAGGATCTTCCCTTCCTATGCACATTATGCCAAGCATGCACAATCTTCTGCTTCAAAAGTTGGGGATCTTTACCCTCTTGATAGAAAAGACCTTCTAACAAAGTGTTATTAGGTTTGTCTCTCAAGGGGAACTCAAGTTGACGACGAGCCAAAGCAGGGTTGTAGTTAATTCCTCCTTGTGTACTGATGAGAGGCACATTGGAGAATTCACCACAACAATCAATAATCTCCAAACTGCTCAAAGAGGGATCATACCAAACTATATCATCATTAGTGAGAGACATAAGTCTCTGAGACCACCCTAGACATTGTTTGTTCTCCACAAAAGTAGGTGTATGAGGCAAGTGCGAAATAAACCACTTGTACAGAAGAGGAACACAACAGACAATAGTTCCACCACATTTAGAGTTCCTTAGATGCAAAGAGAAATACATATCACCCAACAAAGTAGGCACAAGATTCCTAATCAAGAGAAGTCTAATAGCGTTAACATCAACAAAATCGTCAATGTTAGGGAACAAAACTAATCCATAAATGAGCAACCCAAAGATAGCTTCAAAGGCATCCACGCTACCGGCTTGAGCAAAAGCAGTAACTTCCTTGATGAGAAAATCAGATGGCAACCCAAATAACCCTCCTTTCTTCACCCAATGAGCCTCTATCTCAGACTTCTTCAAGTGAAGAGCTTCAGCAATAATATGAGATCTGGGAATCTCTTCCATCCCACTAAAAGGCATTTTGTTAGAAACAGGTATTCCCAAAAGATGGGCATACTCCTCCAACGCAGACACAAGCTGATAATCCAAGAAAGTGAAGTAACGGTAGAGAGGATCATAGAACTGCACCAATACACTCAAAAGTCCTTCAACCACATCAGCAGACAAGATAAACAGAAGCTTCCCATGACGTTGTTTGAAGTCCAAGGGGTCTAATACAAAAGATGATAACTTCCTTAACTCTTTCAAGTTGGGACATCTAAAATTGTACTTCTTAGTATTCCTTCATCCATAATCCATGGTCTGGAAATATTTGCAAATAATACCTTAGTTCCTTGAAATTTTCGTGTGATGAATGTTATGATACGCATGAAGGCATGAATGCAACAATCACAAGTAAGGGATCACACACAAGGCAAGAAAACAAAGGTAAAGGGATGAATCAAGTCATTGTCAAGATCAATCATCCATTTTGGTGGATTATGGTTTACACCTTATCAACACCCAAGTTCCATTGATATTGACAAGACTTGATTGGATCAACCAAGAATCAAGGGTTTGTTGTAAGTCACGAGCATGGAGTCTGGGTAAGAACCATCCCAAAGGAGTAAACTAAGGATAACAACCTGTAGATTATGTTCTAAAAAGTTCCCAGAGTCTTAATTCCATCTATCGGATATTACAGGTTAAGATGACTGACTCATCGACCCATAATATTCTCAAGAGAAACTCGTCTGAGTGTAGTATCGCGTAACAACTGTTATCAAGTCTACACTTGAACAGTCTCCGCACTACGTCCTATATAGGCCAAAAGGGATAAATGTTCTACGGTCCTCAGCTTCTTGGACCCAAATTAGAGATAGTAATTCCTATCCACAAATACTTGTGTAACATTTCCAAATCCAAAAGGGTCTTCACTGAGCAGATGGATCTCAAGCCAACTTGTTAAGGACTACTCCACACAAGTCGAACATGACTATACAATCCTCCTATCTTAATTGCACTCAAGTTGGGGTTGGAACTTATCTCACCACTCAAATATCACCAAGCACAATAAGCAGATTATATCACACAAATATACATACATCACATATATACAATTATATACACACACAAAAATAGGCTAAACCCACTGGAGACTACTCCCCAGCAGAGTCGCCACTTAATTTCTATAGCGATAAATTCATGATCATCAAGCTATGGACAAGTAAGACATCAAATAACAAGAGTCGCCACCGCACTTTTATTGTTTCGAAGGGAAAAGGGAAAAGTACGAACAAAACCCAAAAAATAAGAAGTTTTCATATCAAAACTAATAAAATGCAAGAGATTACAAGTAAGGGGGTTGGTTACACAGAGGGAATGTGTTAGCACCCAAAGTGTCCTAGGTACTTCTAGAGAGCCCTTTCTTGTGGGCATATGTATTTTGTATAAAGTGATGTTTACAAACAAATGAAATGGGGGGACGAGAAAAGAATTCATTAATTATATTTTTGTGTTTGACAAGACCTTCGGACTTGTGCCTACGTACCAACATAAAAATGAGGGATCAAAACTTCGTAGTTCGTGATACAAATTTTAAATTAGATGCATTGAATTTAATCAAAAATTAAGTTTGAAAGGCACAAGGGCCTAGAAAATGGTTTGAATGGGTTAGTTCTTTTTGGCTTTTGTAAATTTTAAGTCAAGTACAGTTAAGTTTATTTACATGTTTGATTAAGAAAAAGTAGTTTGAAAATGCAATGGCATAAGGCCAAAGTTTCTAATTTGCAAAATGGTCTAAGTTTAAAAAAAGCAAGTACAAACTAAGACATTTTTTAAAAGGAGGGAGAGATTTTGAAATTAAAGAGATGGGGAGAAGATGAAGAGACTAATCCTAAGTATAAATTTAAAAGTTAAAAGTTGAAAAGATCTTACCAATGGGTTGCAATCCAATAGACAAGAATGTAATATAGAAACCCACAATTCCCTTGGATATTAGAATCAAGCAACAAACAATGCATACAATACCAACTTGAAGAGCAAGGCATCAAATAAAGATGGACACATCCAAGCTTTAGCCACTCCATGATCTCCTTCATATTTGCCCATGTAACTGATGAATTCCACAAGTCACAGGTTCAAAGTAACAGCTTCACAATGATCATGTTGCAGATGAACTCAAAGGGATCTTCAATGATGTATCAGATGAAGTTTCAAATTTCAAGCACTTGGTTACATGAAGGTTGGCATTGGCCAAGTCATTTTGCATAGGGATGTTGCCTAGATTCTAAGTCCAATTGTCCAAGATCAAACCAATAGTCCACACAATAGTTTTGTAGGGTTTTTGTTTCTTATTATGTACATTAATGGTCAAAGACCACACAAGCAAACAAAATATACACAAACAAGATATATCACACAATATGGTCCAAGTGGACAAAGTGAAAAGGCATTAATATAAACAATTAGAATGACATGATAAATGGAAAATGAATAGAGCTTAAAATTTAAAGTGCATTAAAAGTAAATGGCTTGAAATTAAATGTTAGTTGCTAATGAGTTAGAAGTTAGTATTGTTTTTGCTTTTGCTTTTCATTTTAAGTCATTCTTTGGAGAACACTCAACCCACTTATCACAAGCATGGATCCTTGAACCAAGACATCTTCCAAAGGAAGGAAAAAAGGCCAAGTTTCCACACAATACCATGAAAGAAGGGAGACTTACAATCTCACTAACTAGAATGTTATGCCTTCTTGTGTCAAAGATTTAGCGCCATGTTAAGCAATCGTAATTGGACTTATGTAGAAGTCACAACTATTTGAGGTCGGGCAATAGAATTTTGGTGTTAATGCATGTTAGAGACATAGTATAATGGACTATACTCATGAAACATACCACACACAAAAAGAATATGCAAAAGAGGTCGCCTAATCTCATTCATACTTATGTTGATTTTTCAGTCAACTAGCCTTGGGACTTTGAGATATCATAGGCCAAATGACATGGATGCATAAATAAGGGGAATTAGATGAAGATGGAGGGGAATATATCAAAACTAATATTGGTCAAAGGAGGACTTTTACCAAATTAAGATCATTCATTCATTTTGGGAGATGGAATGTATATTCCATCAATCCCCTAAATCCAATGATCTTAACCTAGCAAAGTCAAATCAACATTGACCAAGGCCTAACAACATAAGTCAAACTTATACAAATCATCAAGATAGCTCAACACAATTATTTGGCATTTATTCAATCTAAAAATACTAAAAATAATGCATTAAATTAAATATGGTTTGTCAAATTCCTAAAATCTCATCAAAACACCAAAGAAATGTCCATGAGATTTATCATAGGTCAAACAAGGTCAAAGGACCGTGGAGAAAAAAATTCAGAATTTTTGAAGACTTAAAAGTATTTTTAAACAATTAAAAATATTCACAAAATCAATTAAATCATGAAAATATTAATAATGATCCAAAAAATAATTTTAATTCAAAATATGAAAGAAGAATTTGTTTAATTTTTTTTGTGAAACTCATTATTTTGGGATCAATATTAAAATTAATATGAATTAATGAAAATCAAATGAAAATCAAAAAATCAAAAAAACGTGGACCACTTGATCTCCCTCATTAGTTGAGGTGGCATATCAAGTGGACATGAGCGTGCGTTCTACCATACACCTGGTCAACTGTTCCACACGCGCGGTAATTACTTTAGGCGCTCAGGATTAAAACATTTTAAATGAGATCAATGGCTTAGAACCTGTCCAACACATCACCGACGTTGGACCTCTGGTCACCTTCTCAAGCGAGGTCCACTGGATTGGTTCACTCATCACCATCAAGAAAATGAAAAAAGAGGACATGATCTGAAAGAAAAAATGGCGTATAGCAAGAATCTGACCTCAATTTCAACTAACTCCAAATATATAGAAAGATATGAGGAGTTGAATTTTGAGGTGTGTCAACTGAGTTGCTTCGATTTGACCTCAAAGCAACTCAATCTTCTTACCTACATTGGTAGGACTTCAGACAACCAAAGATCCAAGAGAATTTATGAGAATTAAGTGAGAATCAAAGAGAAGAAGATTTCTGAAAATTACCTTCAATGTTGTGCAGAAATGGATCTTGCTTGCTTCAAACTTGACTTGATCATACTCGAGGAGCTTGCAGAAGTGGTTTGGCAATGGTACAAAGCTTTGGATCCTGGAGTTTTTAAAACTCCAAATAGTGAGATTCAAACTCAATTTTCAAGTTGAAAATTCTCAGGTTTTCCTTTGAGTTGTGAGGGTTTCAATTGGGGGCAAAGCTGACGCGCAAGGTGTGTTTGAAATAAGCTCAGAGGCCTTGTATTTATAGCATTTGGGATTGATAATTGCACACTTGAAAAATTGCTAAAAATGGAAAGGGTGATGCACAAGCTTGCATGGGCGTGTACAAGCCCATGAAGCAATCCATTATGATCCAATTGCAATTGTACTGAAGTTCAAATCATGCTTGAATGGCAAGGCAAAGTGAAATGGAGTTTTGGACATTTGATTTTCTCCAATGATGCAGACTTGTTAAGACCATGCGCAACCCTAGCAAACCTCATCCAAAATGCATGAAATAAGACTCTTTGGAAATTTTATATCAAGGGGAACAAGTTTGATGTTTAACACGTTTTCATTTCGGACTTGGATCATGGTGAATTTTGAGGTGGAAGTTTGGAAATTTCAACATGTTGAAAACATTTCTAAGTGTTAAGTCATATATCTCAATACTCCACCTTACTTAACTTTTTATGTGAGCTCCAAATGAGAAAATTGTATTTATAACAGCTGTATCTCTTTCAAAGACCTTCAAAATGGTCACCAATTTCATGTCATTTGGATTTAGCATGATTGAGGTATGCATTTTTGAAGTTGAGGAAAATCACTTGTTCAATGGTATATGTCAAAAATTACCTATAATGTATCCTCATATCACATGCTCATAAAAGTTGATTATGTTTCACACCAAATATCAAAGTTGAAGTAAACATCTTGAATTTTATTGGTCAACTTGGAAATCTTTCATCTCATAAAAATTGAGCAAGTTATGGCCTTGGGAAGTTGACTTTCAAATTAGGGTTTAGACAAAATGACCTATAATGTTTGAACATGTAAAAAGACTTTCCAAGAAAAATTAGCTCTAGACTTTAACATGAAAGTTGTTTGGAGTGTCATTTAGAGTAACTTTTCTCTTGGAATCATTTTCATATTGTGCAAATTGTAGGAGATAGGGTCTAGGGAGACCCAGTTTTTATCAGATGAATTCATTTGGCCAACCACCTTCAACCAACTTGCTAACCTTCAATTCTCTTGACTTTCTAGGCTCATGGTAGACCATATATGCATAAGATGATGAAATTTGAAGTGTCCCTTGCGAAACTTGATCAATCGGTGAGATAGCTTGTTGGAGAAGTTACTTAAGATACTCATTCAAACTAGGGTTTCCAAGGCAAATCACTTCCAAACCCTTGAAGAATACTTGATCAATATGACATATAGAGATAAATGGGACTCATATATGATGCTTAGAGACATTGTTGATCAATCTTTGTTTGTGCTCTTAGCCAGGAGAGTCTTAAACCCTAAATGTGCTGTTGGTTCTAAGTGTTGGCAGCAACTTTGGTAAAACAAAGAGTGTTCACAAGATTTTATGTGTGATGTCTTAACATAAGATATCCTGTGTACCTGATGGAGTTCAAGAACATGATCATGCAGGATTGTTTTAGAATGTCATACACAATGTCATGGCTTCTGATAATGTGTACCTGCTGGAGTTGAAATGGAAAACATAATTATGCAGGATTGTATCAGGATGTCATACATGATGTCATGACATTTGATGTGTTTGTACCTGCTGGAAATTATAAAAGGAATTATGGAATTATGCAGGATTGTTCCAGGATGTCAGACCCGATGTCATGACATCCTGTACACAGAACATTCAGTGTGAATGTCTGGTGTTTTGTGATTGCACAATTAATGGCAATCTATGTATGATTGAAGATCTGATTTGCAGGCGCATTCAATCATGGATTACAACCTGATTTGCTTATTTTCCAAGGAGATCTAACCAGCTGTCATGAGAAGATTTGATTGGAAAATAGTTTAGGGTTTTCAAGATGTCCAACCCAGCTGAAAGCTTCTATAAAAAGGGACTTGGAAAACCTGTTTTACAACACAACCAATACTGAGCAAAATATAGAGAGAGAGCTAGGGTTTGTGTCTTGTTTAGTCGTGAGACTTGTAAGCCATTCAAGTCATCTTTTGATGATTGAATTGGACTGATTTGTGGTTGTAATTTGTCACTCTAAAGCTGTTAAGCAAGAGTGTGTGTCTACTTGATCAAAGTTGTGAAGCAAGATCAAGTGTGTGTCTACTTGATCAAAGATGTGAAGCAAGATCAAGTGTGTGTCTTCTTGATTGAAACTGTGAAGTAAAATCAAGAGTGTGTTATTGAAAAAGTGTTTTCTTTTCTCAGGGGATTGTTGTTTAAAATCACAGGTGTGATTGTAGGGAAGTGAGTGGGTTCTCATATCTAAGAGTGCTTAGGTAGAAATTGCACGGGTAGAGATTAGGTGAGAAAGACTGTAACTTGTTGAAGTGTATGGAGAGTCTTTGAACTGATTCTATTTTAGTGAATTTCCTTCCTGGCTTGGTAGCCCCCAGATGTAGGTGAGTTGCACTGAACTGGGTTAACGATTGCTTGTGTCTTTTGCATTACCATTCTATATCTTTCTATTGTTTGTGTTACTCAAATATTAGTGTCGTGACATTACCTTCGACATCTAATATCTGATACCATGATTTCAATTGGTATCAGAGCAGGCATCCTGCTTTGGTTCTGGGTGAGATCTAGGGATTATACTTTCTGGTACAATGGAGAGAGATGGAGGATCTGTTCACAGGCCACCAAGTTTGGATGGTTCTAACTATGACTATTGGAAACCTCAAATGGTAGTTTTCCTAAAATCTCTTGATAACAAGTCTTGGAAGGCTGTGTTAACAGGTTGGGTACATCCTGTAATTGCTAAAGAAGGAGAAGCCACAACTGATAAGAACCCTGAAGAACAATGGTCCAAGAAGGAGGATGATCTAGCCCTTGGAAATTCTAAAGCATTTAATGCAATATTCAATGGGGTAGACAAGAATATTTTCAGGTTGGTAAACAACTGTGAAGTGGCCAAAGATGCTTGGGACATTCTCAAAACCACTCATAAAGGCACCTCTAGAGTAAAGATGTCTAGACTTCAGCTGCTCACCTCCAAGTTTGAAAATTTAAGGATGAAAGAAGATGAAAATATTCATGAATTTCACATGAGTATCCTTGAAATTGCTAATGCCTCAGGAGCCTTAGGAGAGAAGATGTCAGATAAAAAACTGGTAAGAAAAATACTAAGGTCACTCCCTAAGAGATTTGCTATGAAGGTGACTGCCATAGAAGAGTCTTAAGACATCTCCAACATGAGGGTTGATGAGCTAATTGGTTCCCTCCAAACATTTGAGATGGGATTGAATGGTGGTTTTGAAAAGAAAACCAAAAGCATGACCTTTATGTCAAACACAAAAGAGGAAAATAGTCAGGAGGTTGATGAAGATTTGGCCAATGAAGTAGCAATGCTGGGAAGACAGATCAATAAACTGTTAAAAAAGATGGATGTAAGATCTAAGGCAAATGTCAAGAACATCTCATCTGACATCAGTAAATCCAACAATGCTAGAAGAAGAGCAAGGTCAAATGATAAGCCCAAAGAAGGAAAATAAGTACAGTGCTATGAATGTGATGGATTTGGACACATTATAACTGAATGTGGAACCTACCTCAAGAAGCAGAAGATGAGTCTTGCTGCCACTTGGTCTGATGAAAGTGAAATAGAGTAAGCTGCAAATCTTGTAACTGCATTGACAAGAAGATGGGGTTCTGATGAAGACTCAAGTGATGATGAAGTAACCTTTGAAGAGTTGGCCTCTACCTATAGAAAGTTGTGTCACAAAAGTGTAGAGTTGTGTAAACAGGTTGGAAGCCAGAAGAAAGAGATAACTCAACTTGAAAATGAGAAGGTAGAACATTTGAAAACCATCTCCAAATTAAAAACAGAAGCAGTGGTTCTGAATGCCAAGCTAGATGAAAGTCAACAAGTTGAAAGCCAGAAGATAGTACAGATGGAGAATGAGAAGGCAGACCATGTGGAAACAATCTCCAAGTTAAAAACTAAAGCTATGTTCTTAAATGCTAAACTGGAAGATATGACCAAGTATGTAAGGATGTTAAACAATGGATCTAACTCCTTAGACAAGATTCTCCAAACTGGACAAATAACAGGAGACAAATCTGGCATTGGGTATAATGAGTCTAAGCTTGAGAGCAGTTACACTAGTTACAAACCTCAAGCCAAACCTAAATGCATCCATAGTAAAAGTAAACCTATGATGTCACATCACATGTCACAACATCAGAGGAGAAGACAGCAGAAATGGATACACCAAAGATAGAGATGCCATTACTGTATGGCTATAAGCTGTATGGTTATCCTAGCCATGTTCATCATCAGACTCACTATTAACCCATACCCAAGCAGCACAGGCCTATCAACAAGAAGCTATGGGTTCCTAAGACTAATGTTACAAGTCTAATAGCTCACATTCCCCTCAGAGTCTCAGCCAAAGAAGAGTGGTATTTTTATAGTGGATGTTCTAGACACATGACTGGAAACCAAGACCTGCTAACTGGCTTTCATCATCATGCCATAAGCTATGTAACCTTTGGTGATGGAGCAAAGGGTGAAATCAAGGGAACAGGTAAGCTCGCTTGTCTTGGAGTTCCTGAACTTGACAAGGTTCTACTGATTAAGGGCTTGACTGCTAATCTAATAAGCATCAGTCAACTATGTGATCAAGGTCTGAATGTTAACTTCACCAACACTGAATGTCTGATTACTAACAAAGACAATGAAGTGATTATGAAAGGAATCAGGACTAAAGACAATTGTTACATGTGGACCTCTCAAATTGATTATTCATCAAAGTGTACCTATGTTAAAGAAGAAGGGACGAAGATGAGTATAGCTGCTAGAGGAACTCTCAAGAGTGATGAAAGACAAGTCTGTGGGAAATGTCAGACAAGGATGTCACACCAGAAGCTCAGACTTAACCTCACTTTCAAAGGAGAAAAGGTCATGATGGCCCAAATAGCTGAGAAGTTAGATCAAATAGGTGGACATGTGACTAGTCATATGCAATCTGAAATTGGAGAGAGCTTTATTGGAACTGGGCCACAAGGGATTATGTGTCTATCTCAAAGCAAAAGTGCCAAGAACAATGTGGAAAAGATTGAGATGGAGAGTGAAAGAACACCTGCTCCTACACATTTGAAAGATGAAAATGGTGTTTATAATGAAAATATATCAGATGGAAGCAGTTGTTCTCAATTGGGTTGGATGAAACTACTCATAATTGCATACAATGTCACACACGATGTCATGACATTGTATTATGACAACCTGAATGTTGCATCTATGTCCAAAAATCATATTCAGCACAGTTGGACCAAGTACATTATTTGCTGTCATCACTCCATTAGAAAATTTGTGGAAGACAAATTCATAGTTCTAAAGCATGAAATGCAACTAGCTGACAAGGTTGCAAGGGACTGGGATGATATTCAATTTGAATATGTAAGAAGGAAATTAGGGATTAGGACTCTTGTGAAATTATGGCAATTAAAGTGGAAAGGAAAAGAAAATAAAAATAGTGTCTACCCACTTAAAATAACGAGCCACATTAATGATAAATCATTCCCTAGCATTAGAAATAGTATCTATGTCACTTGCACACGCTACCTAAACACAGCCATCTTCATCTCCATCCAAATTCTCAGAGAAACTCTGCTAGGGCAAAGAAATTTCTTTCAAAAGTTCAACAACATGTCTCAACATCCATCATCATCTGGTTCAATACCCTCTCATCATACAAGAACTCCCTCCATGGAGTTTCTAGATGAAGACGTGTTGGACGTTACTCCTTTTTGTGTGATACCAGGTGACGCCCCAGACTCCTCTTCCATGGCTGGAACTAAGCAAGGTAACATTCCTGAAAAATCTCCTAATAAAGAGGACATGCACTTTACTGATCGTACCATAAGAAACCTAGTTACTAGGATTCTGAATGAAGAGCATGCAGCCAAGGGTTTTCTACCCCTCTGTCCAGAAGGGATCCCTCTCCTGAGGTAGAACCCCAAGCTGAGAAAGATAATGACTCATCTTGATCAGAAAAGGAAGTGGCTGCAGAGGGATTATGTTCTCTAGGCAAAAACTTACCCAGCAAGAAACCAGCAAGTGTGTCTCATGAAACTGCTGAGGATATCATTGATCTGGAGGTAGAAAGTTCTGAGGAAGAAGATGACACTTTGGTCCATCTTGTGAAACCAAGTGTAGCTAAGAAACTGAGAATCAGAAAAAGGAAGAGTGTGGCTGAAATGACGATAGCAAGAAGAGAGAAAAAGGTTGATGGTGTATGACCCTCCAAGTCTTGGAGTAAAGTTGAGGTTAGGAAGAGGAAAGAAAGTGAGAGTTCTGAATCTGATGAGGATGTCGAAGACGATGTCTCAGACATCTCCCCTTCTAAAAGGCAGGTTGTTAAGAAGTCTCCAATCAAAGTGGTTGTTGTGCACCTAGACAATATCTCCTTTCATTTAGAAGATGGTGCTGCAAAATGGAAGTTTGTCATTCAGAGGAGGGTAGCTGTTGAAAGAGAGCTTGGAAAAGAGGTTGTATAAGTAAAGGAAGTAATGGATTTGATCAACAATGCTGGACTAATGAAGACTGTGGCTGCTCTACCCCAATGTTATGAGGGGTTAGTAAAAGAGTTTATTGTGAATATCCCCGAGGATATTTATGAAAAGAGCAACAGGGAGTTCTGCAAAGTTTTTGTAAGGGGAAAATGTGTGAGATTCTCACCAACCATTATCAACAAGTTCATAGGAAGAGGAACTGATGGAGGAGTGGATTTACAGACTACAGACAATGAGGTATGTAGGACTATTACAGCTGGCCAAGTTAAGGAATGGCCTAGTAGGAATCACTTATCAACTGGCAAGATAACTGTCAAATATGCCATCTTGCACAAGATTGGTTCAGCCAACTGGGTGCCTACTAATCATATCTCTACCATCTCCATTGGTCTTGGAAGAATCATTCATGCAATTGGAACCAGGATTAACTATGACTTTGGAAGGTTTGTATTTGACCAAATTATCAGACATGCCTCCACAAATGCTGTGAAGTTGCCCATTGCCCTCCCATCCATTATATGTGGTATTATATTGAGTCAACAACCAGGCATACTCAATACAAGTGACATTCCAAGCAGAAGAAAGCCCCATCTATCCATTCATTATAAGCTGTTTGAGGGAAGTCGTGTCAATGATGTTGTCATGACATCTGCTAGAAAGGAGCCTGCATCTCAAGGGAGTTTAATTGATCAATTAAAAGATACCTGCAAGGAACTGGATAATGGTATAAGGGTAGCCAAGGCAAGAAAAGAAGCTTTGGAAGTTCTTATTAGGAGGCTAGAAAAGGAAGAAATGGAAAAGGCTGGTGAAGATTCAGATGTCAATACCTCAAGAGAGAGGTCAAAAGCTCAATCTAGTGACAACTCTAAAAGCTCTGAAGGCTCTGAAGGTGAAGGTGATACTTCTTCCTCTGATTAATGCCCCCCCCCCTTTTATGTTGAAGACTGGTATGAAGACTATGTGAGGTGTGCTGTGGTGAAGACTGTTCTTGGTGTGGCTGTTGTGGCTGATGTTTGGAAGCTAAAGTTTTTATTGTTTTCTGTTTAAATGTGTAATTTGTGGCAGTCCTTATTGATGTCTGTTTGTAATATTTTTGGATCTTAATGAGTTCCTTGGATTTGTTCATTATCTCAGCTATCACAACTGTGTATGATGATGATTTGTACTTCCTAACTATTATGTTTTAACATTTTTAATGTTATAACATCTGATATGGCATTCTCTGCTAGGCTAATTGACATTTATTTTGTCTAATTGGTCACCTTTGGTCAATTTTGACTAAAAAGGGGGAGAAGTGTAGATGTGGAAGCAGTTAAAGTTGTGAGTTGTGGAGATGTGAGGAGATGCATGTAGCTGAACAGTTGGACAACTATTATTGAAGGAGGTGTGTTGTTCTGTTTACAGATGTCAAAGGGGATGTCTGATATGGTGCACAAGTGTTGATGTTGAAGCAAATGTCAGAATGTTGTTCTGACTGTTACAGGTGTTGTGGTTACAGGTGCTGTTATTTTCATGGAAGATGCTTGTTGTGTGCACATATTTAGGGGGAGAAGGAGTACCCTTGTGCATTTCTGTATCTTACTAGTTGCATCCATAACTAGTAATTCTATTTGTGTTGCACAAATTTAGGGGGAGGAGAAGTATCCTTGTGCATGTGTGTATTACTATTAGTTATAACTAGTAATTGTGTTGCTTTTGCTGCTGTTTAAATTGTTGTTTAACTGCTGATAGTTTTCTTGTGAACAAAAAGGACAGATATATGTTTTAGCCAAAATTTGCCAAAGGGGGAGTTTGTTGGTTCTAAGTGTTGGCAGCAATTTTGGTAAAACAAAGAGTGTTCACAAGATGTTATGTGTGATGTCTTAACATAAGATATCATGTGTATGTTGGTGTAAGCCCTAGAGGCCAATACTTTTGGTACTTGTATCGAATTATATATTAATAATAAAAGGCATTTTCTTTATTATGGTTGATTAATAAAGTCCCTAGAATAGATAGTCCGTTTAATGTATTAAGTGTGATTTAATCATGAGAACCCATTAAACATAAGGGCACTATTCTTAAAGTATCCGTAGTCGAGCTTTAATGTGAAGTGGGATAACGTTAAAGAATTAAGACTATTATGTTTGTAGACTGATGATCACATCTCATGGATCATGGATAAAAAGTTATCAAGTCTTAAACATAGGTATGAATATTAGGAGTAATATTTGTACCGGATTGACCCGCTATGAGAATACTATATAGAAAGTTATGCAAAGTGTCATAAGTTATTCTCATGGTGATAATAGTGTATACCACTCTTTGACCTGAAACCACTATGGATCCTAGATGTAGAGTTGAGTGCCTTATTACTGATCCAACGTTATCCGTAACTGGATGACCATAAAGACAGTTGATGAGTACTCCACAAAGCATGCTGAGGGACATGAGTGTCCTAGATGGAATTTGTCAATCCTGCGTAACAGGATAAATGTCTATGGGCCCAATATTGAACTGGACAAGGGTGACACGGTCTATACCTTGTGTTCAATATAGACATAAGGGCAAAGGGGTAATTATACACATAATTATTATCACAGGAGGTTTTGTCAGATCACATGACATTTTCGTGACTTGGGTAGCAGTGATGTGTTGCTAGATACCGCTCACTGTTTATTATGTTAAATGTGTGATTTAATATAATTGCCAACGCCGCGAAAACCTATAGGGTCACACACAAAGGACGGATTGATGAGAGATAGAATAATTAAGGAACATCGTAAGGTACGGTGTACTTAAGTAGAATACGAAATATGGTAAGGTACCAAGTACTTAAGTGATTTTGGCATTGTCGCACCTCGAAAAAAATGGGGATACGACTTCAAAGCGAAGCGCGATCGCACGCTCGCAATGATGGACTGAACAGAGTCGCCACCGAACTTTATTTATTCCTAAAAAGGAAAGGGGAAATATCGATAAAACCCAAGACAAAGAAAGGATAAGATATGGTCATCGCAACCAATATCAGGGTTCGGGAGTCGATTACGCAAGGGGAAGGTATTAGCACCCCTCACGTCCGTTGTACTCAACGGGAACTATTAGGTCAGTTGTGTGCATTAATGTTAGTTGAAATGTTAGGTTTTTCGAATTATTAGGTGGGAAAGAAAGAATAAAAGAAAGGAGAATGTTTTTGGATTTTTGACGAAGGACTAAACCTAAGTTTTTTATTAGTGGGCCTGACAAGATTTATAAATCCTGCTCCTACGTATCTCAAAAGAGAAATCAAGGCTTACGTAGTTCTGGGTAGAAAAATGTTTGTTTGTTGGTCGATTTTAGCGAAAAGCTATACTGTATTAATCGACGAAAACATTGTTTTACCCAAAACAGATGAGGAGTGGACGCATACCACACATCGAACGGATTTATAAATCTACATTCGGAAAAGCGTCATTTATCTCTACTCAACAATCGTGGCCGAAACATTGTTTTGTATCACTTAAGACAATATATCTTTCATTTATGAAAAAGGTTCTTTGATTAGTCGCACGGCGGCGAGAAAAAAGTTTGATTGGTTGGAGGTATTTTGAGTGATGGCGAGAACTTGGATGAGCGAGATATACATCTCGAATCCTAGCCTCAGGAGTGCATGGTATACACCATGTTCCATTTCCATCATTATAAAAAAAAAGTTAAGATATGAATTAAGTATTTTTGGAATTTGACTGAGAAAGGGTTTGAAGAAACCGCATTGACAATTTTAGACGATGGCGAGAGTTAAGATTGGCGAGGCATACGTCTCGAATCTTAACCTCAGGAGTGCATAGTATACACCATGTTCCATTTCCACCTTTATTGAGAAGATGTTAAATAAGAATTAGGTATTTTTGAGTTTTGTTGTGAAAATGACTTGACCTAGATCAAGTATTGATGGACGTTTGAGAAAGATTTAACTGAGTGTTTGAGAAAACAAAGTGGATAAATTTAGATGATGGCGAGAGCTAGGATTGGCGAGATATACATCTCGAATCCTAGTCTCAGGAGTGCATGGTATACACCATGTTCCATTTCCACCTTTATTGAAAGGGTCTTAACTGTAGATTAATATTTTTTGAGTTTTTATCAGAAAAAATGGCTTGACGTTGAATCAAGCGTTTGATGAAAGTTTGGAAGAAATGGAATGGAATAGGAGGGAGAAATGAGTTGATTTGTTTATTGAGAAAATACTCGACGTTGGATCGAGTCATATTTTTGTATTTTTTTGAAATTGTTGATTTTATTCTTGTGTTAGTATCTAAAACAAATAGAGAAATAAAACAATACAAAATTATATACACATTGGGGGAGAGGGGTACATTTTGTCAAATAGGGATTCAAAAATCATGAAATAATTAAATCGGGCTCAAACAACAAATAATGCAATGCATGAGTGTAAGTGCAAGAGAACCGGCTCATTGTAAGAAAGCCCAAGAGTAAGCTATGTGAGGTTGATGGCGATGCTTAAAAGCAATCGACTTACAAGGGTATGAAAATGGGCTCGATATTAAATCGAGAAAAATATGATTTTTATAGTTTTCAAATGGTTTCGAATGTATGATGAAATTAAAAGAAAGTAGATCAACCATGAGTATAATAAAAATATAAACATAAAATAAATGCTAAAAGAAAAATAAAATGCTAAAAGAAAAAAAAAAGAGCTAAAAGAAAAAACTAAAAGAAAAAAAAAGCTCAATACGGGTATCAAACCCCCTACACTAAAGACCATGAAATCAACCCTCTCCACCAGGCCACTTACTGACTAGTTGTTATTTTAATACTAACTTAAATATATAAACCAAGATAAATAAAAAAAGAATTAAAATAATAAAAAAAAACTAATAAAAAGGAAACTGTTGGACTACCAGTAATTAAACCCAGCCGCTTGGCTGTTGGGTTTTTCAAGGGAATATGAATTGAAAATATGGAAACATTTATTACCTATTTAGAAAGTTTAAACAAAATTTTAATGGTTTCAAAAAAAAAACTCTGTTTAAAACAAATTAAAGAAAAATAAATGGGAATGGTAACAGAGGCCTTCCTCCTCGTCCTCTCCATCTCACGAATCTCTCTTTCCCAAACTCACTCCTTCGCTCTCTTTTCTCTCGGTATCGCCCTCACGCTCTTTCTTCTCTCCCAACCTTACACTTCTCTCTCAAGCGCGCTCTCAACTCACAATCTCACATCCAAAGGCGAGCTACAATCAAAGGTAAAAAGGAAAATCCCCAAATGAAAACTTACTTCCGGCGACGATAATGACTCAGGTAAATCTCGAATCTTCTTCCCTCGCCTCTTTTATCCCGATTCGGCTTTGATTTTGGAATTAGCTTTTATTCCCTTGAGATCGCGGCCGCCTCCAAATTTTAGGGTTTTAGTTTTCAAATTCTCTTTTCCTCCCCTTTTTCGTTGTTCTCACTCACTATTTATCCCTCAAGAATTAGGGTTTTCAGGTTTGGTCTGGTGTAATTCAAAAGGGGAAAATTCCAGAAGCGCTTTTTTGGTGCTCAGAATTGGAGTGCCTTCTTTGATGATTGGACTCGGAAAGGTAATCTGAACCACACTTTCTCCAATTGTTTTGTCTGGATGCCAAATTATGAATTCTTTGAAATTTTACTGCTTGGTAATTAATTGCGTTTTACTACGGTGAAATTGGTGAGCATTGGTTTGATTTTGCCTTGATTTCAATGTTTTTGCTAGGTTTAATTGAGAAATTCTTGGATTCGCATCTAGTTTGTCTTCTGTAGGCCTATCATTCACCAAAAGACGCTCTGAATTTCCTACCAAGTTTTCTCCCTCATAACTACCTTCAGGAAATTCAATAAAATACCCAACACTTTTGTCAAACGCTCCAGCCTTTCTTGCATGAAGATGCTGTTGAAGTTTCACCTCCAGCTTTTGAACCAGGGTGCTATTGCTGCTTTTCACTGTGACTTCCATTAGAACCAAGACCACTCATTGCAGTTGTCATTAAGGCAAAATTTGGTGTCTGCATTGGCATTGCAAAAATTCTGAGCGTAAATATTCCTTGTGGGGCGATTGACTTGTGGAAGTGCAGGTTATGGTCACGGTTGTTCTTCCGGCAGGGTCATGGCAGGTTGTACAACGCTAACCAACAGTACCGACGGCTGCAAAGAAAATAGAGCGCACAACCAATGTGATATCGGCATCACCGGTAAAGATTGCTCCGGGTAAATTGTTCCTCTCAAAAACTTCAGCAATCAGCTTTGTAATTATCAATGGAGTAGTTGGCGCACCCTTCCAGACAACCATGTTACCGCCGACTAGTGCAATGTAAGCATTCCATCCTGATGTATGCCAATTTCATGAGCAAATTCATTAGCCCCCACAAGAGCCTTGTGTGGTTGTAACTGCAAACCAGAGTACTTTTCAACCATTTTGCTTGTCATATAAATGTGCCTTGTATTGATTTCAGTGTGGAGATTGTTGAAGATATATCCTCCGTATTTCAAGGCCATCACAACTTCTTCCAAGGAGGCATTTCCATCTTTAAGCCTCTTTACAGCGACAAGCGTACCGTCCGAAAGAATTCCTTTGTAGACAATGCCGAAGCCGCCTTTTCCTAATATGTTTTTGTTGGTGAAGTTGTGAGTAGCAATTTGGAGTTCTCTTAATTGGAACCTCTTCAAGTTTCCTAGGTAGACTTCTTCGTGATGTCGGTCTTTAACATCAAAGAATGTTTGTTGATTATGTTTGTGTCTCCTCCATAGTAAAAATCCGAAACCAAGGACTAATAAGCAAAGGCATCCAAAACTTAAACCAAACGCAATGACCCTTTTGTGAGTTTTTGTTCTTCTTGATGGTAATGCATCGTTAGTATTGTTTAAGTTCATTGACATAGGCATGAATTTCATCCCATGACAGTTTGTTTCTTTTGCTGTAGCACAGACCAGAGGGTTTCCAACAATACTGAATGATTTGGCCAAGATTCTAGGCACACTGCCACTAAGATTGTTGAATGACAAATCAAGAAAAGTAAGTTGCGCCATGTTCGCCAACGACTCGGGACATTCACCAGAAAAACTGTTATTATTAAGCCTCAAGTATTGAAGCTTTCTCAGATGACCAAGAGAAGTAGGAATCTTTCCATTGAAGAAGTTATCAGAAAGATCAAGTGTTTGAAGCATGGAAAGATTTCCTAGCTCTGAACTGATTGGTCCAGTTATGTTGTTATTCTGTAACATAATAGTTTGAAGATTTGTTAACCTTCCAATACTTGGTGATAATGTACCAGATAAATTCTAACTAGGAATTCCCAAACTAATAACAAGATTCTCAGTAGAACAAGTAACCATATTCCAACTACATGGATCAACAGCATCACCATCCAATTCTCTAGAATTCCATGAGGATCCATTAATGAAGCTTTTATACTCATCAAAGCTTGAACTTCAAAGTTAATTCCTTTAGGAGAAAGCAAAGCATTAGTAGAACACAAAAACAAGAACAATGTCACAAAACATAGAAAACCTTCTCCTCTTGAAATTTTCATTAGGATTTTTCTAAGGGTAGATGTTTTTTGTTATTATGTTCTTTTCAATTTTTCTGTTGTGGCTTTGTAATTGAAACATGGACTGCTGTGACGTTGCAGGTTGGATAGAATTGACCGCATCGCCGAAGGCTGCATAGCAGATGCCGTTTGCATAACTGATTTGAGAGGTATTCGACTGGTTTGGTTGCAGAAGGCTCCGCTGTTGTTGTTGCTGCAGTATTCGACCCCCCAAAAGGTTGGCATGAACGAGGAGTATTTGATGCCGCTTGAAACTTGATCGCATCCATCAGGAAACCTACTTGATAATTGTATAGAAAATGCACTCGGTTCTTGTCTGATACCACCATGTTCACACTGGTATCTGCTCAACTTATTATGATATGCCCCGTTGTCAACTTCAGTAACATAGCCTCTAGCAAAAGCAATATCCAAATTGCTATCAGAATCCATTCTCCGTAGGCCATGGACGTGTTTTTGATCCTCTTAGACCAATTGATAATTGTTACTATCATTAATATTGAAGTCCATTCTGTTTTTGAAGAGTGATGAATTTATGGTTTTCTTTCCACCGTTGTTGGCAGGAATATTTTCTGCAGGTTTTGAAGTCTGTTGAGAGGTTAGAGTTGTAATTGGAGTTGGTTCTTGAAGGGTTGAAATGAAGAGTGATGGAAAGGTTGTGAAGTGGAAGGTGAAGTAGTGAGGTAGCAATGCAGAAAGCGACGCCATAACTGCTATTTGCGCCAGAGAGAGATAGAAGAACGGTGGCTTTGGTTTGTACTGGAGATGCTAGAATAGTTAGCTTTTTTTTTTAAAAGCTGGTTATGAATTTTGTTTTGTCTTGACATTAGGAAAATTGACAACTATTCTATTGTTTTTTTCCTTTTGACTCTATTTTCGTTTTGGAATGGATAGAAATTATTTTGAAATAGTCTAAAACTCATCTAAATGTCAATTTAAAATCCAAAAAAACCAAATAAAACCAATCAAAATCAAATTAGTCCATAATTTGTTAAAATTACTTCGATATCAATTCTAACATTTTTTCGAAAATAAAAATCAATTAGAGTTTGAATCATTAGTAAAAAAACAATTAAGATTAATTCGAAATTTGGAATTAGATTACTTTGAAATTAGATAAAAATTGAAAATTTTAAAAAAAATCAAACAACAAAAATCCATTTTGTAATCACAAAGCACCATGACCAAAAAGTTAGATAATAACCAATGTTTATCACAAAATATGGATTTGGGAATGAATGTATGCAAATGAACTTTAGACCAAGTGCTAAATAAAAATAAAATAACAAAAATGAAAAAATTCAGGATCAAAATCGGGGTATGACAGTTGCCCCTATTTAAGTATCTTCAACTAGAGAATATGAAGCAGGACACTCTTCATATGATCATAGTGGGAGATGGTTAAATACTAAGAAAACCCGGATTTTGATCCTGAATCCCTATGACATGATGTGATATGATATGATATGATATGATATGATATGATATGATATGATATGATATGATATGATATGATATGATATGATATGATATGATATGATATGATATGATATGATATGATATGCATGGATGCAGGATTCTTTTTTTTTTTGTAATTTTTATCTGCTAAGGATATGGTGGACCCTTGACAGGAGATGCTACTAGACAGACCAATCTGTGGGGAATGCTGATGATCCACAGGAAGACAGACAAATGGTAAAAAAAACAAACTCGCTGGGGAAGACAAGTCCTGCCGGAGAGTCAAACACACACTGGGGAGTAATCGAAGTGGAATTTGATAAGCAGCATTCAGAGTACAAGAGATTTCGGGAGTAAGTTCACATATGACTTACCAGACCTGAATAAGAAAGAAAATGCACAACCGGTTCAGACACAACAAACAGGTTCATATATGACCTGACAATGCTGGGGAATAATCATGGAGAATAACTCTTCAGAGCAGGTTCATATATGAACTGACACCGGAATAAAGCTCAACAACAGGTTCATACATGACCTGAATAGTATTGAACAAACAGAGGAAGAATCTTCAGAACAGGTTCAAGTATGACCTGACACCGGAATAAAGCTCAACAACAGGTTCATACATGACCTGAATAGTATTGAACAAAAATTGGAAAAACTCTTCAGAGCAGGTTCAAGTATGACCTGACCCCGGAATAAAAGCTCAACAACAAGTTCATATATGACCTGAATAGTATTGAACAAAAATTGGAAAAACTCTTCAGAGCAGGTTCAAGTATGACCTGACCCCGGAATAAAAGCTCAACAATAGGTTCATATATGACCTGAATAGTATTGAACAAAAAGAGAAAAAATCTTCAGTACAGGTTCATGTATGACCTGACACCGGAATAAGGCTCAACAACAGGTTCATATATGACCTGAATAGTATTGAACAAAAGGAAAGACTCTTCAGAGCAAGTTCAAGTATGACCTGACCCCGGAATAAAGCTCAACAACAGGTTCATATATGACCTGAATAGGATTGAACAAAAAGAGAAAAAAAAAATCTTCAGAACAGGTTCAGATATGACCTGACACTGGAATAGCAACAATTGGACTCTGACCGTAAGCAATGGACTACAACCAGCTTTTAACGGATTTTGCCAACAACAATTGGACTTGAAAATGACTGCGAAAACCGGATGTTGGTTTAAAGATACCAAAGACAAACCGGAATTAGAGGTCCAAGGACATAGGATCAACAGCAAGACCTAGGTCAATGCACAATGAGCACGAAATACCTTTCGGCTATGCATGATTTGAATGCATGATATATGAATGATCATGATTATGAGAATGCTGACACTTAGCAGACTGGGTGTTTGTAGGGACAGAGATTCTGATTCTTCAACACCAATAACTCATACCCGTACAATTAACAGGCGCATCCAGAGGAGAAACTATCATGATTGACAGTTATAAATGGCCAAAGGTCCATCCTTCTAAAGGATTCATAAGTTGTACTCCGTGGGGACTTTTGTTGGTGCTCTAGGAATATTTATGCAACCTCGAGGCTTTTGGGGAAATAAATTATTTTCCTTCGATTTTCACATGTATCAAAGTAAATTTGTTCTAAGTTTCAAATTCTTTTTCCAAGTTTCAAAACTTCATTATTAACAAATAAATGACATTTTGCATAACAAAGAAAAACGTAGATGAACACAAATTAACCATGATTGGGAAAAACTTGTATTTTATTCAAGAATGGTAGCACACCAATGGCGTAGCTCCATAGAGTGTTACAATTTTTTTTTTTGAAAATGGCAATAAGGAAAGGTTTACATTGAATTCCATGACCACTAACATCCCTAATAGGTATGATTCCCCCAAAACCTTGCTCCTAAGGGGAGTGACTGGATTAATCCTCCTCCTCAAATTCTTCGGTGTTAATCAGTAACAACTGATGCGGTTTATGCCTTTATGCCCCTAACTTTTGCCTGGATCGCCCTTTCGGATTTTCAATCCACCGGGGCGCTCTTTTTTGCCTAAGTCGCCTTTTCAGGTTTTCAACTTAGCGAGCTACCATTTTTATTCATCCCTAACTTTTGCCTGGACCGTCCTTTCGGGTTTTCAGTCCACCGGGATTTGTTAGGCATAATATCTTTTGACTGCATTAGAGTTCACAGGGTGTGAGAGTTCTTCATCATCCATAGTTGTGAGAATCAAGGCACCTCCGGAGAAAGCTTTCTTTACAACATATGGGCCTTCATAATTGGGAGTCCACTTCCCACGTGAGTCCTTGTGTATTGGCAAGATCTTCTTAAGCACTAGGTCTCCTTCTCTGAATTCCCGAACACGTACTTTCTTGTCAAAAGCCCTTTTAAGCCGTTTTTGGTATAATTGTCCATGGCACAAAGAAGTCAATCGTTTCTCATCTACGAGGTTCAACTGATCAAATCTATTTTGAATCCACTCAGCCTCTTCTAGCTTGGTCTCCATCAAGATTCTCATTGAAGGTATCTCTACTTCAATTGGGAGAACTGCTTCCATCCCATATACCAAAGAGAACGGGGTTGCCCCTGTTGAAGTGTGGACGGAAGTCCGATATCCATGCAGTGCAAAGGGTAGCATTTCGTGCCAATCCTTATAGGTTTTTACCATTTTCTGTAGGATCTTCTTGATGTTTTTGTTAGCGGCTTCAACAACGCCATTCATCTTTGGACGATATGGTGAAGAATTATGGTGCTCAATCTTGAAGCTCTCGCATAATTCTTTCATGGTCTTATTGTTTAGATTCGTCCCATTATCTGTGATGATCCGGCTTGGAATTCCATAACGGCAAATGATCTCTTTCTTGAGAAACCGTGCAACCACTTGTTTTGTCACATTAGCGTAAGAGGCGGCTTCTACCCATTTGGTAAAGTAATCAATGACAACCAGGATGAAGCGGTGACCATTGGAAGCTTTAGGCTCGATGGCGCCAATCATGTCGATGCCCCACATTGAGAAAGGCCAAGGTGACGTCAAAACATTTAGTAGGGTCGGAGGCACGTGTACTTTGTCGGCATATATTTGGCATTTATGACATTTTCTAGCATAATTGAAACAGTCAGATTCCATGGTCAACCAGTAATAACCAGCTCTCAAAATCTTCTTGGCCATGGCATGCCCATTGGCATGAGTTCCAAAGGATCCTTCATGAATCTCCTTGATCAACAGGTCGGCTTCACGTCCATCCACGCATCTGAGCAGAATCATGTCGTGATTCCTCTTGTACAACACACCATTGCTTAAGAAGAATTTGGATGCTAACTTCCTCAATGTTTTCTTGTCAAGGGTTGTTGCATCTGTTGGATATTCTTGATTTTGCAAAAAGCATTTGATGTCATGAAACCAGGGTTTACCATCGGCTTCTTCTTCAACTGACTGACAGTAGGCAGGCTCGACTTTCCGCTCGATCTGAATGAGAGGTGCTTCATTATGGAATCTAACTTGGTACATTGAAGCCAACATAGCCAAAGCATCAGCAATTTGATTCTCAGTTCTCGGGATATGACGGAAAGTGATTTCGTCAAAGTATTTTATTAATTCCATGACATAAGCACGATATGGGATCAACTTGGTATCACGGGTTTCCCATTCGCCCTTGACTTGGTATATCACCAAGGCTGAGTCTCCACATACTTCGAGGATTTTGATTCGGAGATCAATTGCTGCTTCAATGCCTAGGATGCACGCCTCATATTCTGCCATATTGTTCGTGCAATCAAAACACAACCTTGTTGTGAAAGGAGTGTATCCACCATTTGGATTCAACAGGACAGCTCCTACGTCATGCCCCATGTAATTGGAGGAACCATCAAACACGAGCTTCCACCGAGATCCGGGCTCAGGTCCTTCATCAGGTCCTGGGATTTCATAATCCTTTACTACCATAATGTCTTCATCAGGGAAGTCAAATTTCAACGACTGGTAATCTTCAACGGGCTGGTTTGCCAGGTAGTCAGACAACACACTTCCTTTAATGGCTTTCTAAGATGCATATTGGATGTCATACTCAGATAGTAACATCTGCCAACGGGCGAGTCTTCCAGTTAAAGCAGGCTTTTCAAAGATATACTTTATTGGATCCATTTTTGAGATCAACAAAGTAGTGTGGCAAATCATGTATTGTCTTAGACGACGAGCGGCCCATGCTAAAGCGCAACAAGTTTTCTCTAAGAGTGAATATCGGGATTCACAATCGGTAAACCTCTTACTCAGATAATAGATAGCATGTTCCTTTCGACCGGTTTCGTCGTGTTGTCCCAACACACATCCCATTGATTTTTCAAGCACAGTTAAGTACATAAAGAGTGGTTTCCCCTGGACAGGTGGAATTAGAATAGGGGGCTCTTGCAGGTATTGTCCGATTTTCTCAAAAGCCATTTGACAGTCAGAGTTCCATTCGACTGCTTGATCTTTTCGAAGCAATTTGAAGATAGGCTCGCATGTGGCCGTCATATGTGAGATAAACCTCGAGATATAATTCAAACGTCCCAGGAAGCCTCTAACCTCTCGCTCAGTGCGTGGAGCAGGCATCTCTTGTATAGCTCGGACCTTGTCGGGATCTACCTCAATTCCTCGTTGACTAACAATGAAACCAAGCAACTTTCCAGATCGGACACCAAAGGTGCATTTAGCAGGATTTAGTCGTAGTCGAAATTTCCGAAGACGCTCAAATAGCTTTTGCAAGTGGTCTATGTGATCCTCTTCACTTTGAGATTTTGCAATCATATCATCCATATAAACCTCAGTTTCCTTATGCATCATATCATGGAAAAGAGTGACCATTGCTCTTTGGTAAGTTACCCCAGCATTTTTGAGACCGAAAGGCATTACCTTGTAGCAAAAAGTGCCCCAAGGGGTAATGAATGTGGTCTTTTCCATCTCCTCTGGATCCATCTTGATTTGATTATAACCTGAGAATCTGTCCATAAAGGAGAAGACTACGAACTTAGCAGTGTTGTCTACCAGAGTGTCAATATGTGGCAGGGGAAATCGTCCTTTGGACTAGCTTTGTTTAAATCCCTATAATCAACACACATCATGACCTTGCCATCCTTTTTGGGTACTGGCACAATGTTGGCTACCCATTGAGGGTACTTTGCAACTGCTAGAAAACCGGCATCAAATTGACGTTTCACCTCGTCACAAATCTTTAGAGCCATGTCGGGTCTTGCTCTTCGGAGCTTCTGCTTCACTGGCGGACAATCTGGCTGTAGTGGTAGCTTGTGGACCACAATATCAGTATCTAAACCTGGCATATCCTGATATGACCAAGCAAATACATCTACATATTCATATAGCAACTTGATCAATCTTTCCTTGATGCTTGCCTCAAGTGTAGTCCCAACTTTGACCTCTTTCTTGTCTTCTTCGGTGCCAAGGTTGATTGTTTCCACTGGTTCTTGATGTGGCTGAAGGGCCTTTGACTCGTGCTCGAGCATCCTTTCCAGTTCTTCTGGGAAATCACAATATTCCTCACTTTCCTCTTCCGCTTGGTAGATGGGGAGTTCAAAATTATAGGAAGTAGCGGGGTCATCGAATTCAACTGGTTTATTGATTATTCTGCATGTTTTTTAATGATGGTTTTTTTAGAAAAATGGAAATAAAAAATGCAAAAGAAGTAAAAAAATATTTTTGTAGTTTTCTGAAAGGATTGCCATTTTAAGAAAAACAACAGATAAAATGAACGACAAGATTTTGAACAAAATGCTCTTTATTTGTCATAATGATTTTTTTGAAATTCAAAAGGGGCCCTACAAATGATCCATTAGCCTTGGGCAGAGCTAAGGATTTTCAAAAAACACAAAGGAAAACAACAATTACTTTGACACAGGAAAAACTTCTGGAATCTCAACCGCTTCCCAGTTTGTCAGGGCTGCTTCACATCGGTATATCAGATTTGATGTCTCTCCATCTTCAGTGTCATCTTCCACTGCACCAACTTGTTCTCCATGGATAAATCCTTTGCTCAGGAAAACTTCTTGTATGCTCTGCACACGGTCCTTTGCAGGGACCAGGGCTCCTCCGTTAGCAGAAGGCTTGTACCCCAAACCAAAACGGTCATTTTTCTCATTGACGTTGATGACTTGCCCCCAACCTGCAGGGCCTCCACTTTCAACTGCTGATTTTGCACTCTTCAAAGAAGCGAATGACAAACTAGCTTTCTCAACAGGATCCTTAACCTCTTCAAGTGTAGCATTGGATATTTCTAGGGCTTGAAAGGAGGTTTCTAAGGCATCCTCATCAGCCTCAATATAACGGAAAGAGGAGAGTTGACTGATGATAAAGTCCTCTTCACCTGAGACAATAACGAGCTTGTTATCGACAACGAACTTCATCTTTTGATGTAGAGTAGAAGTTACTGCCCCAGCGGCATGTATCCATGGGCGTCCCAAAAGGCAGCTATATGCTGGATTTATGTCCATGACTTGGAAATTGATGGGGAATACATGCGGTCCAATCTGTATCGGTAACTCTACCTCCCCAACTACTGTCCTTCGTGAACCATCAAAAGCTTTCACCACAAGCGCACTAGGCTTCAACTCTGAACCTTGATAAGATAATTTAGAAAGTGCCCTCTTTGGTAGAACATTGAGGGACGATCCAGTGTCAACTAAAACTCTAGCCAGAGCATCTTCTTGGCACTTTATGGATACATGCAGAGCGCGGTTGTGATTCTTCCCCTCTTTGGGCAGCTCTTCATTACTGAAGCTTAGAGTGTTGCAGGCCGTGATATTGGCGACCACTCCATCGAATTGGCCGACCGTTATATCTTGGGTAACATGAGCCTGAGCAAGCACTTTCAGCAGAGCCTCCCTGTGAGCTTCGGAATTCAAAAGCAGAGACAAGATAGATATTTTTGATGGTGTTTGGTGTAACACCCCGATAAAAATAAGATAATTATTTAAATTAAGTTAATAGTATATTTATTAATTTAATTAAATAATTGGATTATTATTGGATTATTATTATTATTATTATTGGAATAAAAGTTGGAATTAGAAAAGGTCCCATTTGGTAAAAAGAGGTTTTCACGTGAAAACAGAAAAACGACTCAAAAGTGGAAAAGGGAAAAGGGCAAAGAGCCAGAGAACAAGGGTTGAAAAGAGGAAGAGCTCGAAGCTAAAGGATTGCCGGATTAACTCAGGTAAGGGGGGTTTATCATCGTTTAATGGGTATTATGGGATAACATGTAATGGGTAGTGATAAACCATTGATTTGACTCTGATTAGAATGATGTATGCTGAAATTGTGAAATATTGGATGAACGAAATTTGGATCATAATTGAAGGAAATTCGTAGGAATTAGATATAATAATGTTAGAATTTGTGAAATTGAATAGGGTATGAATTGTGTTAGATGATATGAAGGAATGTTGTGTAAGAATTGGACTGTGGAAGGTGGAATTGGAGAGATCTCGTAGCAGAGAAAACCATAGCAGATCTGGAAATCTGGTTTCTGGTCATACGCGTATGGCACTAGGCAATACGCGTATGAGGTGGTCTGGTACGCGTATGGCACTAGGCAATACGCGTATGGATGAGGAAGATGACGATTTTAACGTAGTTTTGTCTCTGTTGGTACGCGTATGAGGATGTGGTACGCGTAGCATACGCGTATGAGGCAGGCAATACGCGTATGGGATTGGCTGAGAAATGGGCCATACGCGTATGGGACTAGGCAATACGCGTATGGGCAGAATTGGGATTTTTCTGTGCTGTTGTTATGCAGTTTGGTTGTTCAAGCTGAGTAATGTAATTTAGCTGATGTATGATATAGTAGGGATCGTTTCCCGCTATTTTGAGCAGTATAGGTATTAGTAGAGTGTGCTAATACTGTGATTAATTATTTGACATGATATGATGTTTTGATACATGTGTTGATGATGTATGATGGTATGCATAATGTTGTGAATGTATATGTTATGTATGCAATTGTGAATGGACTGTTTATGGCTTAGAGTGTGAGCATATGTCCATTGTGGATTATTGTTGATGATTTTGCATTGCTAGGTGATTTAGCATGCATATTGTGGCCTTTATGGTGGTAGCTAATTCCCATGGTGAGGAATTAGTGAGTTAGTCATTATGGACTGTTGTTGATGTTTGCATGCTAGGTGAATTAGCGTGCATAGCATAGCCCTTGGGGTGGTAGCTAATTCCCATGGTGAGGAATTAGTGAGTGAGTCACTAGGTCTCAAATGAGTGGGACTAGTGAGCTTGGTAGCCGTATCTGGATTTGATCGGTGAGGTTGAACTATATGTTCACGAATAGTCGGTACCGCATGCATGGAGTCTCATTGCATAATGTATGTATGGCGTATAATATGAATGGATGTATTCCAATATTATACGTGTGTTTTGTGGTTGTGTTGAGTTGAGTATGATGATGATGATGATTATGAGTTGATATTGCCGTTGCTGAATATGTGTTATGATTAGGGTGATGAAATGTGTTAATTTACTTAACATTACGTGATATTTTATAATGCTTATTACATCGATTGAGGAACTCACCCTTACAACTATTTTTCAGGTAACGAACAGTGATTGAGTAGAAGCTAGTGCTTGGAGTCTAGTGTAGTCTCCTTAGTGGGTCATGCTCTGATAGATGTAACATTGGGACGGGAGGTTTTACCTTGTTGAATAATTTTACATGTAATGTGTTACATGTTTTGCATGATTGAGTTGTTCTCTATCCGCTGCGTATTGTGCAATGCTTTATGTTTTGATATAATAAAAGAGCATGACAGTTAATTTTGGTGTGAAGAGATTGTGTGACACCCTTAATTGCATATTTACTCTGATTTACATTGTTGTTTTAATTAAATATTTGGGGTATTTTAGAAGGGTGTTACATTTGGTGTAACTGATCAACTATCTTGCAGTCAGATTTCTTTATTATCCTTAGGAACTCACTTGCTTCATCTGTTTGCACGGCCGGCTGTGCCCCTCCATGTTCTGGGGTAGGATTTACATTTGCAGCTCCCCTTGTTGGCTCTTGAGGGTTCACATTAAAATTGGGAGTATAAATCCGACCACTACGGGTCATCCTGCTTGTCCCTGCGATATTGGTGATGTCGGTGTCAACATTCTCCAAAACTTCCTTACTTTCAGCAATTTTGGGCTTTCCCTCTACCACTCCATCTACCACTGTTATGTCGTACTTCCAGGGTATTGCCTTGGTACTTTCAAAAGGGAATGGGGTGGACATGCAAACTACCACAGGTGATGGATGAACAACCTCTCTTCTGTGATAAGTCACCTCAAACGGTTCTGGTATATTAAAAACGGGTTCAATGACTGAAATTTCCTCATTTATTGTTGGACCAGAAATTTGTAAAACCCCTTGATTCATCAAATTCTGAATGTCATTTCGTACCACTTTACATCCTTTTGGCTGAATGGCACATTCCTCACAGCTATCGTGACATGCGTCGATTAATCTAGCCCTCACCAATCCTGCATGAAGTGCTAGCAACGGAGTTTTAACGTCTTCCACGTTTTTGATTACACACACCTCAGAAGCCTCTTCGACGGCATTAACATCACCATGTGCTGGCAAAGGGTTGTTCTTGACATTGGGTCCGACGTCTCGAAATGATAGAATCTTCTTCTCAACCAGGTCTCGCACAATATGCTTTAAAGCATAACATCCTTCTAAATCATGCCCAGGGGCACCCCCATGGAACGGACAATGGGCATCTGGATTGTACCACGGCGGTAAAGGATTTGGTGGAGGTCCCAAAGATCTGGGCGTCACTAACCCTTTCTGTAGCAATGATAGGTACAATTCAGTGTATGTCATAGGGATTGAAGCAAACGGAAGTCTACTTCTCTGTACCCTATTTTGATTTTGAGGATTTTGTGGACGAGGAGCCTGTGCTCTCGGCTGTTGATAAGCAGGTGGCGCTGGTGCCTGCTGGTATATTGGTGCTTGTTGAGCGGGTGGATAAACATGAGCTTGTGGTTGGTTAAAATTTGGTGTGACTGCTGCCACATATGGTTGTTGAACATATTGTACTGGATAAATCGGTTGTTGTTGAGCAAATTGGTGTTGCTTCTTCCATGAATGACTCCTCCTTTGACTGGTTGACACTGCATTCGTATCACCCTCCTTCTTCCTTTGAAACCCTCCAGGAAACTTTTTGGCATTACTACCAGATGTTTCAGAGGTAATCACCATCTTTCCATTCTTCAGTCCTAACTCGACCTTTATGCCCACGGCGACCAGATTAGAGAAGCTCGCAGATACGCTACTCACCATTCTTTCATAGTGTCGCATTACGCGAAAAACCGGCGGGAAAACAAGAACAACAGAGCCGCCACCGTGCGTTATTTATCCCAAAAGAGGGAAAGGAAACGCTCAGAGTAAACCTGGGATAAGCATGGTCTCGCGACCAAAGAGAATGGGATCGGGAGTCGGTTATGCGAAGGGAAGGTATTAGCACCCCTACGCATCCGTCGTACTCGACGGGATCCACGCACAAAAGGAAGGAAAATGGTTGCTAAATCACTGCTCACACACACACACTGGCTGAAAGAGACACAAGAAAACAGACTGAAACTGACTCGGCAGGATATCGCATCCTAGGCCTACTTAGTCTATCAAGCATAGACATCAGAGTCTAAGTAGTTCGGACTGGGGAAACGACACATGCTCGCTAGGATATCGCATCATATGCATACGTATCTCCTTGGACGAAGGAGAATTAGAGCATTCGTAGCTCGGCTAACACGCACACAAACAAACACAGGCAAAGGCAAACGTAGAGCCTGAATGCCAATCACTGGACTTACATCAGCATCCGAACCAAAACACACACAAGAAGGAAAACGTGGAGCCTGAATGCCAATCACTGGACTTACATCAGCATCCGAACCAAACACACACAAAGAGTGTGGAGACACAAAGGTTAAAAAGAAAAGAAAAGGCGCCCGGAGAGATCAGCTCAATCTCCTGCCTACGTACCTCATCTGGTATGAGGATCAGGGCGACGTAGTTCCCCTACGGAGGGACACAGACTAGCTTAACCAGATAACAGAGGGAGACACAACTAGGGAGACTACGACTCGAGCCTAGATGTTATCATGCAAAATCATCCCTAAGTTAAGGTTTCTAGCTAACTTGCACAGGAAGCAAGCCTATCCTAAACATGACTTGCACAGGAAGCAAGCCAAACCAAACCTAACTTGCACAGGAAGCAAGCCAAACTAAACCTAACTTGCACAGGAAGCAAGCTAAAGCAAACACACAAGCACAAGTAGCACACACTATATGCAAGCAATGGGCTCAATCAAGGTTAGGTTTTAGTCGAGGGGTCATATCAACCTCAACAAACAAACCTCTGTAACTGGGTAATGTTAGCTCTTAACCCTAACATTGAGAGTTAGGGTGAAGCTGATGAAAGGTGAGTGAAGATGAGACTTCACAGCTCTTATCCCTGGCCTGGGAGAGCTTAAGACAAGAATGTGTGGGTTCAGAAAGTGGGAACCCTTCTACACATATGACACTGACTCAATGTACAATGATCTTGGGTTAGCATCTGCAATGCATCAACACAGTGGTGTGAGCAAAGCAGATGACACACAGAATAGCAGGGGATGGATTGCACATCCCTTGTATCTGCCAATGCCTCTTCACTTAGGAGGTCTTTGAATAAATGCAAGGACAAAAGTAAACAGTCACAAACATTGCCTCTTAAGGAGGACTTCAGACAGGTGCCTGGCCAAGTAACAGGCCAGGTCTTCCAGACTACATGAAGTAAAGAAATTATACCTCAATGCAAATTGCTTATCAAGCAAAGCAAAGCAAAGTTCACAAAGAACTACTAGCAACTAAAGTACCTGAAATCAGTCAAGCACAATTAGTATACCAGACACAAAGTTAAAACAAAACAGCATAAACCAACAGACAATACAGTCAAGCATGTGCAAGGCACAAGCTCATAACAATTGAGCTAAGCAACCTACAAAACAAACAAGTTAGGTCATGATAAACAATCAAACTCATTCAACTTGTATTGATCTCTTTGAAGCATTTGTGGCTTAACCTGAAAAACCAAGCTTAAACATGAGCAACAAGACCACTAGGACAAGCCTAGGGTCAAAAGGAGATAAAAAGTTTAAAACAGCAAGGGATAAGTGTCCAAAGTCAAGACAAATCAATCAAGAAATAAACCCAAGTGGTTTCACATTCACATCAATCATCATTATCATTTCACAAGCAAATTAGGTCAAAGCATGGCACATAGAACCTCAAAGAAGTCAACAGAATGACTCAACTCAAATTCAATCATAAACAATTCAAAAATTCCTCAAATAAATCATGATCAAACATCATCCACAACATGATAGGCATATCAAATTTCAGCTCATTTGGATCAAAGGAAGTAGGGAAATTAAATTCAGAAAGGCAAGGCAAGTTCAAGCATACTCATACAAAGCATCAAAACATGCACCAACTTCAATTAATCATAAAACAGAAACAACATATGATAAATGAATGGGACTAAAGCACATGTCAAGTTTCAAGTCCATCCAATAATGTATGAGAATTTCACAAATCATATGGCATCATGTGTCACAAAAGTCAACAATTTGGTCAAACAGGGGAGAAATTATCAATCAAATAGGAAATGCTTCCAAAAATTCCAGAAAAATTCACACACATTCTAAACATGCACAAGTATGTTCATGCAAAAAATTAGACCATTTTGAGTTCATTAGGCAAGGTAATTAAAATCATGAAGTTGGACATGCCTGGTGTGACACAAATTGTCACACCCCTATTCAAAAAATCATAACTCTACAACCAGCAATGATAAAATTACAAACTCTACACCAAAATCACCATGAACATGTCTAGTTTAAGCACAAAAAATTTGGGAAGCATTGGATAAAGTATCATCATTTCACAAGCAATTTGGCAAAGCATACACAAAATGGACAACATGAACAAACCCTAGGCATTTTTAAAATCTACACGTGCAAAAAATCTGGGAAAATCATCATAAAAAACTAGAGGTTGTAACACCCTTCTAAAATACCCCAAAAATTAATTAAAATAATAAACATATAATCAGAGTAATAGTGCACCAAGGGTGTCACACAAACATTCCACACCATTTAAACAATATAACAATCATGCTCTTTTATTTAATTTAAATATAAAGTATTTGCACAATTACGCAGCGGATAGAGATCAACTCAATCATGCAAAACATGTAACATCACATGTAATTTAGTTCAACCACAACAACAATAATAATCAAAGTGTTCCCGCCCGATGTTACATCTATCAGAGCATGACCCACTAGGGAGACTACACTAGACTCCAAGCATTTGCTTCTACTCAACGCATTTCTCGTTACCTGAAAAATAGTTGTAAGGGTGAGTTCCTCAATCAATATAATAAGCATTATAAAACAACATGTAATGCCAAGTAATTAACACATCAATCACCCTAATTGCAATACACCTTCAGTAATAGCTCATTGGCTTAAACATCATACTCAACATCAATATACAATACCAGTATAATCTCAAATCATACTTAACAACAACACAACACACTATAATATTGGAACACATCCATTCATATTATACGCCATACATATTTTTATGCAATGAGACTCTACACATGCGGTACCGACTATTCTCGAACATATAGTTCAAGCTCACCGATCCCTCCAGATACGGCTACTAAGCTCACTAGTCCCACTCATTTGAGACCTAGTGACTCACTCACTAATTCCTCACCATGGGAATTAGCTACAGCCCCGAAGGCTAGACTATGCACACTAATCATCTAGTATGCAAACATCAACAACAACCCACAATGGTTCACTCACTAATTCCTCACCATGGGAATTAGCTACAGCCCCGAAGGCTATGCCATGCATGCTAATCATCTAGCAATGCAACATCAACAATAATTCAAGAATAAACATATGCTCACACGCTGAGCCATACAACAGTCCATTCACACATACATGCATAATATATACATTCACAGCATCATGTACATCATTATACATCATCAATCTTTCATCACATAACCATGTCAGATTATGCCAAACAACAACCACAATATTAGTACATTTCAATATTGCATATACTGCTCAAAACAGCGGGAATTTATCCCTATTACACCATAGGCAACATAGGCCAACCCTCAATTAGGTACACCACATTTAAAAACAATAATTTTTCACTCTGCAACAGTGTTAACCGGTTAACGCCCTGGGTTAACCGGTTAACGCAGGCAAAACTCACTTTTTGGCAAAACGCAACAGCGTTAACCGGTTAACGCCCTGGGTTAACCGGTTAACGCAGGCAAAAACTCAATATTTTCACATTTCAATACAGTGTTAACCGGTTAACACCCTGGGTTAACCGGTTAACGCAGACCAAACAACAATTCCTGCGCTAACACACGGCAGAATGCAGAATTCCGCCGTTGGAAGACTTCCGGACCTCCGATTCCGATTCCATAAACAGCTATACGATCGGGAAAACATTACTCACACAAATACCGATTTAATTTCAACTTTCAACACAGTTCATCCAACAACATTTCAACATTTACAAATCCCAATTAGGGTCAAATTAACGGCTTATCACTACCCATGACATATTATCCCAAAATACCCATTAATCGACGATAAACCCCCCTTACCTTAACAATCCGGCGAATCTTTGAGCTTCAAGCCTTTTTGTTCTTCAACCTTTGCTCTTCAGCTCCTTTCTCCCCTTCTCTGCCCTTTTCCCTTTTCACGATTTCTCTGTTTTTCACGTGAAATGTTTTTACTCCCCATGGGACTTTTCCTTAATTCCAACTTATATATATATTTTCCAAATAATAATAATTCAAAAAAATAATAATAATAATAAAATTTCCAATTATTTAATTAAATTATTAACTTAATTCAAATAATTATTTTATTATTATCGGGGTGTTACAACTCTCCCCCACTAAAAGATTTTTCGTCCTCGAAAACATACCTCAAACGAACAACTCTGGATAAGACTCCTTCATCTTACTCTCCAGTTCCCAAGTCACGTTGCCACCTGCCGGTCCTCCCCAAGCTACCTTCACCAAGGCAATCTCTTTACCCCGCAACTGCTTCAACTCTCGATCCTCGATCCTCATAGGTGATGTTTCAACAGTCAGGTTATCTCTCACCTGTACATCATCTATTTGGACTACATGCGACGGATCATGAATGTACCTCCTCAACTGAGACACATGAAAAACTTCATGCAAATTCGCAAGCGACGGCGGTAAGGCGATACGATAGGCTACTTCTCCTATCCTCTCCAAAATCTGATAAGGACCAATAAATCGAGGTGTCAACTTCTTCGACTTCAAAGCTCGACCAACACCAGTTATCGGAGTGACGCGAAGAAACACATGATCTCCCTCTTGGAACTCAAGTGACTTCCTCCTCTTATCGTGATAACTCTTCTGACGACTCTGAGCAATTCTCATCTTCTCCTGAATCATCTTAATCTTTTCCGTAGTTTGTTGAACAATCTCCGGTCCAACCACAGCACTCTCACCGGACTCATACCAACATAAAGGTGTCCGACATCTCCTACCATACAAAGCTTCAAACGGTGCCATACCAATGCTCGAATGAAAACTATTGTTGTAGGTGAACTCAATCAAAGGCAAATAACAATCCCAAGCACCTCCTTTTTCTAAAACACAAGCTCTCAAAAGATCCTCCAGTGACTGAATCGTCCTCTCAGTCTGACCATCAGTCTGCGGGTGATATGCAGAACTCAATCTCAGTTTAGTTCCCAAAGCCTTCTGCAAACCTTCCCAGAACTTCGATGTAAATCTAGGATCTCTGTCCGAAACAATACTAGACGGAATACCATGAAAACTTACAATCTTCTCAATATACAACTCGGCTAATCTCTCTAACGGATAATCCATTCTGATCGGAATGAAATGAGCCGATTTTGTCAACCTGTCAACAATCACCCAAATAGCTTCAAAATTCCTACTTGTCCTCGGTAAACCCGAAACAAAATCCATACTGATACTATCCCACTTCCACTCTGGAATAGCCAACGGTTGCATTAGTCCAGACGGCTTCTGATGCTCAATCTTTGACTTCTGACAAGTCAAACAAGAATAAACAAAACTCGCAATTTCTCTTTTCATTCCCGGCCACCAAAATAACTTCTTCAAATCATGATACATCTTCGTAGCTCCAGGATGAATACTTAAACCACTACGATGTCCCTCCTCAAGAATACTCTTCTTAAGCTCAATAACATTCGGAATACACACCCGACTACCAAATTTCAAAACACCATTCTCATCAACTCTGAATTCACCACCTCGACCTTGATTCACTAAAGTCAACTTATAAACCAAATGCATATCGGATTTCTGACCCTCTCTGATCTCCTCCAGAATACCACTCGTTAACTTCAACATTCCCAATTTAACACTGTTGTGAGTACTCTCACACACCAAACTCAAGTCTCTAAACTGCTCAATTAAATCCAATTCCTTAACCATTAACATAGACATATGTAATGATTTCCGACTCAATGCATCAGCCACTACATTTGCTTTACCCGGATGGTAATTCAACCCAAAATCATAATCCTTCAGAAACTCTAACCATCTCCTCTGTCTCATATTCAGCTCTTTCTGATCAAACAAATACTTTAAACTCTTATGGTCACTGAAAACCTCAAATCTCGATCCATACAAGTAATGCCTCCACAACTTCAAAACAAACACTACAGCTGCCAACTCTAAATCGTGCGTCGGATAGTTCCTTTCATGAACCCTCAGCTGTCTCGAAGCATAAGCTATAACCTGCTTATTCTGCATCAACACACCACCCAAACCCAACAATGAAGCATCACAGTAAACTTCAAATGGTTCCGACGAACTCGGTAACGTCAAAATAGGAGCAGTAGTCAACCTTCTCTTTAACTCTTGGAAACCTTCTTCACATTTTGAGTCCCAAACAAACGCTTGCCCCTTTCTAGTCAACATCGTCAACGGTAACGCCAACTTAGAAAATCCCTCAATGAACTTCCTATAATAACCAGCCAAACCAAGGAAACTTCGAATCTCAGCAACAGACTTCGGAGCTTCCCACTTAGATACCGCTTCTATCTTAGAAGGATCAACAGCAACACCACCTCTTGAAATCACATGACCAAGAAAACTAACTTCTTCTAACCAAAATTCACACTTAGACAGTTTAGCAAATAACTGCTTTTCTCGCAGCACTCCTAAAACCACTCTCAAATGCTCAGCATGCTCTTCTTCAGATTTCGAATACACCAAAATGTCATCGATAAACACCACAACAAACTGATCCAAGTACGGATGGAAAATCCTATTCATGTACTCCATAAATACTCCAGGCGCATTAGTCACACCAAAAGGCATTACAGAATACTCATAATGTCCATACCTCGTTCTGAAAGCAGTCTTCTGAATATCCTCAGTTTTCACACGTATCTGATGATACCCAGATCTCAAATCTATCTTGCTGAACACACTCGCACCAACCAACTGATCCATCAAATCATCAATCCTCGGCAAAGGATACCGATTCTTGATCGTCACTTTATTCAGTTGCCTGTAGTCCACACACAACCTCATAGTACCTTCCTTCTTCTTAACCAACAACACTGGTGCACCCCACGGTGACACACTTGGACGAATAAACTTCTTATCCAACAAATCTTCCAACTGACTTTTCAATTCAGCTAACTCAACAGCAGACATACGGTACGGAGCCATCGATATCGGTCTAGTACCAGGTACCAATTCAATCGAGAACTCAACTTCACGCTCTGGCGGTAACTCATTCACTTCTTCCGGAAACACATCAGGAAAATCACACACCACTGCTAGATCACGAATCACTAGTTTATCTTTAGCCTCTAAAGTTGCCAACAGCATAAACAACTCTGCCCCATCTGCCACTTCCTCATTCACCTGCCTGGCTGATAGAAACAGACTCTGCCCTTCCTCAGTCTCAGGAAATATCACCGTCTTATCAAAACAGTTGATATAAACTCGGTTAAACACCAACCAGTTCATACCCAAGATAACGTCAATCTGCACTAATGGAAGACACACAAGGTCTATCCCAAAATCTCTACCAAAAATATTCAAAGGACAACTCAAACAAACCGAAGTAGTAGTCACTGAACCCTTTGCAGGAGTATCAATCACCATACTTCCACGCATCTCAGATATCTCTAATTTAAGCTTCACAGCACAATCCACAGATATAAAAGAATGAGTAGCACCTGTGTCAATAATAGCTATAAGAGGAAAGCCATTAATATAACACGTACCTCTGATCAAACGATCATCTGCAGAAGTCTCAGAACCTGATAGAGCAAAAACCTTGCCTCCTGACTGATTCTCCTTCTTCGGCTTAGGACACTGGGGACTGATATGACCCAACTCTCCACAGTTGAAACAAGTTACAGTCTTCAATCGGCACTCTGCAGCCAAGTGACCACCTTTCCCACACTTGAAACACTTCATCTCAGCACTGGTACACTCATGAACACGATGTCCAGCCCGACCACATCTATAACACTTAGCAGGAGCACTAGAGTCTCCCCCACTAGGCCTCTTCATGCCACTCTGCTTCTGAAAACCTTTGCCAGCTGCATACGGTTTTCCACAATCCATCTGATTCTTACCCTTCCTATCAACCCTCTGCTGATAGCTCTCTGCTCTAGCCTTGGAATCCTGTTCAAAAATTCTGCAACAGTCAACCAAGTCAGAAAACACCCTGATCCTCTGATATCCAATAGCTTGTTTGATCTCAGGACGCAACCCGTTCTCAAACTTCACACATTTCGAAAATTCTCCAGCAGCCTCATTATAGGGAGTATAGTACTTTGACAGCTCGGTGAACTTCGCAGCATACTCAGTAACCGACCTGTTACCCTGCTTCAATTCCAAAAACTCTATCTCTTTCTTTCCTCTGACATCTTCTGGAAAATACTTTCTCAGGAACCTTTCCCTGAACACAGCCCAAGTGATCTCAGTATTCCCAGCAGATTCCAACTCAGTGCGGGTAGCAACCCACCAATCATCAGCTTCCTCTGACAGCATATGTGTACCGAACCTGACCTTCTGGTTATCAGCACACTCAGTTACTCTGAAGATCCTCTCGATCTCCTTCAACCACTTCTGAGCACCATCTGGATCGTATGCTCCCTTGAACATTGGAGGATTGTTCTTCTGGAACTCACTCAGTTGACGAGCAGCTCCCATTCCTACAACATTTGGATTCCCTCCAAGTACTCCAGCCAGCATACCCAGAGCCTCAGCAATCGCAGCATCATCTCTGCCTCTTCCAGCCATCTCTATTCTGAAAACCCAACAAACTAAAACAATAAGTACTGATAGGGTTACACAACTCCTATCCCGTACAGGGAAAACAGAATAATTACGACTCGACACGACCGACTATGCTCTGATACCACTAATGTAACACCCTTCTAAAATACCCCAAAAATTAATTAAAATAATAAACATATAATCAGAGTAATAGTGCACCAAGGGTGTCACACAAACATTCCACACCATTTAAACAATATAACAATCATGCTCTTTTATTTAATTTAAATATAAAGTATTTGCACAATTACGCAGCGGATAGAGATCAACTCAATCATGCAAAACATGTAACATCACATGTAATTTAGTTCAACCACAACAACAATAATAATCAAAGTGTTCCCGCCCGATGTTACATCTATCAGAGCATGACCCACTAGGGAGACTACACTAGACTCCAAGCATTTGCTTCTACTCAACGCATTTCTCGTTACCTGAAAAATAGTTGTAAGGGTGAGTTCCTCAATCAATATAATAAGCATTATAAAACAACATGTAATGCCAAGTAATTAACACATCAATCACCCTAATTGCAATACACCTTCAGTAATAGCTCATTGGCTTAAACATCATACTCAACATCAATATACAATACCAGTATAATCTCAAATCATACTTAACAACAACACAACACACTATAATATTGGAACACATCCATTCATATTATACGCCATACATATTTTTATGCAATGAGACTCTACACATGCGGTACCGACTATTCTCGAACATATAGTTCAAGCTCACCGATCCCTCCAGATACGGCTACTAAGCTCACTAGTCCCACTCATTTGAGACCTAGTGACTCACTCACTAATTCCTCACCATGGGAATTAGCTACAGCCCCGAAGGCTAGACTATGCACACTAATCATCTAGTATGCAAACATCAACAACAACCCACAATGGTTCACTCACTAATTCCTCACCATGGGAATTAGCTACAGCCCCGAAGGCTATGCCATGCATGCTAATCATCTAGCAATGCAACATCAACAATAATTCAAGAATAAACATATGCTCACACGCTGAGCCATACAACAGTCCATTCACACATACATGCATAATATATACATTCACAGCATCATGTACATCATTATACATCATCAATCTTTCATCACATAACCATGTCAGATTATGCCAAACAACAACCACAATATTAGTACATTTCAATATTGCATATACTGCTCAAAACAGCGGGAATTTATCCCTATTACACCATAGGCAACATAGGCCAACCCTCAATTAGGTACACCACATTTAAAAACAATAATTTTTCACTCTGCAACAGTGTTAACCGGTTAACGCCCTGGGTTAACCGGTTAACGCAGGCAAAACTCACTTTTTGGCAAAACGCAACAGCGTTAACCGGTTAACGCCCTGGGTTAACCGGTTAACGCAGGCAAAAACTCAATATTTTCACATTTCAATACAGTGTTAACCGGTTAACACCCTGGGTTAACCGGTTAACGCAGACCAAACAACAATTCCTGCGCTAACACACGGCAGAATGCAGAATTCCGCCGTTGGAAGACTTCCGGACCTCCGATTCCGATTCCATAAACAGCTATACGATCGGGAAAACATTACTCACACAAATACCGATTTAATTTCAACTTTCAACACAGTTCATCCAACAACATTTCAACATTTACAAATCCCAATTAGGGTCAAATTAACGGCTTATCACTACCCATGACATATTATCCCAAAATACCCATTAATCGACGATAAACCCCCCTTACCTTAACAATCCGGCGAATCTTTGAGCTTCAAGCCTTTTTGTTCTTCAACCTTTGCTCTTCAGCTCCTTTCTCCCCTTCTCTGCCCTTTTCCCTTTTCACGATTTCTCTGTTTTTCACGTGAAATGTTTTTACTCCCCATGGGACTTTTCCTTAATTCCAACTTATATATATATTTTCCAAATAATAATAATTCAAAAAAATAATAATAATAATAAAATTTCCAATTATTTAATTAAATTATTAACTTAATTCAAATAATTATTTTATTATTATCGGGGTGTTACAGAGGTCATGAGGAGCTTTCCACAAAAAATCCCATCAAAATTGGATTAAAAATGAGCAACTTATGATTTTTCTAAGATTGGGTCACAAAATGAAATAAATATTGCACATGAAAATGATTTAATCTAATTAAAAACCGGCCAGTGGCAATGTTGTAAATATCCGGTCCCTTAAGTGAAACTCTGCGTTTCACTTAAGGATATGCTGTGCCCTGATTGGCTCATGGCAATGGAACAGTAATCTCATGCAAAGCAGAACCAAAACACGATCAAAACAAATTTCTGGGCACAGCAAGCTAGGGTTTTATGCTACAGTGTATGTTCATCATCGTTGATGAACAATTTTCCCAGATTTGGGAATCAAGCACACCATTCGAACCATCCAAACATGTACAATACAAATCCAACCCTATTTTTCACTAAATCGAGCTATCAAGAAAGAACCAAGCACAAACATATTTGACAACACAACTTTGAATCCATGTATCTCTCTCAATATTCAACCATTTGCCACGATTTAAAGCTCAATGTAATCAGCATGGAAAGACCTTTCTAAAGCACATCATGATTTCAAAAAACAAGAGAGTCGAAAACCAACCTTGTTGAAGATGCAGTGATGAAACAGTGGTTATTTGGCCTTGTATTGTGCAAACAGAAATCCTACCATGCTCCAGGAAGTGAATGGAAGTAGGTTGGATGTTCAAATGCTTCAATTCCAGCTCAGAAATCCAAATGCCATGTGAGATGCTTCAATAGAACAGTAGCAATCTTGGTCTTACAGTTGTGAAACAAGGCTTGCAATGGCTTCCAAAAAGATGGTGAATGATGGCACGATGCTCAGGAACAAGAGCTCTTTGACAGTTTTTTCAGAAAAAAGTTCCAAGTGAGGAAATGAGAATTTGAGAGCAAATGAAGTTTTTTCTGTTTTGGTGAATAGTGGCTAGGGTTTTCAGACTGAAAATGATCCATATATACTTTGATTAATGAAGCTTAAGTGTGGTTAGTGAAGTGGTAATCCAATTTAATTTAAATGAAGTGTTTTGGTCATTTGCTAAAAATCACTCCAAATTGCATGGGGTGCATGTATGTGCACGAAATTGGGCCTTAAACAAACCCCAAATATGATTTCTGAACATTTGCCATTGGTAGAATATATTGGAAATGATTTATTTGAAAGTCCATTTTTCAACTCACCCCTTTTTTAATTCATGCACTTGGAAAAAGGCCATTTTGAATGAAAGATTTTTGGTGAATTGTGATGAAGGATTTGGATAGAGCACATCAAATGTGACTTGTAGCAAAAAACCCCACCCAATTTGGCCAAATGGTTTGGAAGATATGCCACTTTGAAGTTCAAAATTTCTTGAGAATGATTTGATCATAACTTGCCAACCATAAATGATAAATGAGTGTTCTTGGACTTTTTGGAAAGGTGAGATCAAGATCTTCAACTGTCATGTTGGACAAAATTTCATTTGAAGCTTGTATGATGATGTAAATTTGAGGAGAAAAACTTTCTATTTTTGGCAGTTTCCAATTACAGGTCACCTGCCATTTTTGGAAACTTTTTGCCTGACTTTATTTTCTCCAACCTTGATCTTTGAAATGCTAAATGAGACTTGTATGGACATGAATGAACCCTTTCAAACCATCTCCCACCTTGAAATCCATAAAATCAGGCACAGTTGACCACAGTTGACCATAGTTGACTTTCTAGGGTTTCTGGTGAACTGAGCAATGACTGATGATTTCTGAGCACCCAACCTTTGACCAAACCACTTCAAAAGGACCCCTAGGTCATGTAAACATGTTGGACCAACCCTAGGGCTTTGTCTCAATGGAAATTGCACTTGCTTGCTTGATTGACTGATCTCCTGACCAATTTGACCTAATTTGTCAGTTGAACTTGCACTTGGGCCAATGGACAATGCAATGCTATGCAGTGGACTATGTTAATGTTATGAACTAATATGAAAATGTATGTACAAAAGGTAGGTGCAAATTTGAGGTGCTACAGCTGCCCCTATTCAATCAGCTGGGAACCTGAACGGATGAGAGCAACGACTGTCAGACTTTCAAGGTACACAGGGATTGAATACCAAAGAACCGTAGAAATTTGCACTCTGCTGGATATGATACAAGAAAAACCAAGTCATTTACCGATGACGACTGAAAGACAACTTCAGAAAAGCGAAACCATTTACCGATGGCTAGGTACTGGAAACTTGATATTTACCGATATCAACTTCAGCGAGACCATTTACCGATGGCTGCTGGGAAACAAACTTGATGTAAAAGGAAGCAAGACCATTTACCGATGGTGGCTTCAAAGAAACTTGACATTTACCGATATCAACTTTAACAAGACCATTTACCGATGGCTGCTGTAACTGGAGACTCGATATTTACCGATATCGAAGAAAGCGGGGCCATTTACCGATGGCGGATAAAACTGGGCATTCGATATTTACCGATATCGAAGCAAACGGGACCATTTACCGATGGCGTCCACTTGGGGGAACAAAGAGATATTTATAACTAGAAACAGACAAGACGTTTACTGACGACTCTTGGGGATCTTGATTTTATCAACAAGAAAGTAAAGCAACGATCAGACATTTACCGATGACTGGGATGAGACCCGATGTTTACCGACATCGAAAAATGATGTTTACCGACATCCAAAAACGACCAGACATTTACCGATGACTGGGGGGAAACCTTACTGGGGAAGGAAAAACAAATATTTGCAACCGGAAACCAGATAGGACGTTTACCGACGACTCTACTGGGGATACCTAGCTGGGGAATTGTCAGACATTTACCGATGACTGAGGAAAAAACTTGATGTTTACCGACATCGAAAGATGATGTTTACCGATATCAAACAAAAGCGACCAGACATTTACCGATGACTGGGGTGGGACTCGATGTTTACTGACACCGAAAGATGATGTTTACCGACATCCAAGAAAAATGACCAGACATTTACCGATGGCTGGAGTAAGACTCGATGTTTACTGACACCGAAACAATGGTGTTTACCGACACCAAAAAATGACCAGACAATTACCGATGACTGGGGTGAGACTCGATGTTTACCGACACCGAAACAATGGTGTTTGCTGAAACCAAAAAAAAGAAGGAACACACGCGGGTGCTGATATGACACTTACCGGTATCACAAGAATGACGTCTTAGATATGTCAAGACAAGGCTAATCACTTGCTGGGGGTCTCACTGGGGAGAAACAAGCTTTCTGTCACCAACGGGTGAGGAAATAAACCTTTGTGGGGATATCAATCCTGAATACTGTCAGGAGCAACTGTAGCAGACGTGCTGTACCGATGTTGAACAAAATGATCCGCCTCTGCCGGGGATACAGTCTGGTTGGATTAACACATGAATGCATATGTTTGAATTTTTCTATGGCGTAATGCTCCACATGAAATGGGAATGCTACGCAGTTTGAGGATGCAATGATCACTACATGCAAGATGCAAAAATGATGAAAACTCCGCTGGGGAATACACAAGACGACTGCGCTGAGAGACCATCAATACAAGTCCGCTGGGGGAAAACAAGGCAACTCGCTGGGGAGTAACGAAGCAACTTGTTATGGACGAAACTGGCAACTTCACTGGGGAGTGCCTAACCAATCCACAAGTAGGATGAACTCTGCTCTGGGAAATAACTGCTGGGGAAAGCTCACAGATGACGACCTGCAAAACAGCACAACGAATGCCCCCAGGGGATACATGGACAAGATACACTCAAGTGTCCTCAACATTCAAAATGATTTTCAAATGTTTTGATCTTTTGCACGTTATTGTTTAGCCTTCATGTTTTTATATGCAATGCTTATCAAAAATTCGGACGTTTTTGCAAACAAAACAGTAAAAATAAAAACAAGAGAGCTATTTATCTGAATAACGACTTTTATTGATTGAAAATGTGCCTGAAAAGGCGAATACATTGGGAAGCAATTCCTAGGAAGAGGTAATTGCGCACAAAAGGAAAATAAACTATCCTAATGGCAATGTGAACACGGCATCCACTATTTCCCAATTCTGTTATAACTCATAGATCATCGATTTCCTCCCATTTTCCTTGCTTTCTGAGAAGAATGACTGGACCGATCACATCTTTCGAGATGGCAGCTGACGAAGCGCGATGAGGTACAGATAACTCAGACTGTAGTCTTCGCTCTAATCCCTCTTTTGGCTGTATCGCCCTTTCGGGTTTTCAATCCACCGGGATACCCATTTTTGCCTAAGCCGCCCTTGCGGGTTTTCGACTTACCGGGTGTACAAATTCTTTTCATTTTTATCCCTAATTTTTGCCCGAACCTTTTCTTTCTGTTTTTTGGTTCGCCGGGATGCCCTTTTTTGCCTGGACTCTTTTATTCTTTTTGTCCAGCGGGTCAATTTACGCGAAGTATTTTTTGACTACGTCTGAGTTAACAGGGGACGGGAAATCTTCACCATCCATAGTTGTAAGCATCAAGGCTCCACCGGAGAAGACCTTTTTCACAACATATGGACCTTCATAATTAGGAGTCCACTTGCCCCTGTTATCTGTACCGGGAGGAAGGATCCTCTTCAAAACCAGATCACCAACCTGAAATGTCCGAGGACGCACTTTCTGATCAAAAGCTCGCTTCATCCTTCTTTGATACAACTGCCCATGGCATACAGCTGCTAGCCGTCTCTCTTCAATAAGGCTCAACTCGTTAAACCTTGTCCGAATCCACTCGGCTTCATCCAGCTTGACATCCAACAAAACCCTCAGAGAAGGGATCTCCACTTCAACAGGTAGGACTGCTTCCATACCATACACAAGGGAATACGGGGTTGTCCCGGTCGACGTACGTACAGAGGTACGGTACCCATGCAAGGCGAAAGGCAGCATCTCATGCCAATCCTTGTACGTTACGACCATCTTCTGCACAATCTTCTTGATATTCTTGTTAGCCGCCTCTACAACACCATTCATCTTTGGTCTGTAAGGAGAAGAATTGTGATGTTCAATCTTGAAATCTCTATAAAGCTCTTTCATCATCTTGTTATTGAGATTCGAACCATTATCAGTGATGATTCTCTCGGGAACTCCATAACGACAGATGATTTCTTTCTTGATGAACCGGGCAACCACTTGTTTGGTGACATTAGCATAGGAAGCTGCTTCCACCCATTTGGTGAAGTAATCAATCGCAACCAAGATGAAGCGATGTCCATTTGAAGCAGTAGGCTCAATCTTCCCAATCATGTCAATGCCCCACATGGCAAACGACCAAGGCGAGTTCATGACATTCAACGGGCTTGGTGGTACATGCACCTTATCAGCATAGATCTGGCATTTATGGCACTTCCGAGCGTACTTGAAACAATCGGATTCCATAGTCATCCAGTAATAACCGGCTCTCAATAGTTTCTTCGACATTGCATGACCACCAGCATGTGTACCAAACGAACCCTCGTGCACTTCTTGCATCAACATGTCTGCTTCGTGTCTATCCACGCATCTGAGCAAGACCATGTCAAAGTTCCTTTTATACAACACATCATCCTGATTCAAATAAAAGCTTCCAGCTAGCCTTCTCAGGGTCTTCTTATCATTCTTCGACGCACCTTCAGGATACTCCTGAGTCTTGAGGAAGTTCTTGATGTCATAGTACCATGGTTTCTCATCAATCGCAACAGACTCGGCTGCAAACACATACGCAGGCCTCTCGAGTCGATTCACCGCAACATGTGGCACATGATTCCACCAATGAACTTTGATCATTGACGATAAAGTAGCCAAAGCATCAGCCATCTGATTCTCGTCCCGGGGGACATGATACAACTTCACCTTCCTGAAGAACGTCAGTATTCTTCTGGTGTAATCTCTATACGGAATCAAATGTGGCTGGTTCGTATTCCAATCTCCATTGACCTGGTTGATCACTAGAGCGGAGTCTCCAAAAATGTCAAGCGTTTTGATCCTCAGATTGATGGCTTCTTCTATCCCCATGATACAAGCCTCATACTCAGCTTCATTGTTGGTGACGTCAAAAGTTAATCTGGCAGAGAAAGGTATATGAGCACCTTTGGGATTAATGAGCACTGCCCCAACACCGTTACCGTTCATATTCATAGCCCCATCAAACATCAGTGTCCACTTGTCATCAGGATCCGGTCCTTCCTCGACAGGTGGCTCTTCGCAATCTTTCATCTTTAAATACATGATGTCCTCATCAGGGAATTCAAACATCATAGGCTGATAATCGTCGATCGGTTGCTCGGCGAGATAGCCTGACAGAATACTGCCTTTGATGGCCTTCTGTGACGTGTACTGAATGTCATATTCTGTTAAAATCATCTGCCATCGAGCAACGCGCCCGGTGAGAGCCGGCTTCTCAAAGATGTACTTTACTGGATCCATCTTAGAAATCAATAGGGTAGTATGGTTCAACATATACTACCTCAGTCGGCGAGCAGCCCAGGCCAAAGCACAACAAGTTTTCTCGAGCAGTGAATATCTTGTTTCACAGTCGGTAAACTTTTTGCTAAGGTAGTATATGGCGTGCTCTTTTCGACCAGACTCGTCATGCTGTCCCAATACACACCCCATCGAGTTCTCGGTAACTGACAGGTACATTATCAGCGGTCTCCCTGGAACTGGAGGTATTAGGATTGGAGGTTTCTGTAAATACTCTTTTATCTTGTCAAAAGCCTTATGACAGTCATCATTCCACCTGATTGCTTGATTCTTTCTAAGCAATTTAAAAATTGGTTCGCACGTGGCAGTTAAGTGAGATATGAACCTTGCAATGTAGTTCAACCTCCCTAAAAACCCACGGACTTGCTTTTCCGTTTTCAGTTCAGGCATCTCTTGAATAGCTTTGACTTTTGCTGGATCAACCTCAATCCCTTTTTCACTGACAATGAAGCCCAACAGCTTCCCTGATCTCACACCAAACGTACACTTGTTTGGATTCAGCCTCAGTTTGAACTTGACCAACCTGTCAAACAACTTCTGCAAATTAACCAGGTGCTCCTCTTCTGTCTGCGACTTCGCAATCATATCATCCACGTACACTTCAATCTCTTTGTGCATCATGTCATGAAAGAGAGTCGTCATTGCCCTCTGATAGGTAGCACCGGCATTCTTCAGCCCAAATGGCATCACCTTATAGCAGAATGTGCCCCAAGGTGTAATGAATGTCATCTTTTCCATGTCCTCCGGCGCCATCTTGATCTGATTATAGCCTGAAAAACCGTCCATGAAAGAGAATACCGAGGATTGAGCTGTATTATCCACCAATACATCGATGTGAGGTAATGGGAAATCGTCTTTCGGACTTGCTCTGTTCAAATCCCGGTAGTCGACACACATTCTGACTTTGCCATCCTTCTTCGGCACAGGAACGATGTTGGCTACCCACGGTGGATAACTGGTAACAGCCAGAAAACCTGCATCCCATTGCTTCTGAACTTCTTCTTTGATCTTGACAGCCATATCAGGACTAGTTCTGCGAAGTTTCTGCTTGACCGACGGGCACAATTCTCTGAGGGGTAGTCGATGCACCACAATGTCTGTATCCAAACCAGGCATATCTTGATATGACCAGGCGAATATTTCCACATATTCTCTCAGCATCTCAATCAGCCTCCTCTTGACAGAGTCCTCTAAAGCAGCCCCAATCTTGATCTCTCTTCTGGCGTCTTCAGTACCCAGATTAACAATCTCCAACTCCTCCTGATGAGGTTGGATGACCCTTTCTTCCTGCTTCAGTAATCTGACCAATTCTGCGAGGAGTTCACAGTCTTCCTCACTCTCCTCTTCAGCTTGGTAGATGGGATTATCAAAATCATGATGAGGCATAACAGAACTGTTCATAGTGGATGCCAAAAGATCACTTCTGCATGTTTAATGTTTTGTTTTAGAAAAAGATTTCAATAAAGTCACAAAAAAAACAAAAACATTATCATTTTTATTGTTTTGAAAATGAAAATAAAAACAGAAAGACAGTGAGCACAAATTTGATTGCAAAACGTCCTTTATTTATGATAATCATTAAAACATGATGAGGCCCTACAATGAACCACTACGCCTTGGGCAGAACGTAGGGTTTTCATGCAAAATGAAAAAACAAAGGAGAATTACTCTGTCTGAAGAGTAACTTGGACCACTTCTTCAGCCGTCCAGTTGTTGATAGACTCCCCTGGTGCACACGGGCGAACCCAGATGTCTAGATCACAGTCGCTGTCACAGTCTTCACCACCGGTTGCAAAGACGTCGCCATGATTCATCAGCCCAGCGCTGGTGAAGGTACTCAGACCCGTCTGCACATTCTGCTCTGCTTGGAGAGGCTCATAACCAATGCCGAATTTGTCTTCCTTGACAGGCAAGTCTACCATCTTGCCCCAGCCCTCAGCTCTGCCGGAATCAACAACTTCCTTGGCTTGCTTGTATGAAGCAATCGAAGCACCCGGCTTCCTCTGATCAGCGTAGGCCACCTTCTCAAGAGCCACCGTCTCAAACGCCTGGCACAATGTTTCATGGATCTCGCCATCTACCTCAACATATTTGAATGAGGATAGGTGACTCACCAGAATCTCTTCTTCGCCACACACGGTCACAATTTGGCCGTTCCAGACATACTTGAGCTTTTGGTGGAGAGTTGACGAGACTGCTCCTGCTGCGTGAATCCACGGACGCCCCAACAGACAGCTGTAGGCGGGTTGAATGTCCATAACGTAAAAAACGATGTCGAAAACCTCGGGACCTATCTTCACCGGCAGTGTAACTTCACCAAACACAGAACATTTTGATCCATCAAATGCGCGCACAATAAGGTCACTGGGAGTGAGCACAACTCCTTCAACATCAATCTTCTTCAGAATCTGCTTCGGTAACACATTCAACGATGACCCGGTGTCTACCAACACGTGAGATAGAACTGCCCCCTTACATTCCATAGTGATATGCAAGGCTTTGTTATGATTACGCCCCTCAGGCGTTAAGTCTAGGTCGGTGAATCCTACACCATGCCTGGTGCTCACGTTGGCCAACACACCCTCCAGCTGATTGACAGAAATCTCTTGCGGTACATATGCCATGTTCAGCATCTTCAACAAAGCATCACGATGTGCCTCAGAGCACAGCAGCAAAGAGAGAATTGAAATTTTGGACGGAGTCTGATTGAGCTGATCTACGATCTTGTAGTCACTCTTCTTTATGATTTTCATAAATTCCTCCACGTCCTTTTCAAATGAACCCTCAGCCTCCTTCTGAGCCGGTTCCTCGTCAACCACGACTTATTTGCCCTTCGCCCTAGCAGATGCCTCAGCATTGGCATCTCTCAGCGGTTGAGGCGCAAACAGTCGCCCACTCCGAGTAAAACCTCCTGGTCCACCCACATTGTCCACAACAGGACTCACAACCACAGGAGTTTTAGCCGGTACACTGATCGTCACAGGCGCTTGACTTGCTGGCCTTACCTGATTATCAGCCCTTCGATTGCTGCGATAGGTGTTATCATATCTCCAAGGGATAGCCCTACTATTCTCAACTGGTCTTCTTCCAGACGCCACTATAGTAGTTGGAGCACTGATAGTTACCGGAGCGGATATGGTAACTGGGGTACCACTTGCTGCAGATGTACTAACAACCCCTTGTCCACGTCCTTCAGTCGGTTTAAAGTAGATGGTGACAGTTGACACCGATCCATTATCTTTGACAGCCCGACTGAACTGAACACAACCCTCGTCGATCAGCTTTTGAATACCAGCCCTCAACTGGTCACAACCATTAACAGCTTCGGCACAACCAAAACAACCCTCATCACAACCCGGGTAGACACCCCCATTCAGCAAACGGCCCTTCACAACCAACAGAGAGGTCTGAACATCATCAACACTATCAACTAGATCTTCAGCTTCCCCTTTAATATTATTCACCCTATGCCCACCATGCTGAGGCATAGGATTGTTCACAACGTTGGGTACCGGAGAGAAGTTGATCGCCTTGGAATCGATCAAATCCTGGACTTTGTGCTGGAAAGCCCGACATTTTTCAGTATGGTGCCCTGGTGCCCCAGAGTGAAAATCACATCGGACATTGGCGTCGTATCCGGGAGGCAATACTGTTGGTGGAGCCATTGTACGCAACTCTACAAATCCCAACCTGAGTAGTTCGGGTAACAGTTCGGCGTACGACATTGGTAGAGGATCAAAACATCGATCAGGCATCCTCTGTCTGGCCTGATACGGACGTTGCTGTTGTTGCTATTGTTGTTGCGGTTGTTGAGCTCTTTGTTGTTGTTGACGAGGCTGAGGTGCAGGAATGGTCACTGCAGCAACCGGGCGATATTGATCTCTATTCACACTGCCTTTGTACACATTCCCTCGGTGTTGTACAACATTGGTTTCACCTTCTCTACGGCGAGGTGCCCCAGAGAAAGGTTTCTTTGATGACGAAGAAGAAGAACCCACATCTTGAATTTTGCCGGCCTTGATCAGACTTTCAGTTCTCTCGCCACAGATGACGACATCAGAAAAACTACCGAATGGGCAGCTTCCCATCCGGTCCATAAACACACCTTGAAGAGTGCCGATGAACATGTCTGTCAACTCCCTTTCCAACATAGGGGGTTGAACTCTTGCAGCAAGTTCACGCCACCTCTGGGCGTACTCTTTAAAGCTCTTGTTGTTTTTCTGGCACAGACTCTACAGCTGAGTCCGGATAGGCGCTATATCCATGTTATGCTTATATTGTCTGAGGAACGCTTCTCCCAAATCCCTCTAGCATCTGATCGAATCTCTTTTTAACTCCATATACCAGTCCAGAGACGCCCCAGATAGGCTATCTTGGAAAAAGTACATCCACATCTTCTCGTCGTCAGTATACGCCGAGATCTTTCGATAGTATGTCTGCACATGAGTGCGAGGGCAAGAAGTGCCGTTGTATTTGTCAAAAATGGGTGCTTTGAACTTATACGGGATTCTCAAGCCTTCCACTAACCCCATATTAGTAACATCAAAACCGAGAGAGTTTTGACATTCCATAGCCCGGATCTTTTCAGCAAGGGCCTCAACTTTGCGATCTCTCTCATCAACCCTTCCCAGGACGTCTTCGTCTTCACTGAGCATAGTAAAGATATCCTCTTGTCTGTCCACCATCGGAGCCTGATTACGGGCCGGAGCACGGACTACCCTGGCATTGGCGGTCTCTGGAGCAATCGGTTGACCGTTGACTCGAATACCTCTTAACTCATCCCCTACAGCATAGTTGTTGATGGGAACAGCAGCAGTAGGGTTGTCATTGATCGGGCCTCCCTATGGCAGGGCTTGGTTGGGCGGTGGAATTACAGCTTCTTGCCTCTGAACTAGAGCTCGGAGTTCTTCTTGTCCTTGTGCAACCCCTTGCATCATATGCATGAACTGGGCCATGTTAGCCCTCATCTCTGCTAACTCAGCTTGTACCTGATCCATGTTCCTTTGATGGTTAAGTCTCGTTGAGTAGCGATGCGGTCTCTGATCAGCTATCCTGCCTAAACACAGGAACCAACGTGAGAAGTCGGCACAAGAACACCTGTTATGCAAATGAGATGAGTATGATGTTAATGATGTGTATGATGCACATGATATGCTCATTTCTCAAGCATTCAAAGAGCCTGATCCATCCTCAAAAGATGGCAACCTGCTGCAACAAGGGAACAACACAATACAAGGTAAAATGAGAACAACGGGAAATACCAACAACCTTATCTATAAATAAGGGCAAAAAGATCATACAACCAAGTCAACAAATATTCGAATAAACGGAGTACAACAACGAATCCCATCCAACAAGCCTGGAGGTGATTCTCAACATATACATCAAAGATACAATCTAAGACAAACGGTCTTCCGGAATGAGGGTCTTCAGGTACTGGCACTGGTCTGTCAACAGTGTGCATTCTGAACATTCTGGTAGAGGGGTGATCTTCTCCTTCAATTGTCTTCTAAGCTCTATAACCTCTCCTCCAAGATATTCCTCTGATGTCCGCCTCAAATCTACCTCTTTCTTCAACTGGACGTCTTTGTCTCTGAGTTGTTTCTCCAAGTCTCTGATCTTTTTCTGGTAGCTGGCTTCAGCTCTCTGCAGCCTCAAACACTCCCGGTGTTCTGCATCTAACATGGATTCCATCTCCTCGTATGATCTCTTCTTGTTTCTTGCTCTGCTAGCATCCTCTCCCTGCACTCCCTTGAGTTGATGGGCCAAGTTCAACCTATCAGCCTTGGCTTTATAAAGCTCCATCTGGGTATCTTGCTCCTTCTCTCTCAACCGGCGATTCTCCATCAGGGCTTGCTTGTAGTGCTCAGCGGGCACACTCTCAGCAAGGACCAAAGGTGGTTGCTCCTGCAACGGCTCCATCCTATCGTAGGGTAGCAACAAAGTTTCCACTCTCTTCTTTACCCAATCAGTGTAATCAGGCATAGCAACGGAAAACTTCTTCCCTAAGACAGCTCCATCCTTAACTCCAACAGACCTCCAAGCTCTTCCTATCTGCTCCAATCTAGCCGGGTCACTCTGCTTCTCAAAATACACACTTTCAGCTACCTCAGCATCAAGTGGTCTTCCCTTCATTACAAACCCTAACTGACGAAGAGAAAGAACTGGATTATAATTTATGCAACCTCTGGTCCCCACGAGTGGCACGTTCCGAAATTCTCCACAACTCATAACAGCATCCCGCACATCCATCCGGTATGACTGCCATCTGATGTCATAAGAGGTAAGTGACATGACCCTCTGAGTCCATTTATGAGTGCTCTGAGCATCCACAAAGGGTCCACTGGCTGGCAGAAGGGACATGAACCATCTGAGCAAGAGAGGTAGACAACATCTGATAGCTCCACCCTTACCATGCCTACTGTGAATAGCATAGTAAGTGTCAGCTAAAAGAGTAGGAACTGGATTCCTTCCAATGAAAATATAGACCGCAGCATAATCAACAAAATTGGGCATGCTCGGGAATAGGACGATCCCATAGATCATAACAGCAAGCTGGGCATGAAAAGCTTCCCAATTACCCCTTTCTGCTTCTCCTCTGGCAACTCTCAGCAGAAACTTCAACGGCAGACCCACAACATCCCCACTGGGCTTCCAGTTATCACAAACTTCTTTGACACTCAACTGGAGAGCTTTGGCAACAACTCTGAAATCGAATTCCTTCGGTACATCCAAGAAAGGAACCTGATGCTGAATCGGAACACTCAACAGAATGGAATACTCCTCGAGAATAGGCACCAACTGATAATCTTGAAAGGTGAAACAATGAAGCTCCGGGTCGTAGAACTGAAGAAGGGTCTGCAACGGCACCGGGTCGACTACCATCTTCAACAGCGTCAGAATATCCCCATACTGGTCAACGAACCCCTTCTGGTTACCACTGATTATCAGGCTACTCAACTCGATCAATGAAGTCAACGGCTCACGATGAAAGCTGTAGGAACAGGTCTTCCGCTTCGGCTCTGGGACTATTGCCATCTCTATCAGTGAACAAGCTCTGGAATGTACCTGAGAAATGATATGCATGCAGAGATTAGTTTTTTTTTTTTTTCCTTTTTTTTTATTGCGTATTTTTTTGAAGGAGAATAGCCATCCAATGCGCAGCGGAATATAAAAATTTCTCCTTTAATGATCCTTACGAATGAGCATGATCAGTGATAGAATCGTTACCTCTTGTGGAGATTCAAACCTTTGGTGCAGATCTCTGACAATGATCAACCTTTGATACAGATCCACGGGGCGATCACGAACGTTGAACGATGACAACGTCTCTACTCAGTCCACACGAACGGATTCCTTCAATCGCAGTGCTAGCTGTTTGTGAGTGAAGGCTTTGAGTGAGAGAGAGAGATACGAAATTCCAACTCTTCAGTTGTGTTGTCTGGAGTGTGAATGCTTCTACCCAAGGGGTTCTATTTATAGAACCACTTGTGTGGGCTTCAAGCCAAAAAGCCCACTTAAGTGCATTTTGGCCCATATCTCAGAATATGCCAAAATCACTTAAGTATTTGGTACTTTACCATATTTCGTATTCTTCTTAAGTACACCGTACCTTACGATGTTCCTTAATTATTCTATCTCTCATCAATCTGTCCTTTGTGTGTGACCCTATAGGTTTTTGCGGCGTTGGCAATTATATTAAATCATGCATTTAACATAATAAACAGTGAGCGGTATCTAGCAACACATCACTGCTACCCAAGTCACGAAAATGTCATGTGATCTGACAAAACCTCCTGTGATAATAATTATGTGTATAATTACCCCTTTGCCCTTATGTCTATATTGAACACAAGGTATAGACCGTGTCATCCTTGTCCAGTTCAATATTGGGCCCATAGACATTTATCCTGTTAAGCAGGATTGGCAAATTCCATCTAGGACACTCATGTCCCTCAGCATGCTTCGTGGAGTACCCATCAACTGTCTTTATGGTCATCCAGTTACGGATAACGTTTGATCAGTAATAAAGCACTCAACTCTACATCTAGGATCCATAGTGGTTTCAGGTCGAAGAGTGGTATACACTATCATCACCATGAGAATAACTTATGACACTTTGCATAACTTTCTATATAGTATTCTCATAGCGGGTCAATCCGGTATAAATATTACTCCTAATATTCATACCTATGTTTAAGACTTGATAACTCTTTATCCATGATCCATGAGATGTGATCATCAGTCTACAAACATAATAGTCTTAATGCTTTAATGTTATCCCACTTCACATTTAAAGCTCGACTACGGATACTTTAAGAATAGTGTCCTTATGTTTAATGTGTTCTCATGATTAATTCACACTTAATACATTAAACGGACTATCTATTCTAGGGACTTTATTAATCAACCATAATAAAGAAAATGCCTTTTATTATTAATAAATAATTCGATACAAGTACCAAAAGTATTGGCCTCTAGGGCTTACACCAACAGCTATGATGCAAATGATGCAGACACAACTGGCTGGCCGTGCATCTCTGAACACAAGGTCGAAGCTTCGGTCTAAACTCAGAATCCCAAATCCACTTGAAACCCAAAGTCAACTGAGAACTGTCGTCTGAACCCGAAGTCACCAACAGAACCACAAGTCACCAACGGTACCTGTAATAATGATCAAACCCTTCCCCACTCATGGGTGTTGTCTAGGCCAGGGTAAGGTCGAGAGAAACGCAGCATAAATAACCTTTCGCAGAATATCATCATATACACACCTGAAGTATGCAACGACAATATCCCACCAGGGTCTGAACTGCTCGTGATGTCAATGTTCCGCTAAGTGGCGCAATACCACCCGCTTCACATGAATCACTCTATTCCTAAGCATCCTAGATTTCACTCATGGTCTGGGTATTGGACCTTTTACCTCAAGTGACTCCCACCCCAACAGAGAGAAACAGACAACCAGCCAGCCAGATAAACAATGAATGTGAATGAATGCAAACATAAGTGCAAACATAAATGCAAACAATAAATAAGGAATGCAATAAATAACAGCAAACAGCAACCAAAACCCTAACCTAGAGAGCGCTAGGAGAGACTCGCTTAGGGAAGATGGACCAGCAGAGGTCAACTTCTCTTTGTCCCCAGCAGAGTCGCCAGCTGTCGCATTACGCGAAAAACCGGCGGGAAAACAAGAACAATAGAGCCGCCACCGTGCGTTATTTATCCCAAAAGAGGGAAAGGAAATGCTCAGAGTAAACCTGGGAAAAGCATGGTCTCGCGACCAAAGAGAATGGGATCGGGAGTCGGTTATGCGAAGGGAAGGTATTAGCACCCCTACGCATCCGTCGTACTCGACGGGATCCACGCACAAAAGGAAGGAAAATGGTTGCTAAATCACTGCTCACACACACACACTGGCTGAAAGAGACACAAGAAAACAGACTGAAACTGACTCGGCAGGATATCGCATCCTGGGCCTACTTAGTCTATCAAGCATAGACATCAGAGTCTAAGTAGTTCGGACTGGGGAAACGACACATGCTCGCTAGGATATTGCATCATATGCATACGTATCTCCTTGGACGAAGGAGAATTAGAGCATTCGTAGCTCGGCTAACACGCACACAAACAAACACAGGCAAAGGCAAACGTGGAGCCTGAATGCCAATCACTGGACTTACATCAGCATCCGAACCAAAACACACACAAGAAGGCAAACGTGGAGCCCGAATGCCAATCACTGGACTTACATCAGCATCCGAACCAAACACACACAAAGAGTGTGGAGACACAAAGGTTAAAAAGAAAAGAAAAGGCGCCCGGAGAGATCAGCTCAATCTCCTGCCTACGTACCTCATCTGGTATGAGGATCAGGGCGACGTAGTTCCCCTACGGAGGGACACAGACTAGCTTAACCAGATAACAGAGGGAGACACAACTAGGGAGACTACGACTCGAGCCTAGATGTTATCATGCAAAATCATCCCTAAGTTAAGGTTTCTAGCTAACTTGCACAGGAAGCAAGCCTATCCTAAACATGACTTGCACAGGAAGCAAGCCAAACCAAACCTAACTTGCACAGGAAGCAAGCCAAACTAAACCTAACTTGCACAGGAAGCAAGCTAAAGCAAACACACAAGCACAAGTAGCACACACTATATGCAAGCAATGGGCTCAATCAAGGTTAGGTTTTAGTCGAGGGGTCATATCAACCTCAACAAACAAACCTCTGTAACTGGGTAATGTTAGCTCTTAACCCTAACATTGAGAGTTAGGGTGAAGCTGATGAAAGGTGAGTGAAGATGAGACTTCACAGCTCTTATCCCTGGCCTGGGAGAGCTTAAGACAAGAATGTGTGGGTTCATAAAGTGGGAACCCTTCTACACACATGACACTGACTCAATGTACAATGATCTTGGGTTAGTATCTGCAATGCATCAACACAGTGGTGTGAGCAAAGCAGATGACACACAGAATAGCAGGGGATGGATTGCACATCCCTTGTATCTGCCAATGCCTCTTCACTTAGGAGGTCTTTGAATAAATGCAAGGACAAAAGTAAACAGTCACAAACATTGCCTCTTAAGGAGGACTTCAGACAGGTGCCTGGCCAAGTAACAGGCCAGGTCTTCCAGACTACATGAAGTAAAGAAATTATACCTCAATGCAAATTGCTTATCAAGCAAAGCAAAGCAACGTTCACAAAGAACTACTAGCAACTAAAGTACCTGAAATCAGTCAAGCACAATTAGTATAGCAGACACAAAGTTAAAACAAAACAGCATAAACCAACAGACAATACAGTCAAGCATGTGCAAGGCACAAGCTCATAACAATTGAGCTAAGCAATCTACAAAACAAACAAGTTAGGTCATGATAAACAATCAAACTCATTCAACTTGTATTGATCTCTTTGAAGCATTTGTGGCTTAACCTGAAAAACCAAGCTTAAACATGAGCAACAAGACCACTAGGACAAGCCTAGGGTCAAAAGGAGATAAAAAGTTTAAAACAGCAAGGGATAAGTGTCCAAAGTCAAGACAAATCAATCAAGAAATAAACCCAAGTGGTTTCACATTCACATCAATCATCATTATCATTTCACAAGCAAATTAGGTCAAAGCATGGCACATAGAACCTCAAAGAAGTCAACAGAATGACTCAACTCAAATTCAATCACAAACAATTCAAAAATTCCTCAAATAAATCATGATCAAACATCATCCACAACATGATAGGCATATCAAATTTCAGCTCATTTGGATCAAAGGAAGTAGGGAAATTAAATTCAGAAAGGCAAGGCAAGTTCAAGCATACTCATACAAAGCATCAAAACATGCACCAACTTCAATTAATCATAAAACAGAAACAACATATGATAAATGAATGGGACTAAAGCCATGATGTACTTCAAGATGTCTACAATGCACATGTCAAGTTTCAAGTCCATCCAATAATGTATGAGAATTTCACAAATCATATGGCATCATGTGTCACAAAAGTCAACAATTTGGTCAAACAGGGGAGAAATTATCAATCAAATAGGAAATGCTTCCAAAAATTCCAGAAACATTCACACATATTCTAAACATGCACAAGTATGTTCATGCAAAAAATTAGACCATTTTGAGTTCATTAGGCAAGGTAATTAAAATCATGAAGTTGGACATGCCTGGTGTGACACAAATTGTCACACCCCTATTCAAAAAATCATAACTCCACAACCAGCAATGATAAAATTACAAACTCTACACCAAAATCACCATGAACATGTCTAGTTTAAGCACAAAAAATTTGGGAAGCATTGGATAAAGTATCATCATTTCACAAGCAATTTGGCAAAGCATACACAAAATGGACAACATGAACAAACCCTAGGCATTATTAAAATCTACACGTGCAAAAAATCTGGGAAAATCATCATAAAAAACTAGAGGTCATGAGGAGCTTTCCACAAAAAATCCCATCAAAATTGGATTAAAAATGAGCAACTTATGATTTTTCTAAGATTGGGTCACAAAATGAAATAAATATTGCACATGAAAATGATTTAATCTAATTAAAAACTGGCCAGTGGCAATGTTGTAAATATCCGGTCCCTTAAGTGAAACTCTGCGTTTCACTTAAGGATATGCTGCGCCCTGATTGGCTCATGGTAATGGAACAGTAATCTCATGCAAAGCAGAACCAAAACACGATCAAAACAAATTTCTGGGCACAGCAAGCTAGGGTTTTATGCTACAGTGTATGTTCATCATCGTTGATGAACAATTTTCCCAGATTTGGGAATCAAGCACACCATTAGAACCATCCAAACATGTACAATACAAATCCAACCCTATTTTTCACTAAATCGAGCTATCAAGAAAGAACCAAGCACAAACATATTTGACAACACAACTTTGAATCCATGTATCTCTCTCAATATTCAACCATTTGCCACGATTTAAAGCTCAATGTAATCAGCATGGAAAGACCTTTCTAAAGCACATCATGATTTCAAAAAACAAGAGAGTCGAAAACCAACCTTGTTGAAGATGCAGTGATGAAACAGTGGTTATTTGGCCTTGTATTGTGCAAACAGAAATCCTACCATGCTCCAGGAAGTGAATGGAAGTAGGTTGGATGTTCAAATGCTTCAATTCCAGCTCAGAAATCCAAATGCCATGTGAGATGCTTCAATAGAACAGTAGCAATCTTGGCCTTACAGTTGTGAAACAAGGCTTGCAATGGCTTTCAAAAAGATGGTGAATGATGGCACGATGCTCAGGAACAAGAGCTCTTTAACAGTTTTTTCAGAAAAAAGTTCCAAGTGAGGAAATGAGAATTTGAGAGCAAATGAAGTTTTTTCTGTTTTGGTGAATAGTGGCTAGGGTTTTCAGACTGAAAATGATCCATATATACTTTGATTAATGAAGCTTAAGTGTGGTTAGTGAAGTGGTAATCCAATTTAATTTAAATGAAGTGTTTTGGTCATTTGCTAAAAATCACTCCAAATTGCATGGGGTGCATGTATGTGCACGAAATTGGGCCTTAAACAAACCCCAAATATGATTTCTGAACATTTTCCATTGGTAGAATATATTGGAAATGATTTATTTGAAAGTCCATTTTTCAACTCACCCCTTTTTTAATTCATGCACTTGGAAAAAGGCCATTTTGAATGAAAGATTTTTGGTGAATTGTGATGAAGGATTTGGATAGAGCACATCAAATGTGACTTGTAGCAAAAAACCCCACCCAATTTGGCCAAATGGTTTGGAAGATATGCCACTTTGAAGTTCAAAAATTCTTGAGAATGATTTGATCATAACTTGCCAACCATAAATGATAAATGAGTGTTCTTGGACTTTTTGGAAAGGTGAGATCAAGATCTTCAACTTTCATGTTGGACAAAATTTCATTTGAAGCTTGTATGATGATGTAAATTTGAGGAGAAAAACTTTCTATTTTTGGCAGTTTCCAATTACAGGTCACCTGCCATTTTTGGAAACTTTTTGCCTGACTTTATTTTCTCCAACCTTGATCTTTGAAATGCTAAATGAGACTTGTATGGACATGAATGAACCCTTTCAAACCATCTCCCACCTTGAAATCCATAAAATCAGGCACAGTTGACCATAGTTGACCATAGTTGACTTTCTAGGGTTTCTAGTGAACTAAGCAATGACTGATGATTTCTGAGCACCCAACCTTTGACCAAACCACTTCAAAAGGACCCTTAGGTCATGTAAACATGTTGGACCAACCCTAGGGCTTTGTCTCAATGGAAATTGCACTTGCTTGCTTGATTGACTGATCTCCTGACCAATTTGACCTAATTTGTCAATTGAACTTGCACTTGGGCCAATGGACAATGCAATGCTATGCAGTGGACTATGTTAATGTTATGACCTAATATGAAAATGTATGTACAAAAGTTAGGTGCAAATTTGAGGTGCTACACATAGAACACAGGTTTGACTGTATCCATGAACCAATCTGCTAACTCCTTCTCAGCCAGAGATGGTTCGACTTGCGAGGCCACTTCCCTCCATCGTTGTGCGTATTCCTTAAAAGACTCCTTATCTTTTTGGGACATGCTGAGCAGTTGCCTCCTATCTGGGGCCATATCCATATTATACTTGTAATGTTGGATGAAGGCATCAGATAAGTCCTGGAAGCAACGAATCCTGCTTTGATCAAGGCTTAGGTACCACTTGGAGGGAGCACCCCTCAAGCTGTCCTGGAAGCAATGTATCATAAGCTTGTAATCCTCTACATGCGCAGCCATTTTTCGATAGTACATAATAAGGTGACTTTTAGGACACGAGTGACCCTCATACTTATCGAAATCTGGGGTTTTGAACTTCGCAAGAATCACAAGACCCGACACCAAGCACATCTCCTTAGCTGTAACACCAAAAACTTGGTCCCCTTCCATAGCCCTCAATCTTTTCTCAAGCATCTGATAATTCTCCTTCATCCCCCTTATGTCCTCTTGCCTTTCCTCATCTTCATCTGAAAAGTCTGGAGCATGTTGCTGATCCTCAAAGTAAGGTTGCACATGCGCACGAACGAGAGGAGGTGCGAACGTGTGGACCACAGTATGATTTTCATTCATGGTCGGTAGAGGAGCCGTCTGCTGAGCGGATGGTGCAAAACCAGGTGCACCTTCAACTGTAGGCGTGAAACCGGGAGGTAAACCATAGGTTGGCCAGGTTGTTGGTACCGTCCTTGCAGGTTGGGGTTCAGTCGTTGGACCGGCGATTTCTGAAACAACTGTTGTTTGGGCGTCCAACTTTGCCCTGATGACCTGTAATATTTCCATGACCTGACCCATGTTTCCACGCAGGTCTTCGAGTTCTGAGCTCACTCGCTCCAATTCATGCTCTTGATCTGCCATTCTTTGACGAGCTCTGGCACGAGTATTATATTGGTGTTGAAAATTCAGCGTGAAACTGGAGGAAGAAAGGACAAAATGAGACTCTGTTTTGAAAATGCATGAATGTATGTATGGATGCATTTTGTTTGCAAAACTCTTGGTTAGTTTCAATCATTCATTTCAAAAATGTCACAACACTTGTTCGCAAATATTTAAAATAATAAGGAAATGAAACACAATAAAATGAATCTCAAAAGCGATTTTTCATTAATCTCATATCCAAGTTCAAATACAAACAACGTGCTCATGGTTTATGGGCTTTCCGAACCGTAGCAAGGTCGGTAGTTAACCCTTCTAACATTGCCTTACAAAACTTAATGAAATTATAGACTTGATGCGGGGTGTTTTCTGGACACATGCACCAATCAGCTTCTTGCAGCTTCTCAGGTAGCTCACGCATGATGGAACTCGCAAATCCGGACAACTTCAAAAATTTGCCCTTCCATTCAGTGTAGAGCCCTTGGAGATCTTGGATAATGCGCACGTCTTCAGCTTTGGTCACCTCTATGTCCCTATAGAGGTTTCTCCAATATCTGCATTCACCTAGCAACACCATATATGCAGCATCCTGATCCCCACCTTCAAGTGCCTGGATTCTAGCATCGGCTCGATCCAAATGATGTTTCAACTGTGTGCAAACTCTTTCTGATTCTTCAGTCTTCAGCTTCTCACGTTCCAGAGCATCCTTGTATTTTTGAATGGTATTCTCCAGCTCACGAGTACGAATCTCGGAAATTAGCCGTGCTTCCCTTTTCATTTCAAGGGTCAGCTCCAAAGTCTTGTTGAGTTTCTGAATCCGGAGTAGAGCTCTATCCAACTCCTCTTCCTTTGATTTGAACACAGATTTAGTGCTATAGAGCGCTTGTCCAAACTTTTCTCTCCTTGCTTCAGACTCTCTAGCTCTTTTGTTGGAGACTTCAAGCTCTTTGTCCTTCTTTTGTTGATCGTCTTTCAAGTTCCCATTCTCTATCGAGACTCGGCCAAGCCTGATTCTCAAATCAGCATTTTCCAATTCCAACTCCTTGATATGGGCATTGAGCTTCTCTACATCTTCAGGTAATATGGGCTCTGGCTCAGGAACCAATGGATAGATAGAAGGATCAAATGGATAAGGGAGTTTAATCATCTGAACCCTCTCTCTAACCCAACAAGTGTAAGGCTCTTGAGCGATGACATTTCTTCTACCCAACTCCTTACCCTTTCTGATGACTGCTTGCCAAGACCTCTTGATCTTTTTCACCATGGGATGATCCGCTTCAACACCATGTAAGATGAAAGGCTCCAGAGCTTCAGCTTTTGGAGGGCCATTCATAGGGTATCCATGCTGCCTTAGAGATAACATGGGGTTATAGTTGATGCAACCCTTGGTTCCTATCAACGACACATTGGGGAAGTCTCCAATGCTGACAATCACATTCTCGGTTTCCCAATCCCTGATATACCACTTAACATGACTGGAGGTGAGGGAAGCTAACTTCTGGAAAGGCTTGAGTTCCTTGGAGACAAAAGGACCTTCTTCGGGCATATGGGATCTGAACCAGGCATGTAGCAACTGTGCACAACATATGACGATTCCTCCCTTTTTCTCATGACGATCATGGAGAGTGTAGTAGATATCTGCCAAGAGGAATGGTACAGGGTTACCAGAGAGGAAAATTCTCACCGCTAGGTGGTCCACAAAATGGTCAATATTTGG